>NW_007726126.1:1078607-1246048 GCF_000696425.1 Galeopterus variegatus | reverse complement strand
AAAAAAAAAAAAAAAAAAAAAAAAAAAAAAAAAAAAGCACCCCAGCTGAGCTCCTTTTCTGTGTATTCATTATAAATGATTTTAGATTTTTTCTTTATAAAAATAATACTATATTCATTAATAAAAATATAAGAAATGGACAGAAATGGGACAAAGTCATACATGATCCTATAAATAAGTACAACTACTTGTTAACATTGTAATTTGTTTCCTTTTTTCATATGTAGTTTTTTAAACGCAGGTAGATTGCTGTATATAAGTAGTCTTTTCATCTGAGCATTATTCTAGGAGCATGTTGCGTGTCATCACATGGTCACATAACTGTAATTTCCAGTGGCCATGTAATATTCCTGGAGTGGACACACTTGGGTGTGCTCAGCCTCTCGCCCCTTTTGAACCTTTACATTATTTCCAATTTTATACTATTACAAATAATGCTGCAGTGAAGACTTTTGTTCATAAAGTATTTTCCATACTAAAGGATATTTCCCTGGAATTGATTTACCTGGTCCTTTTAAACTATTTAGTACATTTGCTTAATTTTTCCCAATAATGTACAATTTCTCTTCCAAAAAAAAAAGGTTATTAAGGCTCAGCATCCCTGTGTCAGTATTTCACATAGTATTTCACAAAGTTCTGGTTCCCACTTAGAAATGTGATCCTTTTTTCCTCTTCCACAAAGATAAGCAGCCAGGGCATACCTGCAGGTCTAGAGGCCAAAGAGCAGGCTTTGCTCACCTGTGCATTTTGCTTCTTTGTCACCTTCAGTCTCCGTGGGCTATGAGTATGAATCCTGCCCAGACCTGATCCTGTGGGAAAAGCGAACAGCTGTGCTGCAGGGCTATGAAATCGATGCGTCCAAGCTTGGAGGATGGAATCTGGACAAACATCATGCCCTCAACATCCAGAGTGGTGAGTGGATTAATAGAATTCCTTGATCCAGGCTGGGGTGTGACATTGTCTCATATCTTTTGTCCCCTGCCAAACAAAAAATGCACACTTTGAATTACAGAGGCTCCTGCATGATCAGTCGATCAGAAGGCTCAGTCAACAAATATCACTTGGTACCTGCTCTGGGCCTGACGCTGTGCTAGGCTCTGGGGATGCAGAAATGAAAGGCCTCAAGACTTTACACTAACCAGAGGCAAATACTCACCAGGCAGTTTCAATGCTGGGCCATGGACTGTGCCGTCACAGAGGGAGGCACGGGACACTGTGGAGGCTCAGGAGAGGAGCCCCTCACTCAGCGTCTTGGTTCACCAAGGCAGCCCTGAGTCTCAAAGGGTCTATAGGATTAGCCCTGTGTATCAAGTAGGCAGAGAGCACAGTACTGAAGCTTGAAAGAAGAGTAATCGGAGAGAAGGCTCACTGTGATTCAAGCAGAGGCCAAGGCAAAGGGAACGGCAAAAGCTGAAGCTAGGGTTTGAGTGGCCGGAGCCCAGGGTAGGAAGAGTAGAAATCTGGACTTCATCCAGAAGCAGATGCCAAGCCTCTGAAAGGTTTAAAGCCTGCAAGTGACACGGTCAGATCTGTATTTCAGATAACTCACTCTGACCGTGTTCCGGCAAAGGACAACTAAATATGGTAATAATGTCTCCTGCCTAATCTAAAGCTTCAGTGAATGCCTTTCAAAGCCTCAGCATGTTTCTGGAGGAACTTGACAAATTAATTCTAAAATTTATGATAAAATAAAGATTTGTAACTATCTAAGGCAGTCTTTAAGGACAAAGAAGGACTCACTAGATATTAAAGTATCTTAGAAAAATCAGAATATCTAAAAACATATGGTGCTGGCACAGGAACAGATAGATTCTGTGGGGCAGAACAAATTCAGAAACTGACCTGTGATTAGTAATTAAAACTAGGTTTGGCTACCAGTATTAGAAAAGCCAAAATGATAGTACTGCAAACAAGTCAAGGTTTGTTTTTCACTCACTTCCAAGTCTGAAGGTAGATAATCCAGGGGTGCAGGGTCAGAGGCCCCGGCTCCTTTCTCCTTGCTCCACTCAGGCCTTCATCCTTAAGGTCATGGTCCAAGGTAACCATCAGCTCCTGCCTTTTCATCCACTTTCCAGCCCTAAAGAAGGAGAAAAAGGGCAAAGAGCAAGCCCCATCCATTGTAAATATGCCCTGCAGCTGCCCACAACACCTCTACTTACATTGGCCTGAACTTAGTCATAGATGTAACTGTCCACGGGGCTGGGGATTATAGTCTGTTCCAGGTGGTCATGTGCCCAGCTAAATGTCAGGGGTTCTGTAACTACAGAAGAAGGAAAGAGTGGATCAGATGGATATCAGGTAAAAGTTTCTGCCCACACCACATATACTGTGTATAAGAACGTGGTATATGTTAGAGATAGCATCACGTATCAGTAGAGAATGAATAGGTGTTTTATAAATTGATACTGGGAAATTGACTCAATATGTGGAAAAAAATTAAGTCCCCACTTCACACTGTATACAAAGCAAATTTAGGTGTTTTCTTAAGCATCTCATTGTGGAAGATAACTCTTTAAAATTAATGGAAGAAAATATAGCAGAATATCTTTAAAATCTCAGGAAAGGATTCTCTAAAATGTAAAAAATCACAACTTTAAAGTGGAAAAATGATTGACTAGACTACATAAAAATTAAAGATATCCATTCAGTAAAGAACACCTTTGACAGAGCTAACAGGAGGCAGCTTGTGAGAAGGTTATTGTGACTTATAAAAGCCAAAACTCACTTGGACTTCGGTACAGAAGGGGAGGCAGGAGGCAGAGTCCAGCTTGGAGACTGTGGCCATATGCAGGAAGGAAAGGATGAGTTGGACTGAAAATAAACAGTGTAGATATGGGAGGAAGGTTACGAGTCACTGAGGACCATCCCTTCACTTTATTGTTGGGGGAACTGAGACAGTTGAAGCAGTGAAGATACCTATGCAAGATTTGGGATCAGCCTGTTAGTAGCAAAACCAGGTAAAAACCCAAGTCTCTTCACTCTACCTTGTTTAGAAGAGATGGAGAGTTTCGCTCATTCATTTCTATAAACATTTATTAGTATCTTGTCTGTGTAGGCTCCATGCTACGCACTGGAGGTACAGAAAGGAAAGAGACATAGTCTTCATACTTAAAATGGTATCGATCTAAAGAGAGAAAAACAAGTCAGTGCAATAGAGAATTTATGCTGTAATGGAGACATGGAATCGGTACATGAGATACACATAACCTACTTGAGAGGCAGTGTAGCCTAAAGGTTAAGAGCCAAGATGTGGAGTCCTTCCATTTGTCATCTCTGTGACCTTGACTGAGCTACCTGGCCTGTTCCCCCTGCTACAATAGGAATAATAGTAGTGGCTATCTTATGGAGTTGGGGTGAGAATGCAATCAATAGGACAGTACAGCCTATTCAGGACACTCTGGGTTTGACACTCCAGGTTTCATTAAGGGGGTGAGGCCCAGCCTTGGGATATGAGTCTAGAAATGGTTGGCAAAGATCTTGCATACCTTGCAAAATCAAGGTGACTCTGTGGTCAACCACAGGAACAGAGACCCATTTCCTGCTCTGTAGGTGATTCTCTTCTCCCGTCCTTGTCCCAGGCATCCTGCACAAAGGGAATGGGGAGAACCAATTTATATCTCAGCAGCCACCTGTCATCGGGAGCATCATGGGCAATGGGCGCCGGAGGAGCATCTCCTGCCCCAGCTGCAATGGCCTTGCTGATGGCAACAAGCTCCTGGCCCCTGTGGCCCTCACCTGTGGCTCCGACGGAAGCCTCTATGTAGGTGATTTCAACTACATCCGAAGGATCTTCCCCTCTGGAAATGTCACCAACATCCTGGAGTTGAGGTATGTGAGGTGATGCCTTTCTCACAGTCCTGATAATATCCCTTTGCCATCCTGTGAGTCCCACTGCATTACCCACTGAGCACAGAGAAGTGAGACAGAACAGAGCCTCACCTGTTAGACGGGGACTTGTGCTTCCCAGCTCCAGCAGGCGCTGCTTCCTCCAGTGCACTGCAATGGAGACAAGCCACTCTTAGGATAGGGAGGTGTCCTTGGTGTCCAGATGACGTAGAAGGCTGCTAGCAGCCGAGAACTAGACTCCTTAGAAGCTATCTTTCTTTTGTTTCCTAGCACTAAGCCAATTAGAATTAGTCACCTGAGTCTTTGTATAATGGCTGAGGCCCCCACAGCAATGTGACCAAGTTTGGCCCTGTGAGTTAACACTCATCAGAGTTAGGAGCCATTCCCTTCAAATGACCAATACTGAGATGAGGCCCACAGGCCAAAACAGGGCAGCACCTCTCTGCTCCTAAGATGCTGCAGAACCAGCTGAATCAGGTGCTTTTCCCCCTCCCTGACCGTGAGTGATGGAACACAGCCACACTTAGCTCAGGCAAGGGCCCGATATATTGGATTTTTCTCTATGCCTTCCTAAACCAGAGCACTGTCCTAGGGTGGGCTCTGAGGTCACAGAGAAGCTGCGCTTTAGAGATAGGGGAGCCCCACTATCCCTTTCAAAGAAAGTGCACCAAGTTGCCTCAAAACTGTTTTGGGGAATGGCAACACCTGTCTCTTGGGTTGGGGTCTACGTGAGCAGGCCTGGTCCTTGAGCTGGGATGCCTTCCTCCAGGGTGGACAGGGGAAAGGAAACTCACTTTTCTTGGGCTTCTGCTATTTGCCAAGTATAACATTATCACCCTTTGATAAGTGAGAAGGAGGCTCATGGAATTTAAACAACCTGTCCAAGGTCCTGCTTCAAGAATGATGGACCCCAACCAGAAGGCCATTACCCAGCTCTGCCTTGCCAGAGAATTGTCACCTGGCCCATTGAGATGACACTTTGACTTAATGCCTTGTTAAGTTATTCCCTGGGGGCAAGTCCCTGCTGAAAGACTCTCGTGCCAGTGCACATATAAAAGGAGAGGAAGGCTTGCTGGCGCCCAACAGCTATGATGGCCCTGAAGAGAGAAGTGTTAGTGTTCGCCCACACACAGGGACAGATGAGGGCTGCTCACATGCTGTGGGCTCATAGGAAGTCAGATATCAGGCTGAATGAGAAGTGGGCCACCAGTGGAATGTTCTCTGTCTTTCTTCTATTATGAGTTTGACAGGCATAGACATATGTGAAGGAAGAAGTCATCCTTGAGAGCCTTTGCCTCAGTCAGCTGCATGTATGTGCTATGATGGGAAGAGCCCTGGACTAGGGGGTCATCTCACCTTAGCACAGCTGGACAAACCACTTAACCTCTCTGGACTTCCATTTTCACATCTTTCAAATAAGAGATCCCACTTTCCCTGCCTGCTTCCCACAACTGTTGGGGAGATCATGTGAGACAGTAGGTAGGAAAGGGAGAAGTAAGTGAAATCTGGAAATAAAAATAAACTTATCAGTATATTATTATTTTTATATATTCTCTTCCGCTTTTTGTTTTGTTTTGTTTTGTTTTTACATAGGCCTGTTTCTCTGTGTCGTACATTCCCTTCTAATCATAGTATATCTTCAATTCTTTATCCAAATATGATTAGGCTCTTGGCAGGCTACCCAAGTTTTGATACCTCATTGTAAGGAAGCATGCATGCAGACAGACACAGAGCAGTGAGCACCTGTATCTCTGGGTATGTGTCTGTACAGGGAAGAGAATCAACTGTTCCAGTCTCCTAGTCCTTGTTAAAGAAGCAGAATGTGTCAAACCAATCCTCTTCCCCCAAAGTCAGCAGTAGTGGTGCAGGTGAAACCATGCCTCCTCTGTGATATGTAGCTGTTTGTAAGTGAACTCACTGACAAGTGATATCCAATATAAAATATATCAGTGTCATAGCTGCTAAGTCTTTATTTATTATATAGTATTGCACAGTACCATTGCTGTCAAGTTTTCAGGCTGCTAATAATGCTTCTAACCCTGCTGCTAACACCTCATTCTTTCTTCTATTCCCTGCTCTCCTGTCTTCTGTCAGAAATAAAGATTTCAGACATAGGTAAGCCAACCAGTGGAGAATTTCCTGTCTCTCCCCTGCCTTGTTGCATGTTGTATGGTAAGCTGCACGTGTCAATTTCAGATGGCTCGATGGCAAAGGTACCCTGTGTGATTGGAACTGATTGGGGATAATCAGTTGCAATGAAAGAAAGTCATTAATAATGGCAGGGTGGGTGACAAGAGCGTGAATTTCTTGAATCTGTAGCAAATTCAGGCAGGTACTTTGGTAGTCTGTGGACATGACAGACTGAAGTAATGAGGGAAAGAATTTAAACCTTGGCATAGTAATTTGAATGCCATGGTCTGCTGTTCCTTAGAATAAATGAGAACATCATCCTACCTGTGTTGAGTGACTTTGATGGTCATGATGGGAAGTCCTGAGAACATCTTGATCAGGTGAAGAATCTGGAAGAAGACAGGTTCCAGATTTGCCCTTCAGTAGGCATTCTTTGGGATGCCAGGCAACCCCACCAGAAGGTTTGCCAGCAAGGACAGAGCAGACCACAGGGACTGCCTGCAGAGAGCAGTTCCCAAACAGGAACTTTGTCATGTAGCATATTTGTCATGTAGGCTTACAGTGACACTGCAGCAAGCAGGAGTGGGTCTAGTCAGACTAACCAAAAGAAGTGTCTGCCCATCAGCATCACCCGTCATTGTGGCATTCATCTGACCCCTGGGTGACAGTCCCTCAACCTCACACACATTGGGGTGATTTGGAAAGTAACCATGGGCACATAGAGCTGTGGCTGGCATGGCCACAGAGGTGGCTCTCATCCCCCTGTGGCTCAGATCAAAGTGGCAGATGGGAGGTGCTAAGTTGGGATAAGAGAAAGTCTTGGGGATGGTGGAAAGAGTCAGACAGACCCAAAATTCAATTCAATAATGATTATATCTGTTTCTAATATGTAGTATTGTTTATGTAATAATTGTCGCATTATCTTAAGATGAAAATAATTAACATATATGGAGCACTTACTATAGCAGAGAGAGGGTTGTTTACATGGATGGTAGCATTTTATCCCCAAACCACTTTCTGAGGTAGGTACCAGGATTATATCCAATTTACAAATGAGAAAACTGAAGCTCCACAATTGTGTGGCCTTGAAAAAATTACTTCATCTCTCTGAGCTCCAGTTTCTAACTTGAGGGTAATAAAATCTCCCTTGGAGGGTTGTTGTAAGGATTACAAAAGATGTCTGTAAAGTGTTCAGCATTTTCAGGCATAGGAAGGAGCTCCACAAATGGTAGAAGTAGTAGTAGTAACAACAACAACATACTATATATTTATTGTTATTATTAACATATTATAATGTATTATCAAAACAACAATTATTGTATGATAATGATGGGTATGACACCCCCATCTTTCCCAAGAAGGAGTTGAATCCTCTTATACCTAAAGATACATGTATTAAGGTAAATTAAACAGAAATTGGGACCAAAAGAAAAAAGAAGGAAACACATACGTGGTTGTACATCAAATTAGACTCTGAGCTTCCTGGTGACCAGAGCAAATAGGGAAACAATAATTATTTTCATGGTTTGTATCTTCAGAAATGGAAAATATGACCACTTCTCAGAGGAGAAATATTTTTTCCTGCTGCTGAATCTGAAAAAGATTTTCAATGAGATTCGTATAGATGATAATGAGTTATGCATTGATATGTGACCTTTTTTACAGAAAACACAGAAATTCATTTCACATAAAGATCTTGGATTAAAACTGAAACATTCAATCAGTGGTAGTATCTGCCTGGAACGCAGCTATGACACAGGGGGACATAGCTCGGAAGAGTCAGGTGCAGCCCTGCTGCACATTCACCTTGTGGTCTTGAGCTGGTCACCTAGCTTTTCTGGTTTCTGAAACCATCGTCTATAAATTGAAAGAGTTGCAGTTTGGATACCTATTGTTTCTGATGTTCAGTGATCTTTTGATAGATCCATGGTATGATTTCAAAGGCAGTTTCCTGCCCTCTCTCAATTCATTGTTTTCTCAGGTGCTGAAAACTATTTCTAGAGTAAACCAAAGTGGAAGGGAAAAAAAAATCACTTTCTGTCTTCCAGTTTTCTAAAGACAATGAGAAGCGATAAAACTGAGCTCGGCTCTGATTTTAACTGGCACTTGGATATTGGCAAATCTCTTCCTCTCTCTGGGCCTCAGTATCTCCATCAGTAAATGTTGGAGGTAGATTAAAGAAATTCTAGGATTTTGTCTTCTTTATCATTAGATGTTTCATCTGCTCCTAGTAATAGCATTTGGCTCCACAGCTGGTGGCCTGAGCCTGTGAATGTGTTCCCCCAGGGCAGGATTGTCCCTGCCTTTGGCCTTTCCGGCCTCAGTTCCCGGTCACTATGCTGGGCATGCTCAGTACAGAGACTCATATCTTTTGCACATCTTCTGTGAATGCCTTCAGGAAACAAGCATCCTCACTTCTTCCCAGATCTCTTCCCTAGGGTCATGGAGGAATGTTTGAAGCTTGTTCTTCAAAAGTACATTTGAACTCAAGTCTCCATCAAACCTAGCTACACATATGAACTCAGCAGAGCACTTAACTGTCCGAGGAAATAGGTTGGACAGGACAGTATTAACTCTGACATACTTAGCCTTTCCATTATGCAGCAGCATAAATATTCTGGAGATTTCTCAAGGGGACCAGCTTTACCTAAAATCTGCCATTTATTAGGCATTTTATTTTTTAATGGAACAGATCCTATGCTCAGAGATGTACATTCTTCATGTAATTTTGTCCTCAAAATAACACTTTGAGTAAGTGTGATTGTCCCCATTTGTCAGAAAACCTGAGGCTCAGAGTAATGAAGTGATTTGCCCAAGCTCACTTAACCAAGTGGGTGGTAGAACTGGTATTTGAACTGGTGTCTGTGTGGCTCCAGCACTCAAGATCTTTCCACTGGTTCTGAGAACAAGTGAATCAAGTTCTACCAGAGCTGCCACCTGATGTGGTTGAAGGACACTCCTTTGCACAAGGAAGTCCTTACTCTGACACAAAAGGAGAATTCTCATTCAGAAGCAAGGACTAGATCACCTTTTGTCCGAAGAGACTCTTGGGCTCCCAGCTCCTGATGGGAAATTCCCTACTCCATCCATAAAGAGGGTAAAGTGAGGCTTGACTTCAGCTCATTAACTTCAGGAATGGGACCCTGAAAGCCTCTAAGATTTTATGTCACTTTCAGAGGGGCCAGGGTTATGTTTGATAAAGCAGAAGAGAACGTAGGTCCTCGTGTACACTATGGCAAACTCTGGAAATAGAGCCGTGGTCCTACTCTGTGCCCAACCCTGCAGAGGATACTGGAGATCAGAATTGGATCAGACATGGTCCCTGCCCACAGAACTGGGCCTGGGGTATCAGCTGTAGGCCATCTTCCATCTCATGACCTGAAGGCACTTATGTCCTTGCTACTCAAAGTACAGACAGCCAACACTGGCATGCTCTGAAAACTTGTTAGAAATGCAGACTCTCAAGTTCAGCTCCCCAGAACTACTAAACTCCAGTCTGCGTTTTAGCAAAATTTCCAGGTGGTTCATATTCACATTAAAGTTTGAAAAGGACTGTTCTAAGATGTGGTTCCCAAATCTGGCTGTGCTTCAGTGTCACCTGGAGAGATCTCAAAGGTATAAATGACCAGGCCCTTTGGTTGTTATAGGTAAGGCTTTTTTTTTCTCAAAGCTCTCCAGTGATTCTGATGGGCAGCTGTGTTTGAGAACCATCACCCTAGAACAGCTAGCAGTGGGTGTTTCCTATGTACACTCCAGCCAGGAAGGCAGGTATTCACTCATTCATTCATAAATTCAGCAGAACTTCCTGGAGTATTTATGCTGCATGAACAGTGCACAGCACCAGGGACTTGAAGTCAGTCACTTCCCTTGAGGAGTTCAAGATTTCATTGAGGAGACAGAGAACTAAATAGAAAAGTTGTCTTAAGGTGCTACTGATACTAAAAGTACAGCACGCCTAAACTCTATGGAGACCCAATGAAGGAAGTGGCCAGCTCTACCGGTGGGGCAGAAGTAGGGTCCAGGAATGGTATTACAGACGAGGTGATGCTCAGGAGATGAGCAGGTGCTCCCAGGTGAGTAAGGGCAGTGGAGCTTTCTAGGCCCTGAGCAGCAGTGTGGGGAAGTAGAAAGAACACAGACTTTGCAGTTAAACAGATCTGGATTGGAATTCCATCCTGCCACTTAGCAGTTGTGGTCCTAGTCAAGTCACTACACCTCTCTCAGTCTCAGTTTTCCAAAATGTAAGAAAAAAAGGACCTACTTCAGCATGCTAGTTGTGAGGGAAATGAGGTCATGCATGTGAAGTCTTACAGACTGCAGGACAATCCTGCCAGTGCCACCCTCTCCTGGAATTCACTGATCTGAGAAACTCTACATGAGTGACACTTCTCTGGGGCAATGCAGGGAGACATGAGCTGGAAACTCAGGGGGCTAATCTAAGTAGACAAGGCCCCCCACCATATTCCCTCAAGGGCCATTTTCTGCCAAGGTAGATAGCACCAGCTTGTGATGAGTGATGTGCAAAGAAATGAAATAATCACCCTGCCTCGCAGCTGTCGACAGGAAAACAGAAAGATCAAGGCTGCCCCAGCATTGCAGAGCAGGATCTAAGATCGCTGCATTTTATTTAGCCAGAATCAGTGTCATCTGAAAAGATTAAATCTGTGCTACATTATAGGATAAGTCACCAGGTCATTTTAAGATAAATAGGACATC
This sequence comes from Galeopterus variegatus, assembly GCF_000696425.1. Classification (NCBI taxonomy): domain Eukaryota; kingdom Metazoa; phylum Chordata; class Mammalia; order Dermoptera; family Cynocephalidae; genus Galeopterus; species Galeopterus variegatus. Next base: position 1,235,356 of record NW_007726126.1, on the reverse strand, counting down.
CGTCCTGTCACCACCACCCCCAAAAGAGAAATGAAAGAAAAGCTAAGTAATTTGAATGAAAATACTACCAAAATAAACTAAAAATGGAGGTGCCATCTATTTAAAACTAGTGACTATTGTGGGCTAGAAGGCACCAAGCTGAACATTGGACATACAAAAATGAACAAAATCCAATCTCTTCCCTCAAGTATTAACAGTCAGGTTTGAGAGGCAGACACATAAATAAATAGGCACAGCATTGTGTTAAGCCTCCTATAATCCAAATATGAACTGATGTGAATCTCAGTGCACAGACAAGAAGGGCTGGGGAAGGTTTGCTAGAAAAGGCACCCTTTGAGCTGACACATGAAAAATGAGTAAAATGGGGAAGGGGATGGGACATTTCACAGAGTAGGAACAGCAGGTGCCAACAGGCATGAAGGCATGTTGGAGGGCTGCGTGGTCAGTGCAGCTGGAGGACAGGGTGTCCATGAGTGAGGGCCAGGCAGACAGACGAGCAGCACAGCGTGAAGGGCCTTGTGCTGTTCAGCCGGGGGTCTGAACTTACTCTCTAAGAAATAGAGAGTCCTAGAAGGGAAAGCATTGAAATGACCTATTGGCATTTGGAATAGATCAGGAAGAACAGCTTGAAAAGGACCCCCGTATACAGGCAGAGAGACCTGCCCTTTATTTGAGAAGGTGGTAATGGGACAGGAGTATTAAGACTAAAGAGGAAGGACAGTTGGAGAAAGTCATGTTGGGTTAGTTAAATACAGAGAGAAAAAACAAAGGAAGGAAAGCCTTGGGTCTGGGTGCCTGGCCCTGTTAGAAGCAACCAGTCCTCAAGGTCACTGTCCAAAGCAAGGGATGTTTATAATGATGAGTAGTCCGGGACAGATTAAGACCCTCAGTTATCTAGACATTGAAAAGATTATGGTGCCCCCAACCCTCACATGTAAATCAAAACAAACCAATCTCTAAAATAAAATTTTGTTTTTCAAAAGAACCTAAAACTTACATGCCTGATGAATGTAAAATGGCTTTTTTCTAGACTTTTCTGATTGTGTTACTCACACCTTGAGGGGGTGTGCAGTGCCTGGCCTTGCTGGTGCCCTAGGCACTGTCTTCTGTCCCCTGAATCCCCCAGCATAGTTTGTGCCTCACCATGCAGTGAAAATGGCTAAATCCAGGACTTCCAGTCTGAACAGAGAGAGATTCCTTTGAACCAGAAGGTTTTCCAAAGACAAGGAAAGAGCTACCAATATTGAGATGCTGTTTGAGGGCCTGACGAATGGTCAGGCAATGCACAGAAACTGAAAATTAGCTTCCCAGGAATGATGAGTCCAACTCCAATCTGCCCTAGACTTGGAAGAAATTTTACCGTGGGATAGCAACATTCAGGCTTATGAGAGTTGCCTACTCTGAAGTCATCTGCAAATGCAAAACAAGACACAATCACTGGTAGTTAAACTAGCAATTATGATTATTGAGCACCTACTATGTCCATGCACTATACTAAATACTTTGCATTTATGATTGTATATAATTTTTCCATTACATCGGTTAGCTGTTAACATCCCTGTTTTGCAGGTGATGAAAGTTTGAGGTTCAAGAGGCCAGGTAAATTGACCAATTTTCAGAAAATTATACAGCTGAATTTGGAACACAGACTGACCTGATTCCAAATCCTGTGTGTTTTCCCTAGCCTGTGGCTAGAGGCCGTGCCTTATCTCCTTATTGCCTCTGTGCAGTCTAACTTCTCTTTCCTCTGTTAGCATAGCTTAGTCTTTATTACTGTTTTCCAGAAACAGACCATCATCAGCGCTGCTCCTCTGTTTTATTTATTTTTCCTTGGGTTTTGCTGCAAATTACAATTCATTTATATCTGACTGCAGGAGGGAGACTCCTGGGCTCCTGATAAGTACAGCCCAAGGATCAACAGAAGACAGTGTTTACACTGACTATGATCTTGCCAGGGTCTTATCTGTCAGTACTATGATGGGGGTGAGGGGCTGCTGTAAAAATTTTGTGGAAAGGGGCTTATGTTTTTGAATTCTTGAAGATTTTTTAAAGTCAAGTGCCTCTTTGTTTCTAGCTTGAATTAATAGCCCACCTGTAGTAAGCCTCATTGGTCATCTTTTTAAGAAAACGTATTTAGCACCTGACTGGCAAGGTATTGGGCCAGTCATCAACGTCATTGACGAGAGGGTTTTGCATTAGTAGTTGGGTGGGAGGGATAGTTAGGCCAATCACTGAGGTCAGAAAAAGTGGGAAACCATCATCCAAAACAGGGGCATCGTTCCCATAAGACTTTTACTTGAATTCTAAAGGGCCAGGGATTCAAGTTGTACGTCTCTCGCTACCCAATAAGAAAGAAGAAAGTGCTCACCAACTGGCCATGTCTTTGTTTTCTAGTCACAGTCCAGCACATAAATACTACCTGACCACAGACCCCATGAGCGGGGCTGTCTTCCTTTCTGACACCAACAGCCGGCGGGTCTTTAAGATCAAGTCCACTGTGGTGGTGAAGGACCTTGTCAAGAACTCTGAGGTGGTCGCGGGGACAGGGGACCAGTGCCTCCCCTTTGATGACACTCGCTGTGGGGATGGTGGGAAGGCCACAGAAGCCACGCTCACCAATCCCAGGGGTAAGGCTTTGCTTTTTAAACACTATCAATAACATTTATTGGGGTGTTTTCCATTTCCAAAAGAAATAGATGGAAATCATTCCAAAATCTTTAGGAAAATACCAGGAAATATATAGAAACTACCTGCCAGACATATTCCCAATTAACATTTCCTGTCTTTCCTCCTAGTCTTTTTTTTTTTAATTTCTAGGAGGTAGACACAGATGGTATTATTATTGATGAGAACCCTGAGGCGTAGACACTGTAAGTCAGTGGCTGTAGGGCTTGCAACAAAGTAAATGTTCCACTGAAGGATGTCTGTTAATAATGATGGATTTACCTCTAAAAAGCCTTCCCAGTCCCCAAGGCAAAGGGGTCTTTCTCAGCTCTGAACCCCCACGCACAGCTTTCTTCTTGCATCTCAGAAAACACTTCTCCCTCTCTCTGATATCAGAGTGATTCATGTCCGAGTCTTTTTTGTCAATATACAATGTGTTTGATTATTGTGGCCCATCACCGAAACCTCCCTCCCTCCTGCCTCTCCCCGCTCCCTCCCAACAGCCTCATATCTGTTCACTTGTCATGTCAACTTCAAGGAATTGTGATTGTTCCTCCTAGTCTTTTTTCTAAGTGTTTGTGTGTATGTAATGTTCACTATAAACAAACAAAATGAGATCACATTAAACAAACTATTTTAGTAACCTCCTTTTTTTCCCTAAATGATATATCATGAACATTTCTCCAAGTCATTAAATAACCTCTGTGTACTCGTTTATATACTATTCCATCAAATGGATATTCCATCATTTATCAATCCCTTACTGCTGGACGTTTATGCTATCTCTCAGGTTATTGTTATACAAAAACATTGTAGTGTATCATCTTTGCATATGTTCATGTGCTATAGGGTGAATTAGCTGTAGGTTTCAATTCTGAGTCCAGCAAAAAGGTGAACCTCTAAATGCCACAATCACAATTTTTTCATTCACTTATTCAGCAAGTATTTATTGACGACACAGAGCAGTGCAGTTGCACAGATAAGTTCATTGTAGCAAAATAAATAAGACTCGGACATGAATCACTCTGATATCAGAGAGAGGGAGAAGTGTTTTCTGAGATGCAAGAAGAAAGCTGTGCGTGGGGGTTCAGAGCTGAGAAAGACCCCTTTGCCTTGGGGACTGGGAAGGCTTTTTAGAGGTAAATCCATCATTATTAACAGACATCCTTCAGTGGAACATTTACTTTGTTGCAAGCCCTACAGCCACTGACTTACAGTGTCTACGCCTCAGGGTTCTCATCAATAATAATACCATCTGTGTCTACCTCCTAGAATTGTTCTGAGGGTCAAAATTAATATATTTCATATGATATCCTATAAAAATGTTATAAGTGACTGTATCATTAAGAAGTGCCAGATTTCAGGGCCTGGTTTCAAATCAAACAGTAGATTCCAGTGAAATCAGGCATTCAAATTCAGACTTTGTTACCTAGTAGCTGTGTGACTTTGGGCAAGTTGCTTAACCACTCTGAGCCTCATTTTCCTCTTCTGTGTAATAGGGATATACTGCACAGTGGTAGTATAGATTAAATATTGTCAGGAATGTAAATGCTTAGTACAAAAGTACCAGGCACATTGTAAATATACCATAAATAGCAATTCCTATTATAATTGTTATATTGTACAGTGGTTGGCCTATCACACATCCCATCCCATCATATCATATAGCATATCATCATATCATATCATATCATCACTACCACATACCCGGAGTGGTCAGGTGGTAACTCTGAGGGTAAATAGTGTGTCATCAATGGTTAGTCTCGCTCCTAGTCATGATTTCCTAATACTGAGGGAGCAGCCAGGAATAGAAAGAACACTGGGCTTTCACTTAGGGACCTTGCATTATGGTTTTTCTCCACTCCTGGCTGGCTCTAGGACCTCCTCCTCTGGGCCTCAGTTTCCCCATTGGTGAATGAGCAGGTTGGGCTAAATGATCCCCGAGACTCCTTTCAGCTACAACATTCTGCTCTCTTAAAATTAAGGTTTTTTTCTGGGAGTTTTTATTCTCTCCAAGCCTTCCTCAGTTGCTCGACAGGCATGTGTGTTCTCTCCCCCTCCCCCGCCCCTCACACAGATATAGTGGCAGTGCAATTACCCAAAAGCCTGTAATTAACCCAGATAGAAATGACAAGGTTGCCACAATATGCAGACACTTTGCAGCAGGGAGGAGAAAAGATGTCCATCTATTTAGCACAACAAAAGGAGAAAAAAAGAAGTAATTAATCGGGGGATGGATCACTTCTATTGGCCTGTGCAGCCAACTTTGTAAACAAGAAACCCGATTATTCATGGAGAAGTCATCAGTCCTAGCAGATGGAAGAGAAAGACAGAGCATAGCCAGGCAGACAAGAAAACTCCTGTCTTGGTACTTAAAGAATGAGATCCATTTACATTCTAGGCAGGACCACAAGAAAGGCTTCCCAGCCTTGAGGCTGCATGGTCTTCTGTGTGGAATCTCTGCAGCCTGACCAGCCCGAGGAGGGGGCAGGAGGAACCGTGGTGCTCTGGGGGGCTCTGCCCGCTCACAGGCCCTTGGGTGTCTTCCACCCCCCTGCTGGCTCATCACGAACACATGGGCCCCAAGAGCAGGGCCTTGAAACCCACAAAGCGCTGGCCAGTCTCTCATAATTATGACAGTCGTTAATAATTATTGAGGGATAACTGTTACAAGTTGGATGTTAATATTGTTGTTATTATTTTATCAGTGAGGAAACTGACATTTAGAAGTGAAGTAACTCGCCCAAGGTAATACAGTTTGAGAGCTTTGCAGTTCACGCATCTCCACCTTGGAGAAGCCTCTTCCGACCCCTTCTCCCAGTGCCTTCCCCAGAGAAAATAAAACAGAACAAAAGTGATCAGAATCTCCTTTATTTCACCACAGTCCTCTCAGATTTCCTGTGGCACCCTCATGGTGTTTATTCATTCCCGCACCTCCCCATCAAGCAAAGGTCCTTCTCAGGGGCACGTCACCCCTGAGCAGTTCACAGCTCGGTAGGGGGATGTCTGACACTTGTAATTCTAAACCTAGGATAGAAACCAACATCCCCCATGTACATTTTTAAAATGTGCCTTGGTCCCAGTCCTAGCCACCCCCTGAATTAGTATTTCCAGGAGTGAGGCCAAGCAGGTGTATATGGGGAAAACTCTTCAGGTGACTCTGATACACGTCGCTGGCTAAGTGCTGATCTAGTGCAGTGGTTCTCAGACTGTGGTTTGTATCATTATCATCCAAGGTGCTTGTCAAAAATAAGGATAGATGCTCAGGCGCCACTTGAGATATTCTGAAGCAGCTACCTGGGGGTGCATTTTAACAACTTCCCAGGTGATTCTCACACACATCCAAGAGTGATAAATACAGATTTGGAACAATCTTTTTATTTGACAGATACGAAAACAAATGCAGAGATGCTCGGTGGCCTGCCCCGGGTCACACAGCTGGGTCAGGGAGAGAGTTAGTGGGTGGGACAGGCTAGCGAATGGAGGAGATGATGTCGAGTCATCATTCTGACTTCTCAAGGTGCCTGCTTTAGAAATTAAATTCATAATAAAAAATAATAAAATAAAAACAAAATAAAATAGAATAAAAAAAATTTAAAAAGAAGTTAAATTCACCACTATTCTCTATGCAAACCCATAGGGTTCTTTTTAGAGTCTATACTTTTGCAATGATCAATGAAACTAAAATAATAAGGATAAAACAGGATGATTATCTTGAAAGAAAAGAAAAATTGTTACCAAAGGGGATTTGATTATTATAATTACAGGGCTTTGGAAGTAGATTCATTTAAATAATTCACAGTGTTGATATTTAAAAAGATCCTCCTTACCACTACCTCTAGAGTTTAACACTACCAGAAGAATGAGCAGTTTTAGTGAACAGCTACGGTGACAGATAAAAATCTCCTGAGGCAGCAAGATGGGAAGTCCAGAGCCCGAGAGGATCTGAAAGCCTAGGTTCTAGCCCCTGCTTTGAACAAGTCACTCAAAGCCTCTGAGCCTCCATCCCCTCATCTTTAAAAGGAACAAATGTTGTGGGAGAATCTAATCAAATCATGCAAGGGGTGCTTTGTCAACTCACAAGACTCCATGAATGTGTGTTGTGGGTCCTTATCATCTCTAATGCTGGACTTCCTGCTTTGGTTTCTCTGCCCCCAGGCATTACGGTGGACAAGTTTGGGCTGATTTACTTCGTGGATGGTACCATGATCAGACGCATTGATCAGAATGGGATCATCTCCACCCTGCTGGGCTCCAATGATCTCACATCGGCCCGGCCCCTCAGCTGTGATTCTGTCATGGATATTTCTCAGGTACAGAGAAGGCTTCATCTGCTAGAGCCCTGGGTCTGCACCCTCACCTTCTCATCTGCCAGCCAGCCAGCCGACTGGCCATCATCTTTGCACTCAACAAGCCTTTTAAGGGCACCCATGTGGTGCTGGGCTTATGATGAGCACCAAGGACTCACAGATGAGTAAAACACAGCCCTGTGCTCTGAGAGGTCACCATCAGGGGCAACACATGTGGCCGTAGTGGTGTCTCAGGGGACAGTGAAGAGATCTGTCCAAGGAAACCTCAAAGGCAGCAGAGCAGGATGGAAGGAGCTTTACACACTGTGAATTTAAATCCATAGCCACCTGAACTTCCTCTGTGGTAATCCTTATAGGCACTTGTACATTGTCTGTTTCCTTTCTAGACTGTAAGCTACATGATGACGGGAATTCTGTCACTCCTTTCCTCTACTGTACCCAGGGTGCCTGGTACACAGTAAGAGCACAGCCCATATTTGTTGATTGATCAATAGATAAAATCCTAGCTTTGCCACTCACTGGCTTAGTGACTTTAGGCAGGTTTCCGAAGTCTTTTGAGTCTTGTTTTTTCTATTTGTAAAATGGAAAGAATTTACTTCGGCCTGGCAGGTTTGCCTTGAGAATACATGAAGCAATGTATGCAAGGCTCCGGCACTGCTTGGCACTTCAGAGGTGAGAAATAAGCAGAAGTTCTAGAATCCACTTTCACGAAGGAGGTGACATTTGCCAGGTTTTGAAGATCGAATAGGGGTTTGCTGGACAGCTAGAAAGAAAAGGAGTCACTTCATGCAAAGGAGACAGCATGTGCAAAGGCCCTAGGATGTTAATGAGCCTGGTACATTCAAAGAACGTTGGAAAATTAAATGCCAGAGCATCAGGTGCTTGAAAGAAAGTGGCAGGAGTTGAAACAGGAAGCACGGTTTGGGGCCAGTTAGGGAAGGACCTTGCCATACCACGCCAGAGTTTGGACCTTAGCAGGTGGACTCCGGGAACCTAGTATAGAACCAAGGGAGACACAAGCGACTAGCCATCCAGCATGTCCTTAGTACATCCTATGCAAGGGGTGTATCCTTTACTGCTAGGTCCTTTGGCAGGGTCTGGCCTGTGCCAAATCCATAAACATCATCTTGCCAACATTACCAAAACTTGAGAAATGAGAAGTCTTGAATTACATCAAATTGTGAATTGATTTCAGCTCCAGCAACACTTAGCTTTTTAAACCTCCTCCCTTCTAGGGTAGCCAGCACATATAGGCCCTTTGCCCTGTGGCACCTGCTCCCAGTTTCACTGGTCATGCCTCTATCACTGATACGTATCACTGAGCCTCTTCTCAAAGCACCACAGCTGCTGCTGGCGGTCCTAGCACCCATGTCGCACCCCTGTCGAATGCTGGTACGGTTTCCCTCTGTGCCAACTAATGTGATTGTTATGCTCCAGGATGGAATCTGTTCTCTGCGGCTCGTCTTTGCAATTTGGCAGGCTTCCCCTTGCTGGCTGGAGAGCTCCCTGCTCCAATCTGTGAGCAAGCTTGAATTACCCATCAGGAAGCTGCCACAGTGTAAGGAGGTGCACACAAGTATTTTCAATTCTCAAAATGGGCTCTCAACCAGCCAGCACAGGGTGCCGAAAATTTTCAATCCACACATAGGAAAACTGTTCAACTTTAGATAGAGATACTGCCAAGCAGTCAGATCAAAAGCTTGGAAGACAACGGGCATATAGTGGAGAGGGAAAAAAAAACAAACCCACATTTAGATTCAGAAATCCTGGACTGAAATCTCTGGATACCCCGGCGCTCACTACCTTCATCTAAATCTAAGCAAGGGACTTTTATTTACCACACTCGCTGACAGGCATATATTTTTACACACACACATGGGCAGGAGGTACTGCTTTTGTTCTCAGAGCATCTTCTGTTACAAACACCTGGCTACTTTGCTGTGCCATGGGGAGCAGGGAAGTAAGCCAGAGAGAGGACACAGCTCCGAGGCAAGAGTGTAGAGGGAAGAACTGGGGAACGGGGGCCAGTGCCTCAGGGAGGAGACAAAGACCAGGCCCAAAAAGAAACTAGAGGAAGGCACAGAATAGAGAAGGAGAGAAGATGTCGCAGCCTGTTGAAAACGGGAGATTAGTCGTCAGGTCAGCAGGGTGTGTCCACCACAGACAGAATATAACTCTATAACTCTGTTGTCAGGGGCCAAAATGAGAACTTACTATGTGCCAGCTTCTCTGTTAGAAATGGGGATACAGAGATGAGTGTGACTTCTCTTTTCTTATTTGTCATGATAATCCCATGGTGTAGATACTGTCCACACCATTTTATAGATGAGGAAACTCAGGCGTGGTGAAAGAAAATGCATTTATAAATGCAGAGCCCTGTAGTAAGTTCCATCAGAGATGTGGAAATCAGGTTTTTAATGAAATCACATACACAAATTGCCTAACACGGTGCCTGGCAGCTAGTAATGGGATGTAAATATGAGTTTCCTTTGTAATCTACAAAGAACTTCCTTGTCCACAGTCTCATTTGATCCTCACATCTAACCTACATAACATTTATTTCTCCCTTCCACATGAGGCAAGAGAAGTTCAATGTTTAAGAAGCTTGAGTGAGAAAACACATCTAGTAACTGTGGGACTGGAGTAGGAAGTGACCAGTCCCTTGCTCACTCTGTGCCGTTCACTGGCCCTTCATTCGTTCATTCTTTGGCAATCTATTTTTGCAAGCAAATCACTGCAACGAGGTAGTCAGCTCAAAGTGCTTTAATAAAAGCACAGAATGCTCCGGAGGACAGGGAGAGGGAGCGTCACTCCACACGAGGACCTCAGAATGTGGGAGCTGGAGGGCCTCAGAAGTTATAAAGTCTCATCTCTCCAATTTGGTGATGGGAAATTAAGCCTCGGCCTGATCATCACTAATGCAGAAGTGACATCAGGGAGGCTTAGGTAGTTGGTCTGCCCCGCTGTCACCATGCAGGCAGCATGACAGAGTGAGGACCGACTCGAGGAGCAGTGCCCCTCCTGCTCTCCCAGGCACCTCTGCGCACATGGCACTAGGGGAGCACGTAGGAAAGCACTTGCTGTTTATTTTCTCCTTTCTTTCCTCTCCCCTCTCCCTCTACTGGCTTTCTCTCTCCCCTCCCACCCATCCATGGAGAGCCATCTTTTCATCATAATGACAGGCAGGAAGGTCTCTGCAAGTAGGTCCCAAAGGTGCCACAGGACTAGAGGGCATAAAATATTTAGCGACCAGTGTTGACAAGAAATGGGTTTTAGGAAATTGAAAATTCCCCTGTCACTTTAGAGCAAACTGTGTTCTTGATGCGGCGGAAAGCTGCCAGGATGCTGTGCTTCAGAGAGCACTGGGGAGTAGGGCAGCCCCCCGGCCAGCAGCTCTGGCGAGCCTGCAGGCTCCCTTGCTCTGTGGGGACAGAGGGATGGGGCTGAGAGGGAGGGAACAAGAAGACTCAGGAAGCAGGACCTGAGCACCTTGCTCTGAAGAACTGAAAGAGGGTCTAACCCATCCTGAGAATGGCCCTGAGCTGAAGGGGACAGAATGGACGACTCATGTCCTATGTATATAATTTGTTGGGTTTCTCTTTACATTGGTAAACTATCATACATACACTGTAGAAAATAGTAAAAGAAACAAAGAAGAACATTAAAATCACCTTTAATCCCACTATGGTTAACATTTTGATATATAGCCCTCAAGCTTTTAATCTCTCTAGCCATAATCTTATTGGTATAACACCGTGCTCACAGTTCTGTAACCTGTACTTTCTACTTAATGCATAGCAAACATTTTCCATGTCATTAAATATCAATCCAGAACATCACTTTTAATGACTACAGACAGTATTCTACCTTATGGGGAAACTAAATTTATGACAATTTATTTAACCAATTCTTGGTTGTTGGGCATTTGAGTTGGTTCCATTTTATCACCATTATTAAAAATAGCTATGGTAAGCACTCATGTAGACAATAGTGTACAAGAGCACATTCCCGGAAGAGAAACTTCTTATCTAAAGGTACCAACTTGTTTATTAAGCCCCAAATTGGATTGAATGTCAAGTGTGTTGGGGGCTCAGGAACCCTAAGGCAATGAGTCTTTAGGTGAGATACCAGAATTAGCAGGAAGAAACACCAGTCAGCACTTCCAGTCCACGTCAACGTGGCTGGACCTCTTAGGCACACAATTGGCAAAGGGCAGCCCTTAGTGCCAGCACCTCCCAGTGTGATACTGCCTACGCTCCAGCCTCCATGTCCACTGAAAAAAACATTCCTCATCTCAGACCCTGCCAGCTGCAATCCCCTGGGTTTGAAAGGTTCACTGTGATCCCTGCAAGTTTCCCAGCCTGGCCCACAGGAGGCTCAGCATGAGGCCCAGAACCTCTGAACCCCTGGTTCCCATTGCCAGCTTCATTAATCCCTTCCAGGAGGACCTGTTCTCTGAGCTCCTAGAAACCATTATGTACAGCAGGGCTTCATAAACTTCAGTGTGCACAGAAATTGCCAGGGGACTCTGCTTAAATGCAGATACTGATTCAGTAGGTTTGTGGTGAGGCCTGTCACTCTGCATTTCTGACAAGCTCCCAGGGGATGCCGATGCTGATGGTCTGATTATCACACTTGAAGGAGCGAGGATCCAGGTGTGACTCCTAGCCCCACATTAGAACACCCAGGAAGCTTTTTGAAATAATGCCAATGCCCCAGCCCCATACCCACTAATCTGATGTAACTGACCCAGGGTGGGATTTGAGCACCAGTGTTTTCTAAAATCTCCACAGATAATTTGACTGTGGGGCCAGGATCAACTTAGATAAATTTGATTTGAGAATCACTGTCCTAGAACTGTGTCAGACAGAGGCCATGGTTATTTTGTCTTTATTCCCCAGCGCCTAGCAATGTATTAATCCATGAACTCAAAGAATTGAGAAATCATCTTTCATACATGTATCATATCAATCATTCACGAATGTCTCTCCTCAGCCTCCAGACTGCATCCGCCTTCCCCTCTGAATCCCATAGCACCACCTACCCTTGTTTGAGCACTGATTGTAGGTCCAGCACTCTGCACTATTGTCATTTCTGTTTTCCAGGTGGATATTGAGGTTCAGAGAGGCAAAGGAACTTGCCCAAGGTCACAAGGGGTGGAGCCAGGATCTGAACCCAGGCCTGTCTGACTCCAAAGTTTAGCCTCTTGCCTACTATTCTATTGTTGTTGTTGTTATCTCTTTCTTTATGTTTTCTTAGTCTAGTGGAGACCCTCAGATGTCTCAGTGTAAACAATCTCATGGTTTCACTCTGATTAGGGGGCTTGACAGACTGCATGAGGATCAGGCTAGACCGTACATAAAGGCGCACTTTGGACACTCTTATGGGCTACATGGGGTGTGGGGTGATTAGTAGTGGGCATCTTGCCAGTCTTTTGAGTGTTGGTGTCTCCATTGTCAGGTTCGGCTCGAGTGGCCCACAGACTTAGCCATCAACCCAATGGACAACTCTCTCTATGTCCTGGACAACAATGTGGTCCTGCAAATCTCCGAAAACCACCAGGTGCGCATTGTCGCTGGGAGGCCCATGCACTGCCAGGTCCCTGGCATCGACCACTTCCTGCTGAGCAAGGTGGCCATCCACGCAACCCTGGAGTCAGCCACCGCTTTGGCTGTTTCACACAATGGGGTCCTATATATTGCTGAGACTGATGAGAAAAAGATTAATCGCATCAGGCAGGTCACCACTAGCGGAGAGATTTCACTAGTTGCTGGGGCCCCCAGTGGCTGTGACTGTAAAAATGATGCCAACTGTGACTGTTTCTCTGGAGATGATGGTTATGCCAAGGATGCAAAGCTGAATACCCCATCTTCCTTGGCTGTATGTGCTGATGGGGAGCTCTACGTGGCCGACCTTGGGAATATCAGAATTCGGTTTATCCGAAAGAACAAGCCTTTCCTCAACACCCAGAATATGTATGAGCTGTCCTCACCAATCGACCAGGAGCTCTACCTGTTTGATACCAGTGGCAAGCATTTGTACACCCAGAGCCTGCCCACAGGAGACTACCTATACAACTTCACCTACACTGGGGACGGCGATGTCACTCTCATCACAGACAACAACGGCAACATGGTAAATGTCCGCCGAGACTCTACTGGGATGCCCCTCTGGCTGGTAGTCCCAGATGGCCAGGTATACTGGGTGACCATGGGCACCAACAGTGCACTCAAAAGTGTGACCACACAAGGACATGAGTTGGCCATGATGACATACCATGGCAACTCTGGCCTTCTGGCAACCAAAAGCAATGAAAATGGATGGACAACATTTTATGAGTAAGTATCATTTGATGGTTTTGTTTTATTAGGTGCATTATAGGATTAGAAGTGAATTGATAGAATGTTAATTTTGGGATGTCTTTCATTTTAATTCAGGATTTGGGATGTAAATCTTTGCCTATAATATCTTCTGTGTGGTCATGTTCCTAATTTCTCCCAGGAAGGAAATAGTGTAGCAGAGGAGGCCTGAGCTTTGGAGTCAGAGGAGGTGGGCTTCAATCCCAGCTCTACCATTAACTTAATCTCTTTAGGCCTCAGTTTCCACATCTGTAAACTGAATACAGTGGATACCTGCCCAGCCTTTCACAGGGAGATGATTTAGATGAAATGTACTTGATAAAGTGCTAGCGTGTTCTTATAACCACTCTCCAGAAATTTGGCAAAGGGAAAAGGAACAGTTCCATGTGGATGAATTTTCCACATAATTGAAGATCACATCTCCACAAACATTTTTTTCACTTTAACCAATTCAGATGGAACTCCCTTTTTTTGTTTGTTTTTCAGCATGTAATCTAATGCTTTCCTTTTTTTTTTTTAACTTTTTACTATGAAAAGTTTAATACGTATACAATAAATCTGGCTACAGCCATCAACAATTCACAGCCATGAGATGGAACTTCTTATGAAGAACCTTACATACCTTTCTTCTCAAACACATTATACACACATAATGAAACCTTTCTTCTTATGAGTAGGAGTCACTCATAAGGAACAACAGCCATTCATATTATGCTGTACTGTGAAGACATCTTCCAGGAAGTGGAGAAATGAGGACACAGAACCCTTCACCCCTGCCTGAAGTGATTTAGACTGTTCTTTTATTAGCACCCGTATCTAATGGGTAGAGCTTCCCTGTCTCTCCTTCAGAGTACACAATCATGTCACTATTTGTTGACTGATTATATGACTGCATAGGCCCACGTCAAGTAGCTCACTTCCCTGCTCTTCACCCAGTATGGGACTTCTTAAGTGGCGTGGTCAGACAGCCAGAAGTTCAGCTGATTACATTCCTAGCCAAAATTAAGTATATAGACAGACAGACAGACAGACAGACAGACAGACAGATAGATACCTCTATTCCTCTATGAGATATTTTAATGAATGGACTTTGAAACATCTCTTTTTCTCCTTAGATGTTTTTTTAAGCTTCTTTTTAAGCTTTTAGCCATGGTCCAGACAACTGAAACTGCTAAATGTGTCACACTTAGACAAGTATGCAGGAGATGGGGAAGGCACCAACCTTGTTGAGTATCAGCTGTGGGCCAGGAACTACATCATTGCACTTAATCCTCACAATAGCTCTGGAGGATAGGTGATATTATCCATGTTACAGAAGGAGAAACTGAGGCTGAGGAGAGGCTCATTTGCCCACTGTTGTATAGTGAGAACATGGCAGAACAGGGATCACAACCCGAGTCTGTCTGACACAAGAGCTCATACTCTTTCAGCTGTGCCCTGCTGCCCTCCCACCTCCTCGATTAAGTTTGTTAATCCCAAATGAACCTGAATTCTAGAATCCTCAATTTTTTTCAAGCTTGAGCAAGCACTGGTTTCTTACAATCCTAAAATCCAAAGGAAAATTGATCTGTGATGGATTTTTAAATATAATTTGTACAAAAAAGTCACAACAACTTGTATAAAGTTTGCTGGCTAAATTCCTGTCTCCAAACAAGGACCTTGTTAATAATAAAGAAAATACAAAGATCCAGGGAAACAGCAATTACCTTGATTAACTCATTGAAATGGAAATATGCTAAATAATTCAATTTTCCCCATTGCCCAGTGGAAATGTCTTATACATTATTTAGCCA
Organism: Galeopterus variegatus; assembly: GCF_000696425.1. Taxonomy (NCBI): domain Eukaryota; kingdom Metazoa; phylum Chordata; class Mammalia; order Dermoptera; family Cynocephalidae; genus Galeopterus; species Galeopterus variegatus. The sequence continues at coordinate 1,220,230 of NW_007726126.1, read as the reverse complement.
GTACAGGGGTTTCTTTGTCAGAGCAAGTCTGTGCACTCAATTAGTTCTCAAGGTCATTTCCTCACATCCCAAACTGAATGCTTGCACATCATTGCAACAGTTACTCTCCACCCCCCTGAAATCTAAAACTGTTTCCTACACCTCTACCAGGAAGGATCCTTCCCTGTCTTTCCTTGATGAAATATACAGCCATAGGCCATGTTTTTGAAGAAGGGAAAGTTATTACAATCACGTTTTATGAAATGGCATCTGAATCCACTTCATAACAGTACTCAGAAGGAGTGTTGATCCTTGGTGACATAAACCAGAGTAGAAGATAAAATCCCTAAAATAGAAAGAAAGAGAGAGAAAGAAACAAACAAACAACAATCACAATAATATGTTGAACTTTTAGAAGGAGAGAACAGAACTGTAGTTACTAGAGGTGGAAAGGGGGAGGAGGAGAGGAGAGAGAGGGGGTTTAATGAGAAATTGGTTAACAGACACAAAGAATGATTACATATTGTAATCATTTTTGATGAATAAGCTAACTATCCTGATTAGACCATCACACATTTTACACAACTACTGATAGTCAACTTTGTACCCCACTAAAATGTATAATCAATTATGCTTCAATAGAAAACAAATTGAGGGGAAAAAAAGGGAAACTCACTTTTTTTGAGGTCCTACTATGTGCCAGGCTCTTTCCCACTTAATCTTCACAGCAAGACTAAGGCAGAGAGAGATTAGGTAACTAGCCTAAAAACACACAGTGTGTGTATATACCAGAGCCATGTTCTTTCAACTGCACTGGCTAGGTTCACGTATGTTCTTTGTGACTTATCTGCATAATAGGCATTAAAATAGCATCTATTTCAAAGGGATAGCCTGAGGTTCTAAATTTCAATGAAAAAAAAAATTTCAATGAGATTAAATATGGAAAGCTCAATGTCTGACTCATCCTAATACTCAAATGATTGCTGCTGTTGTTATTATTTCAAGCAATATTAGTGGCAGTACCAGTAATTGCAGAATGTTGTTTAAGCATGAACTGTATTACCCAGGAGTAGTTGCAAGTAAACTAATCAAAGGAGCAGACAACAGTTTTAATTGAGGTAAGGAGGAATCTGAGGTCAGGTGAGAAGAGGAAAATCAAGTGTCAAGTTTGAGATCAAGATATGAACTAGGAAAGCATTCAGGTCCCTGAGAATATCCAAAATGGGCTGGAAAATGGTTCTCAGAGTGAGCCAAAGCAAAATGATTCTGTGAGACTGAGAGCGAGGTGCAGATAGCACTTCTCACTGATGTTCGCCACGTGACTCGGGCAGGCTGGCGGGCTTCCACATCAGGCCTCAACCAGACAGAAATAATCCCTGCCCTACCCCATTTCTGGGCCATTATGAGGATCAAAAAACTAAATAAAATACTGAAAATGAAAATACTTTGCAAACTACGAAGTTCTCTAGAAGTTAAGGGTGTGGTGTTATTTATCATTGCAGTATTTCTTAAGCATTTGGACAGATTTTGCCCATGAATCGTTGCTCTAGTGGATTTTCTACTATTAGCTCCATGAAGCAGCTTAGTGGATTCCAATCCAAATGTTCTAATATAAAAAAAAAAAAAAAAAAAAATCAGCCCAGGCTTGCCTGTGACATGGGCTATTACTGAAACAAGTTTTAAGTTGGCTTTATCGATCCTCTTAACAGATTAAATAATACATCTAACATAAACATCACGTAGCTCAGAGCACCTTAACTTAAAGAGTCCGCAGTTCTGGGGAATCGAAGTTACTTTCCTTCCCTCAGCCCACAGGTCAGCTGGAAGGAAACCTCAAAGGAGTCTATAATGCAGTCTTCATCTGCAGTGTGTGGCATCATTACTTTCTGACTTGGCTCCTGGTCAGATGATATTTGGTGACTAGAAAAGAGGTCTGATGAGCAGGAGGCAGATCCAAAATTGACTTGCTCGGTGGGCATGAGCCACCAGCTTCCCTAAGTTTCACAGGGCAAGTATCTCTGGCTTCTGCCCTGTGACAGCTCCTTTTATAATTATGCTCACTGTAACTACTGTGAGACCCTTACTAATTTATCTCTGTATCAAGCTTAGGGCTTGAAACTTAGCAGGTAGGTGCTCAGTAAATATTTTATGAATGAAATGTAAACTCAGCAGGGAAGGGAGATAAGAGAAAAAAAACATGCTGTAGTGAGAAGAATGCTGGCCTCAAACCCCAGCTGCAACACTGTCGGCGCTCCCGGCAGGACACGGAGCTCAACTCACATGGTTCCAATGAAGAGACTTGGCTTCCGGTTTTTGCTTGGGGATATAAGAGCTGGAGATAGAGTCACTCCCAACCTTACAGTGAAAATGAGCCAGATGAAAGGCGAATTCATAAGTTTTCCTTGAACTCCTTCCTCTGAAGTCATGGGGCAACCAACTGACCCATATCCAAGGAGAGACAGACTTCTGCAGAAAGAGACAGATATAAGCACTAGCTTACCTGGGGTAGACACAACCAGACACTGGGAAGAAGAGTTCAGCCAGGGTGGTCAGCAAATGGGTAAAGTCTAAGTGTGTACTGGCAAGAGAGTGTGAAGCCATTTGAGGCTACAGAAATTGGGGGAGTTCATACCCTCTTCAGGATTTTTTCCACAAACCCCACCAAGAATTTTCCCACAAAAAAGAGTGGAAAAAGGTTGAAGAAAGTGTCTCTTTTGGTAGACCTGGGGGAGGAGCACCCACACCCTCCTCACCTTTTCTCCCAGAAGGAACAAAAGCCTTAATCTGTGAAGAAAAGGGCAGCTAGCACTGTCCTACTTAGCCACTAGTGAAAACCCACTCAGCTGACTGAGAGAAGAAAATGGAAAAAAAAAAAGAAACAACAAAAGAAAAACCTACTGCTGGGAGCAGAGCAGGAATATGTGGTGAGTCCAGCACTACAGACTGAAAAGAGGCAGGAGCACTGAAGAGGCCACACTCCCGAGGCTCAGGGACACGTTGGTACCTAAACTGAGACTACAAAGCTCAAATCAACAACGAAGAGCAGAGTATGCTGGGAGAGGGATAAAAAAGGGGCAAGAGTATGGATGCAGCACAGAAGGAGGCCCTAAAGCTGAGGGCGGAGTAGACACTGAGGGAAAAAACACCCTCCGGCAAACCAGTTGCACGCCCTAAACATAGGAATTGCTAGAGGAATTTAAATCCTATGATGCACTGAGTTAACCATAGAAACAACATACTTCAAAGCCAGCCCAAATCCTGACTAAATTAACTCAAACCCCCTCACTAAAGTCCCAGCAGAAGGAAACTCATACCCATTTCCAGGCATAAGCCTGTTCTCTCAGTCTCTGCTGGGCTCCATAGGATACCACACTTGCAACTGAACGTGCAGAAGGGCAAGAGAAAGCAGCACATTCCCAAGAGACAGAGGAATCATCAGAACCACATTCAGATATGACACAGATGTTCAAACTATCTCTCAGGGAATTTAAAATAACTGTAATTATAATAAAGGCTGTAATGGAAAAGGTGAACATGTGCAAGATCAGATGGATCATTTCAGCAGAGAGAGGGAAACAAAAGAAAGAATTGAATGGAAATGCTAGAAACAGAAAACACATTTGTAGAGGTGAAGAACGCTTCTGATGGGCCCATCACCCTGGTGACACAGCTTGACACAGCCGAGGAGAGAAGGTGGGTGAACAGAAATTACTCACACAAACACAAAGAGAAAAGAGTGAAAAAATCCTGAACAGGGCATTCAAGAGCTATGGGACAATATCAAATGGTCTAATATACATGTAATTGGAATTCTAAGAGAAGAGAGAAAAATCAGGGCAGAAGAAATATTTGAGGAAATAATGGTCAAGAATTATCCATAATTAATAATGGACACCAAACCACACATCCAAAAAGCTCAGAAAACACCAGACAGAATACACACACACACACACACACACACACACACACTTCTAGGCATATAATATTCAAACTGCTGAATACAAAAGAAAAAGAATCATCTTGAAAGCAGCCAGAAAAAAAGGCATTTTATAAGAGGAACATAGATAAGAATTACAGCAGACTTCTCATCAGGAACCATGCAAGCTAGAAGACAGAGATGCTGAAAGAAAAAAACTAAAACAAAAAACTGTCCACCCAGATATTATACTCAGCAAAAATGTCTTTCAAGTGGAGACGTGTTATAGAGGTATAGGCAGGGATAAGAGTACCAAGAAAGGGTGCCGAGGCACCCAGGCACTCAGTGAACAGCCACCACCAGCCCTGGAGCCGAAGGGCAAGGTGGGGAGGAGCAGGATATTGTTACTGAAGCCCAGTGGGAGCTGTAACCGTGAACACGGAGCCACCTGGTAGAAGCTGTCAGCATGGATGGATGCAGCCACTATGAGAGAGATGGCATTGAAGGAGAGAAGTAAGGAAAAGCTTCTCCTCCTGACCTCCAGTCTCTTGTCATTGACTTAACCCAACCAGAAGCAAGGCAGCAAGGGTGCCCCAGGGATTCAGCCTCTCTGGGCACAGAGAAGGGCAGAGAATGGATCTGAGTGGGAAAGAGAATAACCAGCACAGAATAGGACTGGCTGTGTGACGTGTTAGATGTAAGTGGCAGAGCCAGGATTCATTCCCAGATCTACCTGAATCCTAAGCACCAGAAGCCTCAAGTAAAACCTCCATGAGAGTTGAGACCCCCAGTGGTAGGGTGGGCAAGATCTTGGGAATGCTCAAGGCTAGAATTCATTGTTGGGACCTAATTTTACAGGAAATGGGCAGCAAGTACAAGTTTTTACTACAGAAGCCAAAAAAATGCCCTGTCTCTGATACGGTTTCAGAGTAGCTAATGATGTGGCGATGCCATCTATCACAGTGACCTGAGGCCAAGGGAACTATTGGTGTGCATGGACTGTGGACTCTAACTACTCACTGATGTTACAGTGTCCAGTTCCCTTGGTTGATGATGGTGTTATTTGAAACCATCATAGATGAAAGTCAGAAAAATCAAATCTTTATTTTCCAACCAAGAAGTTAAGATCAGCAAAAGTTTAGTATCAGAGAGGCAATTTGGCATTTTCCTCACCAGCTGCACGTAGTAAGTGGTTTGAGATCAAGTGTGAAGCAGAAAGCCTTGCAGTGTGTGTGAAGATACCCTTTAGCGGCCCGCTTCTGAGAGCCAAGTTCACAGCAAGTGTATGAATCTTTTATGTGTTTTCTTTCACTGTGCTCCAAGGATGCTTTGGAAAAATGAAGTGAAGAGAAGTCAGTGGAAGGAAATAATGAAAAGCCAATCATCAGGCCATCTCTATCATACCCCCAAATTGGGGCTCGGCATTGCTGTGAAGTCAATTGCACAGGTAGCAAAGCATCTTGAAGAAAAAACTCAGTCTTCTTGACCCACTTGAGACTTCCAGACACAATTGTTCTTTAACAGTGATGAACACAAAGGTTTTGATTTGAAACTGCATCCTTTTTATGGGAAGCTTGATGAAAGAACTCATGCTTTAAAGTCAGACGGACCTGACTTTGAATCTGTATTCCTCTACTAGCTGTGTGATCTTAGGAAAGTTACTTATCCTCTCTGAGCCTCATCTTCACCATTTGTGAAATGATAATAATAATGTCTGCCTCAAAAGATGATTATGAGCATGGTGCTTGATATCTAAAATGTACCCTGTGAATATTCGTGAGATTTCCCTTCCTCGTATGGAGATTAGGAGGTGAAATGGACGAAGTTCTTATTTGCTCTCAGTCCATGTCTTGAAAAATTGACAATAATATTTACTCTTTACTTATGTATTTATTCATTCATTCATTCAGTAAATATGTACTGAGTACCTTCTACATGCTGGTTACTCCTCTAAGGCACTGAATACAGACAGGGTTCCTGTCCTCATGGAGATTATATTCTAGTAGGAGGAGACATATAAACAGGTAAATAAATAAACATGATAATAAGTATAATGAAGACAATACAAGAAGATAATGTGGTACAGATGGGGGGACCTACCATTTTAGACATGGTGGTCAGGGAAGACCTCACTGAAGTGATGACAGTGAATGAACCATGAATAGTGAAAGGAACTGGCCATACCAACACTGGAGGGAAGAGCGTTCCCTGCAGAGGGAACAGCGCGTGTGAGCACCCCCAGCATGGATTGAGCTTGGCATGTTTGGGGAGCAGGAGCAGATGCAGTGAAATGCAGGAAGTACAGAGGAATAAGACTCAAGGTGAAATCAGAAAGAGAGGCATGAAGGAGTCAGGTCATTCTCCCAATCTTCACTCACATTATTGTGCATCTACTGCATGCCAGGCACTCTAAGTTCTGGGGCTGCAGCAGTGACCAAATGAAGTCCCTGCCCTCAGGGAGTTGACTTCCCAGTGAGGGAGTCTCCTGGGGTCCTGAAAACCCTAATAAGAAGTTTGCGTTTCATTGTAAATATGTTACCTCTTTTGGTCTTCATGAGATAAGTAAAAAAGTACTTCAAAAAGTTCATGGAAAAATAGGCTTAGAAGATAATGTGAATCTTTCCATGAACTCTTTGGGGCACCCTCATATTATTATTCTCATCTGTAGAGGGGGAAAGGGAGGCTCACCAAGGTTATGTTATATAACCTGCCTGAAGGAATATCATTTGTGGTGGGGACTTGACGGTTAGTGGGAAAACTGAATGAGTGCCTGTCCTCTGAGATCACGTTGCTGGCAAGTATAGAGTCTGGATGCTAAGCCTAGACCATCTGGCTCCAAAGACCTTCCCATACTAACCATTCCTTCCAGTCCTCTTGGTTAGAAAGAAAGCAAGCCAGTGCTTTGTGCGTTCTCATAATTAAAGCTATAACTGACATAACGAAGCCATTGTCCAGAAGTCACCTAATCATGGGGCCAGGGCTTGAGATGGCCACTTGGAGTCCAGAGAGTGCAGAGAACTGCCCCTTCTGGGTCCTACACCTTGTTGGAGCAGCTCTGGAGCAGAGTAGAAAAGGTTCTGCTGAGGCGGCCCACAGGGCAGAGGTGTCAGTGTCCAGAGATGGGCAGCTCCAGTTCTTCCCATGCAGAGTGAAAAAGAACAGTGTTCTGATGGGATAATCACGGGTATTGATCAAGTAGCAGAGAAATCCAGTGACATTTCTCAAGGTCTAGAAGGCTGTAAAATGAATGAATAGGAGACAAGAAAATTTTATAAATTGGTTCTTCTATCTGATGTTCATTTAATTAAGACATTCAGTCCTTCTAATAGAAGATGTGAGGAGTAGAAATTACTGGTTTTTTGACCATTTCGTATAAAAAGAAAACCAGATCTTGAAGCCATGGGGCCTTTTCATTGTATCTCCTTCAGGCTCAATTTAATTATGCATTACAGGCTACCTTCAATAATAATTACAATTGTCAGCCTTTATCCAAAGCCTCTTTCTGTCTTGGAGACTAAAACTCTAGGAAGATGTCTAGGGAGATTGCTAAAGTATCATTTATCTAGAGCGGTTGTTTCCATGTCTGTGCATTCAGCAGATGTTTATCATGACCTACTGTGTGCCTGGCTTCTGTCAAGTCCTACAGGAGGTAGCATGTGAATGAATCATGGAATAGGAAAGAGGCTTTGCACATCCAAGCCTACATTCATTTGTTTAGCCAACATTCCCTGCCTGTCTTCTCTATGCCAGTCCTAGTGCTGGTGACACAGAGATGGACCAAGAGCCAGTCTTCCAGGGTCACATTGCTGGCAGGTGGCAGAATCCAGGTGGTGTAAATGCACATGCTCAGCCTGGTGATCTGACTCCGGACCTGTCCTGACTTGTCCTGACCTCAAGCACTCAGCGTCCAAAGAGAGAGACCACCTGTCCATCAGCCTTACAATACAGGGGAGGCATTCTAGGATAGAGTTGTGCACAGAGTATCCCTGGGAGAAGGGACAGAAGAGACCAGGGAGGGCTTTTTGAAATGACACTTGAGCAAGGCTTTGTTAGAATTGGTACTGAAGTGACATCTGATCCCCAATTAATCTCTATCAATTCATATCTGTAAGACTCCAAAACTGCTTTTTAAGTGTTTTGCATGGTATAATAAGACATTTTTTACATGGTTAGTTCAGGAGATTTGATAGTCTGAGTAAGTAGCCTTATTAATAGGGTGTGTACTGGGATAACAGGTATCCAAAGAATCAGGCTAGAGCAGCATCCCCACCCCACGAGACTGTTGCACTGAAATGGATCTTCCTGTCAATTTAAAAGATGACTCAGGATCCAACAGGACTCAGCCTGATCATGAACAGATACAGTAAAGATAACCAGGCAGAACCAGTTTCTGAGGTTTTGATTTTTAGCTCAAAAACTTAGGGTGCCCTAGTAATATTTTGCTCAGAAGGCCTGGGGCTTGTCACCAGCAACTTGCCCTGTAAGTGAGGCCTTATAAATGCTGGTAATTTAAAAGGTCCACTTCCCCAAGGTGGCCATATTCATGAGCTCCTGCTCATGGCTTTACTCGCGTTGTCACAGCACTCTTCTGACTATGAAAATAATTCATGTTTATTATAGAAAATCATGGAAATATGAAACTTATATAAATAAGCAACTGTATCACCTGTAATTCTACCTCCCAGAGATAACCACTGTAAACATTTTTGTGAATTTCCTTCCTGTTCAAATTTCCAGCAGCCATAAGTTAAAAAGAACACCAGCCTCTCAGAGTTGAAGGGAGCAGAGCTCTGAGAGAGTTTCCAGATGAAAGAGGCCTTAAGACAAACACCTCAGACCTTTACCCCAAGACTTGCCTTCCTTCCTAGCAGCCATCTCTCAGCACTGCTCCTTCCTGCAGCTCTGAGGGGACCTCTGCTCCTGTGGCCCCACAGGCCAGACTAACCTCTTCCTAGAAGAACCTGACTCAGTACTAAGGATAAGAAAGGAGAAATCGTGATATGAAACAGTTTGCCAACGCCCCCTAACTGCCTAAAGGAGAGCCCCGATACAGCCTGACAGCCTTGCCCCACCATGCCCAGGCCTAGGAGGCATAGCAGAGACCACTGTGTTGCCAGCCATACTGGAAAGGGCTTCTGTTCCTCTTCTGCAGGCCTCAGCAATAGATTCAACTTTCCCAAAGCCCCTTGGCTCCTCCCCCAGAATTGGTATTAGGCCAAGAACTGGGGTGATTCATTCAAGAGGCCTTTACCAATGGCTCCTCTGCAGCAGAGTGTGCCAGGGACTGTTATGTGCAGTGTAGAGGCTGTGATCTGTGGCAGGCACAGGTACAGAAGGAGGTAGCAAATGGCAGAATCTGTGGCGCAGCACCCAAATCAGATCTTGGCAGAAAATTGCTCAGCGGAGGCCTGCCTAGTCTCACCTACCAAGTCTCACCTGAAACCGTAAAAGCTACAAACTCAGGAGTCCCAGCAAGAAGCTAGGCCCAGCTGAAAGAATCACAGGAAGAGCCAGGACGGAGCTGAACTACCTGACTTTTCATTTTGCTATTGTTAAAACTCTCTCAGGGACCCAGCTTTACCCCAGAAGTAAAAGCAAAGTAGTAAAAAACAAGTCCAGTCGGGAGACCCAGAGTACATGGGGGAGACATACAACTGAACCCATTGCTGAACCTCACCTTGCACGTGAGCAGAAGTCAGCAATATTGACAAGTGGAGGAAGAACTTTTTCTCCATTCACACCTAAGTGCAAAAAGGCTTTTTAAGCCTGCCTTTTTACACTTCAGCCTCCCTTAATTAAAAACAATAATTAAAATATTCATAGCTCACTTCTGCCATCTCCCAGCCACATCTGCAGCAGGGAGAGGGGCATGAGATGGATACTTGCAAATGGATGGTACAGAAATGTTCATCAAAGACAGAAAGGCAGGTGGCAGTTTGGAAACGAATAGGTCTGAGTTTGAATTTTTATTCTACCACACTTATTAGCTGGTGACTTGAGCAGGTGACTTCACTTTTCTGAGCCTCCTCCAAAAAGGAAATAATATGATTATATAACCTTTAGACTAGGATTAAATGAAAATGTATTAAATGATGATTAATAAAAGAATGTGTGAAAAGCATCTAGCACCATACCTAGAACATTGGAGGTATTCCATAATGGTAGGTATTTCTTTTATTATTATTAGGAGAATGGTAAAGAGAATTAAGATTCAATTATGATGCTTCAGAAAGACCATACCAGAGCAAAGCTGTGGGTTCTGACAGTTGCAGATCCATAGATGCTTAGTGCCATATGTGAATTCTAGATAGGAAGGAGTTACAAGAGCCCATCTGTCTATCCTGAGTCCTAGTTTGAACTCAGAGCCCCCTTTCCCCAGGGTCTGTAGTGTCCTAAGAAACCCCTGGGTAATGGTTTCTGGCTCTAGTGTTTTTCAGGAAAAACCTGTATAAGCAGCACATGGAGGTTTTGCAGAGGTTTTTCAAGCATTAACATTGACTACATCACTTCTGGGGAGACTCCCAGCTCTAAGATTCTGGGCCAGCCTCTCATCAGGGTCACTGTCATCTTACCCCTTCACAAGTGAATTCTAATTTATAGCTACAGGGCACTTCACATGTTTCTCACAGTAATCCTGTGTAGTAGGCAGGTCAAGGGTCTCAACATCATTGTTTGGATTAGGAAAGGAAGACTCAGAAAGGTCAGTGATTTTCTTGCAGGTGAACATCAGCAGGTGGAGTCATATCCTGTAATCTCTGTGCCAAGCCTTGTGCAAAGAGATATGGGAGACAGGGAATGCAGCCGAGCGGAAAGAAAAGCAGAACATGCCAGACTATGGCATGAGCTAGAACATGCTGAGTTCCAGTGATAACACCATTAAATTTCTGTTACTCAGTGCCACCCCCTTGGTTTCCAGGTATGACAGCTTTGGCCGCCTGACAAATGTCACCTTCCCTACTGGCCAGGTGAGCAGTTTTCGAAGTGATACAGACAGCTCAGTGCATGTCCAGGTAGAGACCTCCAGCAAGGATGATGTCACCATAACCACCAACTTGTCTGCCTCAGGTGCCTTCTACACACTGCTGCAAGGTAAGCCAGGTGGGGGCTGGGGACTGTGAGTCAGAGGGGTGAGAAGACCCCTTTGGAGAAGGATGACACAAGAAACAAGCTGCTGCTGGAACTGCCCAAGAATAGGGGAAAGCATTACAACTGGGTTCTCTGTGCATTGCCACCTAATTTGCAAAACACACCAGCCTGAGAAGCTCCCAGAAGCTTCATAGTAATATTTTATTGTCCCATCCTATTACCATCAGAACAAAGGGGAGAGAGAATCCATTAGCTGCTAATCCAGGTGACCTCGCTATTTTGCCATTCTAATGGCTTCCAGATTAAAAGACTTACACTCACCCTGGTGCAGGAGAGGACAGAGGACAGGAACAATCACATCTAACTATGAAAGGTTGAGAAGGTTTGTGCCTCTGCTAGGACTCCATAGAAAAGAGACACTTCCCTGCACCTCTGATGCGGGTTAGTCTTTTAGCTTCCAGCAAATCACAGTGAAATCTTGCTGTGAATTGTCTGCCTCAGTTGTTCTCATGGGATATGGTGACCCAGGGTGGTGCTTGAAGTTTTCCTGGATATAGTAATCTTGCCAAGAAAGAAGCCGTCACTAGGGAAGGCCTCAACTGATTTTTTTCCTGCCCTCCAGATGGCTCTTTGTACTCCCAACATCTTTGACACAAAGTAGTAGAAGGAGCCTTGGGCTGGGAGTCAGAGGCCCAAGTTCTAGTTCTGACTGTGGCATCACATTACCCACCGTGCCCTTGGCTTTTTTCTCCAGGAAAAGAAAGCAAGTTGAAGCTGTGTCGAATGGTGTGGGCAGAGGAGGAGCAGAGGTTCTGGGTAGACAGACCAGGGCCCTTTTTCTGCTGTGCCAGTTCTGACCTGTGTGAATTGGGTGGAATTGTTCTTCCATGAGCCGTGGTTTCTGCGTCTGGGAAAGGGGGCTGAATTACAATACCTGCGTCATAGGGCTGCTCAGACAACATGTGTTCAGTGACTAGCATGGGCCAGGCACATAGTATTGCTCAGTGAGTGTTTGTTGGATTAACTAAGTAATTAATTAATTAGCAAGCAATTTGATTTACCATAAGAAAATTAATATTTGTATTATTCCCAAATGTAGTTCTTTGCCTTTCAAAGGGCTCAGAGAACAATAGTGGTTCTCAAAGAAAAACCACCCTGGAATTCCTTCCCCACCAAGCTCCTTTAATGTGGGTCGGGACACACCCCAGGTGTTTATGCTCAGACTGAGTTATTGCCAAGAGAAGGTACTAATTCCACGGCAGCCAGGATTCTGCCTGACAAGGATAGCAGGGCCGCCGGTTACTTAGACATCTTGTCCTTCGGGCCTATTTTCTTCTCTGTGGTTAAGAGTTGTCTCATCCATCCAGTCCAATACTGCTAAACTGGCTTTGAGTATTTTTCTCAAAGGTTGATGCAGGCTTTCTTATACTAGTACTTGGGTAGCTTTTTTAAATTCAAAAGTGCCACATTCCTCAGTTTTAAAACATACCATCAATTTAATAACGACTTTTCAGGTGGAAGGGAAAAAGACACACTACTCGAAATGCGTACATGGATTGTAAGACACACTCCAATTTCAGAAACGTTAAAATGTGAAAAGAAAAAGCACATCTTGGAATCAAGGAACATGCTCCCTGTCATTCTTCTTTGGTACCTCTGCCAAGCTCCCTTTCCTCCTTGCAAACCAGGCTCAGATGCTCAGCTCTGCAGCCGCCTCAGTCAAGTCTTTGTGAAAAGCTCTTTCAGGGCCGGCCCGGTGGCACACTGCTATAGTGTGCCGCTTGGGAGCGCGGTGGCACTCCCGCCGAGGGTTCGGATCCCACATACAGACCGGTTCCCGCTCACTGGCTGAGCGAGGTGCGGGCGCGACGCCGAGGGTTGCGATCCTGTTGCCAGTCCCGGTCCGGTACGGGGGCGACACTGAGGGTTGCGATCCGTTGCTGGACACGAAAAAAGACAAAAAGGAAAAAAAAAAAGAAAAGAAAAGCTCTTTCAGTTACATCTTATGTCTGAACTATGGGAAGTATTAAGAAGTAGCCACTAATGAGTAGCCGCCTTGGGTAGTCACAGCCCACATTAAATGGGGCTCATCTGAGATGGGCCTCTGCAGATTCTGTTCCATCCAGAGTCACCATTAATGGACATATGTGGATTCCGCAAGGAGAGCTTTAAAAGATAAATTGAACAGGCTTTTTCACTGTTCAAAGGAAGTAAAATATAAATTGTCAGTGAATAATGCATAGCAAGTTGGAGGCAGGTTTTAGAAAGCTCTGTATGTGAGAGAAAAAGGGAGAAAATGGAGGGGGAAGGAAGTGAGAGGGAAGGGGCCAATTTGATGCCATTCCAGGGGCAGATTCGGTGGGGGGTGTCCCACGAAAGCATATCCAGTTCAATCCAGCAAATGTTTACTGAGCACAGTCTATCATAACAGTAATGATAGCTAATGTTTTGGGAGCACTTACAAACTGCAAAGTATATTTTTAGCATCTTACATGCATAGTCCTATTTAATCCTCACAACAATCCTCTGAGGTAATGATTATTTATATCTCCGTTTTCCAATGAAGATATTTCCAATGAAGGCAATGAGAGGCACTGAGAGATTAGGTAGCTTGCCCCAAGTCACACACCTAATGGGATTTGGACCCAGACAAACAGGTACTGGAACCCCCTCTCTTAACCGCTAATCCAGAGGCAATGGAGAGCTATTGAAGGATCATGATCAGTATTGGAAACTCTCACTACGACAGGTGTGTGACATGGGGTGGTGGAGATAGAGGAGAGACAGAAGAGATACTTGTGACAGTGACTAGCACAGTGCCCGGTACATAAAACGAGTAATAGCTAGCATTCACATAGCACTGACTATATGCCAAATACTGTGCTCAGCTTGTATTTATCATCTCACTTAATCCGCAGAGCATCCCTGTGTGGTAAGGGTACAATTATTATCCCCAATGCACAGATGCAGCAACACAGGCATGACAGGTTAAGAACGTGGCCAGGGTCTTAGAGCAAGACACTGGCAGAGCTGGAACTTGAGCCCATGAAGCCTGCCTCCAGATGTTCCTTATCTGTATGTGATAGTGCCTCCCACAGTGAGCACTTAGATATTTGAGAATTTCTTCACTAACAAAGTGCCGAACCCTACACCCCTCAACCACAAGACCACCGATGAGGCCCATGCAGAGGCTGAGGCATGTGTAGGAGAGGGAGGCATTTGTTCTGAACAGATGAACAGGGCAAGCTTCTAGAAAGGGATGACACTTGAGCCTTGAAGGAGAGACTTGGGCTAGCATTTACTGAAGAGAGGGGCAGTGCAGACAAAGAGAACAGCCAAGGGAGGGCAGAAAGCAGCAGAGGACGGCACAAACCCAGAGGTATTGTTTCCATTTTTAGAAAAGAACTCAGTGTGCATTTTACATTTGAAATTTACTTTTTTCTCCAGAAGTTTCTTGTAGCTAAAGATACAAATTAAAATGTTTTAATCAGACTTAAAATTTCAAATCAGGCCTATTTTAAAATCATTGTTATACATGTATAACAATAATTTTAAATATATATAGTTAGCATTCTGTCAGTGATTTAAGTATTACAGGTATTTTTCACCTTGTTATAAAGAACATTATTGCGCTAGTATACATCAAGAGCCTTAAAAAATGTTTAGCTCTTTCCTTTAGTAACCTTACTTTTAGGAATCTATTTTGACTAAATAATTTAAAATGTAGATATTGATTTATTCAAAAAGTATATTTTTAAACTGACATATAATTCGCATACCGTAAAAAGTACTCTTTTAAAGTGTACAGTTCAGTGGCTTTTAGTATACACATATTTACAAACTTGTGCCACCGTCACCATTACTAATTCCAGGAGATTTTTATCACCCCAAAAAGAAATCCGAGACCTATTAACATTCTCCCCTGCCCTCCAGCCCCTGACAACCACTAATATACTTTCTGTCTCCATGTACATTTGCCCATTCTGGACATTTCGTATAAATGGACTCATACAATATGTGGCTTTTTGTGTCTGATTTCTTTCACTTAACATAATGTTTAAAATATATTTGAAGTGTTACTTGTAATTATGAAAAACTGGAAACAAAACTGAATATGTATTTGAGGTTTCATGAGATAAATTATAGTATTTCCATGCAGTGGAATACTATATAGTCATTAAGAAAAATGCTTATGAAAAATATTCAGTGGCATGATATAATACAATGATCAGTGAAAAACTCTATCAGCAATTATTTTAAACCGTAAGTACATAGAAAATATCCCCAAATCTACAAATATACAAATATTTACAATGGTTTTCTTTGGGTACTGAGATTATGGATGACCTTCTCCATATATTTTCCTGGTTTTCTTCAGTGATAAGGCATTGCACCTATAGTTAGGAGAAAAAACACTTCAATTCCCACCACTGCCTGCTCTCCCCACACATCCCTCCACCCTCGCTCCTGCTGAGCACTGTGTGCCTGTCCTCTCTCAGACCAAGTCCGCAACAGCTACTACATCGGGGCCGACGGCTCCCTGCGGCTGCTGCTGGCCAACGGCATGGAGGTGGCGCTGCAGACCGAGCCCCACCTGCTGGCCGGCACCGTCAACCCCACCGTGGGCAAGAGGAACGTCACACTGCCCATCGACAACGGCCTCAACCTGGTGGAGTGGCGGCAGCGCAAGGAGCAGGCTCGGGGCCAGGTCACCGTCTTCGGGCGCCGGCTGCGGGTGAGAGGGGCCTCCGGTCTCATCCTGTGGGGAACGAAGGAGGGGGCTGGAGGACCGGGATTGTTCTTGAAACTCTCCCTGGGACCACAGTTTCCTCATCTGCAAAAGGGGGGAACCAAACTATAATAAGAGGATCTTATAGTATACCTTTTTGGTTTTTACCTATGGAAAGATCTCTGGCTTTGATGTTTGTTAGGGCTAAGTTGAATTTCCAGTTTCTATTATTCCCTGAGTGAATTTGGGCAAATCAGTAAACTTAGAGACTCAATTTCATTATCTGTAAAACAGGGAAGACAAAACCAATTTTATAAGTTGGTACAAGGATTAGAAGTAATACAGAAAGTATCTCATACAGAGTCTGGTATATAAGAAGTGGTCAATAATAGCTATTGTTATTGTTGTTATTGCTATTATTACGACCATTGTGGTTATTATCATTGCTAATATGTCCCCAAATTTGCTTTGGCTATTTGGAACCTAAGTCACATTCTCCACTCTTTCCAAGCAGAGTTATCCTTCCTAAATGAGCACAATGACCTTACCAGAGCTGTCACCACCAGCGGGTGGCATCGTGGTCTGGCACTTCAGAGTGCTTTTTGGTCTGCAGATGCCCTGACCCAGCTCCTCTGCTCATCTCCCACGTTTCTGTAGAGCGTGGCCTCTGCCCCAGGGCCTGACCGCCCAGCCTCTTCTCCCTCCAGCTGCAGAAAGGAAGGAGGCAGAGTGAAAGCTGATGATCTAGCTTGGCTTCCAGCACAGCACCTTGCAGACCACACGTGTTCAACAGATATTGCTGAGCTGAAGTGAACCACAGAACTGGGCTTGATTTCTAACATTCTGAAAGCCACAAAAGTATCCTTATAGCAACACAGCTCAGACTCTCTGGAGTCCCCTGCCCTTCTGCAAAAAAAGTTCATTTAAAACCCTGTTTTACACATGGGGCAATGAACGTTCAGAGAGGGTATGCAATTTTTCCAGAGTCTTATAGCTAGTTGGTGGTAAAGACTAGAAAACAGGTTCACAACAGATACAGAAATGTTAAGAGACTTATCCAATATCACACAACTAGAACCTAGAAAACCAGGCTACCTCTGTTCCCTCAACAGCCAAGAACTCTAGTAATTCCCTAACGTAGGAAATAGACTCCCACTAGTTGCCTGAGGAAGGCCTGGCTGTCTTTGTTCTCTGTGGCCTGCCACCATATGTGGCCTCACTGAGCCCCCTTCTGAATTCTCAAAGAGCCCTTCGTGCACATGAAACAGGGCAATAAGTGGAAAGTTTGACCTGGGTTTGATTCCTGCCTGGACTGTGTGTGTAGCCGTGAACAACTCCGCTGAGCCTCGGGTTCCTCCGCAGGAAAAAGATAATGAATTCAAAGCACCTAACCCAGTGCTAGTAGACCCCAGGTGCTCAATAAATGGCAGCTATTAGTACTACTAGGATTTCCTCTCTACCATGTGAACTGGACCAAAAGTTTCCCAGGCTTTAATTAGTCCCTCTCCCAGCCTGAGATTCATGGTGCTCTAGTCCGGTGGCCACAGTTCTGCATCCTCCCAAAATAAATGGCCACCCACAGCAATGGCATGTGGAATTAGAATGTTAGCCAGGTGTGCCTCCCTGTAATGGAACTCATTTTTTATACAACTGGGAACTTTTTTAATAAAGAAAGATGTAAAATAATCTCTGAATTCAGTTTTATTAATTTTGCCACAAAGGTACAGCTCCCTTTCACTAGGGGGTCCTCCAGGAGCTGAGGGGGGCAGCTGGCTGAGTAGCATCACCCTGGGGGGAGTTGGACAGGGCCCTTCCAAAAGATGATTTTAAAAGGCCCCCGTCATTGCTGGGAGTGCAACCCCTGTATCTTCCTTTGCCCTCTCTGCAAAGAACACTGCTTCAGCCTCCACCACCTCTGATTTTTCATGGAAATTGTCTGCCACACTGTTTTTGCTTCTGCAATTGTGTTTGATTACCCCAGGGAAGGCAACCTTATTATAACCAGGCCATTCACAGCAAAGTCGTCTCATCATCGTCATCATAAATCCTTATTTTCAAGGCCTTAGAATTTGTACGGGGAGAAGGGGGAGACACATATGTCTCTTCTTCCTCTGAGAATGACCATGACCACTTGCTGGCATTAAATGGAAATAATTGCAAACGTTTATTCAGCACCTTCTCTGTGCCCAGCACTCTACTCACTAATTTACTTGTTTCTTCAACCTTGCAACTCTGTTGTTATGCAGAGGAAGAAACCTAGACTCAGAGAGGGGGAAGCACTCTCCCAAGGTCACACAGAAAAGTTGGTCACAAAGTTGAGGCTGGAATCCTGGCCTTAATTCCTACACTTTGGCCCTTTTTTTTTTTTTAACCACACAGAGTGCCAGAGGGCCTTTCATTACCTCAGTCCACACGTGCTGTTTTGTATCATGTGATCTAATTATCTGCTTTCCTCTTGGGAGGCTTTTTTACTACTATTTAAACTTAACCAGTGACAGAGGCAGAAAATGTGCCCAAATGCCCCATAAGGTCAGGCGCTAGTTCAAGGGAACCAGCATTTTTATAGAGTACCTGGCAGTGTTTCAGGGGCAGCCAATGCCTAAGAGGTGGATCCAGATATAGAAACGAGCCTCTGAAGTATTTATTAAAACATGAAAACTCTGACTTACTGCCTCCTCTATGGGAGCCCTGTATTTCTGACTCTGGAAGGAAATTGAATTGTGTGCTGACCTAGTAGCCTAGGTAGAAACTATGCAAGGGGCTTCCGATGCTGGAGGCAGGAGCAAAGTGTTCCAAAGCTAGGACCACGTCCCCAGCCAGAGGAGCCACCCCAGACTCCAACACCCACTGTATCCCAGGACCTCCAGGAAGAAGATGATGATGTCATAGGAGCTGGCTGAGGTGATGGAGAAACCCTGATTGTGGGGGCATGGGCAGGAGAGACCCCAGAGGGGATGGGAAGTCCAGAGCCCCAAGGAGGGTAAGACTTGCTCAGGGGACCACTGAGAGTTTGTTGACACGTTGCAGTGGTGAAAGTCAAGTCCAGGCTCAGTCATTCACCAGCCACAAGATCTGGAGCAAATCCTTTCACTTCCCTGAGCTTCAGTCTTCTCTGTGTCAAACACTAGCACAGTGTCTAGCATAGAATGGACGGGTCAGGCAGTTATTTGCTGGGCCCACGTAGTGGCTCCCTTTTTAGGAGACAGCCAAAAAGGATCTGCCTTTTTTAAAATATGTCCTCATTAGAAGAATCATATTAGAACATTATGTGGATCCTCTTTGTAGCTACTATTTGCTCAAAGTCTACATTGTCTTTATCCTCACAACAGCCCTATTCAATTGGCATGATTATCCCCATTTTACAGATGAGGAAACTTCACATAACTAACAGGTGACAGAGCCAGGACTCAAACCCACATGTGATGTCCAGGATATGTGCTGCCTTCTACTCAGGAGCTTCTGAGCGCAGCTGACAGCCACGTTGGCCATCTGACCAAAGTTCTCAATGTCCACATTAATTTTTTCTTTCCTTCCTGCCCTTCTCCAGGTTCACAACCGAAACCTCCTGTCTCTGGACTTTGACCGCGTAACACGCACGGAGAAGATCTATGATGACCACCGCAAGTTCACCCTTCGGATCCTGTATGACCAGGCAGGGCGGCCCAGCCTCTGGTCACCCAGCAGCAGGCTGAATGGAGTCAACGTGACATACTCCCCTGGGGGCCACATTGCCGGCATCCAGAGGGGCATCATGTCTGAGAGAATGGAATATGACCAAGCGGGTCGCATCACATCTAGGATCTTTGCCGATGGGAAGACATGGAGCTACACATACTTAGAGAAGGCAGGTGTCTGTCCCTCTCAATCACTGGCCTGCCATGTAGAAGGCCAACCATTGTGGCTCAACCCATGGCCTGGCCCAGCCTGCTGACCTCAGGGGGATAGATCTGACCCATGTGGTCTCCAAAAGAAAATGTCCAGGAAAATCTGCTACAGAGGGCCAGGGGTTCCCAAGAGGCATCTGGATAGATCATGGTGATGGCATGGCAGGTGGAGGCTCTCAGACAGGAGAATATAAGAGACCTGCCTGATAGAGTGGAGCTGGAAGCAGGACAAACACTAACTGAGAGCAGGACTTGGGGTCCAGACCCAGGGCAGGGGTCTGCTCCCAGGTCTAGGGCACATGGTGCTATCCAGTCATAGAGAACGAGGCAGAAGCCTAGGGATCAGCACTTAGGCAGTAGGTACTTAATCCTGAGCTTCAAGTGCTGGGTGTGGCCTTAATAAATCCCTTCTGCTTCAGGTCTTGATTAATTTTATCCCAGAGGCCTAGGAGTCAGAAATGACCTAAAAATCACAAGTTGGTCCCAAATAGGGGGAAATGGTAGCTGTGATGCCTAGCCGCCTCTAGGCCTGTTATCTGCTGACTTTTTCCTGAGAAAGAATCTGCACTCCATGCCCAAGCTCTGGTGCCCAGATCTCTGCCTTGTTTGCTGCTCCTGGTCACCTGTACAGGACCAGGCCCTGCTTTGCTCTGTGGTGAGTCTCCCCTACCCTGTGCTGGGCAAGTATCTCTGAGAGCAATGTTCTGTGATAGTGCTAAGAGAGAGCCCTTGGAGGTCATCCAACATACCGAAAATCCAAACCCAGAGAGGGGAAGAACTTTCCCACAGCCACACAATGAGTCCATCGTTAGAAAGCAGGTTCTTGCATTCTCATCACACCCTGCCTACCCCAGGGTGGACATATAACCTGTTACTACATAAACAATTGTGCACAGCCTTAACTGCCCTTTTCAGACATGGTCTTTATGCAGTAGGCTACAGGGGGTCAACAGAAACTGTTAAGCAGACAAAAGACGTTGTCAGACCATGTTTTAGGGAGCTCATTCTTGCTTTAGGAGGAAGAATGATTGGAAAAGTCTGGAGTAAGGAAGTCTGTTGCACATACTTGAGACCTGTGTTTCCCAACTTTTCTCACATCCCGTCACACACAAAAGTGATCAGGTCTGTACCACTCGAAGGGGCAAACACACAAGGATGCTCACCATAGGAAAGCAAATGGCCTGAATATTCTGGGGCCCCAGGCTTATCTTAGCACATCTAAGGTATCTTAGCACGTCTGTAACCTATTTGCAGCATCCTATGGCAGGCCAGCTGGGAAGCCCTGGTTTGGGCATAACTCAGGAGAACCTATGGTTGCCTTGGACTTTCATTCCTTTCCGGTAAGTCTTGGGTACACAGACCTACCCTTCCTCCTCACTTTTTCCTCTCATCTCGTGATTTTCCTCTCCCTCCAGTCCATGGTGCTGCTCCTGCACAGCCAGAGGCAGTATATCTTCGAGTTTGACAAGAATGACCGCCTCTCTTCAGTAACGATGCCCAATGTGGCCCGACAGACACTAGAGACCATTCGCTCAGTGGGCTACTACAGGAACATCTACCAGCCCCCCGAGGGCAATGCCTCAGTCATACAGGACTTCACTGAGGACGGCCACCTCCTCCACACCTTTTACTTGGGCACTGGCCGCAGGGTGATATACAAGTATGGCAAGCTGTCGAAGCTGGCCGAGATGCTGTATGACACCACCAAGGTAAGCTTCACCTATGATGAGACAGCAGGCATGCTGAAGACTGTCAACCTACAGAACGAGGGCTTCACCTGCACCATCCGCTACCGTCAGATCGGGCCCCTGATCGACCGTCAGATCTTCCGCTTCACTGAGGAGGGCATGGTCAATGCCCGTTTTGACTACAACTACGACAACAGTTTCCGGG
Source organism: Galeopterus variegatus (assembly GCF_000696425.1). Taxonomy (NCBI): domain Eukaryota; kingdom Metazoa; phylum Chordata; class Mammalia; order Dermoptera; family Cynocephalidae; genus Galeopterus; species Galeopterus variegatus. The sequence continues at coordinate 1,198,743 of NW_007726126.1, read as the reverse complement.
TGACCAGCATGCAGGCTGTGATCAACGAGACCCCACTGCCCATTGATCTCTATCGCTATGACGATGTGTCAGGCAAGACCGAGCAGTTCGGGAAGTTTGGTGTCATCTACTATGACATTAACCAGATCATTACCACAGTAGTCATGACCCACACCAAACACTTTGACGCGTACGGCAGGATGAAGGAGGTGCAGTATGAGATTTTCCGCTCGCTCATGTACTGGATGACTGTCCAGTATGATAACATGGGGCGAGTAGTGAAGAAAGAGCTGAAAGTGGGACCCTATGCCAACACCACCCGCTACTCCTATGAGTATGATGCTGATGGTCAGCTGCAGACTGTCTCCATCAATGACAAGCCACTCTGGCGCTATAGCTATGACCTCAATGGGAACCTGCACCTACTGAGCCCTGGGAACAGTGCACGGCTCACTCCCCTACGGTACGACCTCCGTGACCGCATCACCAGGCTGGGGGACGTGCAATACAAGATGGACGAGGATGGCTTCCTGAGGCAGCGAGGTGGTGACATCTTCGAGTACAACTCGGCTGGCCTGCTCATCAAGGCCTACAACCGGGCTGGTGGCTGGAGCGTCAGGTACCGCTATGATGGCCTGGGGCGGCGGGTGTCCAGCAAGAGCAGCCACAGCCACCACCTGCAGTTCTTCTATGCAGACCTGACCAACCCCACCAAGGTCACTCACCTCTACAACCACTCCAGCTCAGAGATCACGTCCCTCTACTATGACCTGCAAGGACATCTCTTTGCCATGGAGCTGAGCAGTGGCGATGAGTTTTACATAGCTTGTGACAACATCGGGACCCCTCTTGCTGTCTTCAGTGGAACAGGCTTGATGATCAAGCAGATACTGTACACCGCCTACGGGGAGATCTATATGGACACCAACCCCAACTTCCAGATCATCATCGGCTACCATGGTGGCCTCTATGATCCCCTCACCAAGCTCGTCCACATGGGCCGACGGGATTACGATGTGCTGGCTGGACGCTGGACTAGCCCAGACCACGAGCTATGGAAGCATCTGAGTAGCAGCAACATCATGCCATTTAATCTCTATATGTTTAAAAACAACAACCCCATCAGCAACTCTCAGGACATCAAGTGCTTCATGACAGGTGAGGATTGGGACTCACTCAGAGGGTGGGACCCACTAAATTGCTCTGGTTATCTGACAAGACTTAGTCTTCCTTGAGCAAGCTGGTATGGGGTGGCAGGAAATGTTGACTTTCTCTTAGAGCAGCATTTTCCAAAGTATATTTGAAGAAACACTAGTTCAGAGACTACTCTGGAAAAAAATGGTTCTGGCACCAAATAAATTGAACAGGGCCACCACCATGCTTAAATTTTCATAGTACATTTCGGTTTATGAAAGGCTCTGAGAAGTCTGCAGTAAAGAGAACTGTTTAATATATTTACTCACTATTTCTCAAATTTATTTGACCATGAAAGCCCTTTTTTCACCATGAAATCGTAATATCTCCCTGGATGTATCCCCTGGAACGCGCTTTGGGAGTTTTTGATACAGAGATCAAGCTGGCTATGAGTCCCTGATAAGTTGACTTAAGGTATGGCTTTTTTTAAAAAAGTAGTTCTTGATTTGGGATGATGTTATGGAAAATTCAGACTTTGAAGACAGACAGAACCGTGAGAAGGATCCACCATTTCTAAGCTATAACATATTATAAAAATTACTTACCTGCCCTGAATTTCAGTTTCCTCACTGTAAATTGAAGTTAGAATTCTTACCTTGACTCTAAGTTAAATATGCATATTATAAACCTTAGAGCAACCACTAAAAAATAAAATTAAAATTAAAAAATTAAATAAAATAGAGGCATAGCTAGTAAATCAATAGTGGCGACAGAACAGAAGACCAAGAAAATAGCCAATCCACAGAGGGGAGGAAAAGAGGGGAAAAAGAAGCAAAGAACACATGGAACAAATAGAAAACAAATACCTACTTGGCAGGGTGGTTGCCGGGGTGAAATGAGATGCATTTTATAATGTGCCTAGTGCTCACAGTGGTTCCCTTTCCATTAGCCTCAGATTTTAAAAAGTGTTGCCTTCCACTACTATGAAACCAACTTGAGTAGAACGTCTCCCATAGGTCCCCCAGGCAGGGATGTCTCTGACAGCTGCAAGCAAGCAGCTTTTCCCAGTTTAGCCACAGAGGACTTCGAGCGAGAGTGGCTATGGGATCTGGGTAAAGCCAGGACTTTTTATATAAGAGAGTTTGCAGTGGGCAAAAATGGGGCATATCCCAACTTGCAAACCTGGTAGTCTCCCCCTCTTTTACCCTATGACGCAATCCCCTTGCCCCCTCTTTTATGGCAGTTTCCTTCATACCACAAGTGCCTCCTCTGTGCAGCCACTGTCTTAGGTGCTGGAGATAGAAAGATGATCCCTACCCTGCAGGATTTCACACTGTTAGAGAAGAGACAGACAATTGCTGTCCAGTGTGGGAGGGACCGTGAGGAACGTTTGCATACAGTTATGAAGCACAGGGGAGGAGCAACTGGCTTCTTCTGGGAAGCCTTCATGGAGCAGCCGACACTTGAGGCCAGCTGCCGAGTGGGCATTCGGCAGGTAACGGCAAGAAAGGCATTCCAGGGAGAGGGTATAGCATGTACAAAAACACAGAGAAGATAACACATATAGCTCACATGAGTGCCTCTTACAGACATGGCTTCCCAGCCCCCAAACTTGGTGGCCCTGTCTGGACCCTGTTTCTGCTGACAGCAATAAGAGGATTCCTTTCTCAGGGAATAATTCCAGGTTGTCATGTTGAGAGCTGGAGACCCAAGCGTGGGGAAGAAGAGAGAACAAGGTGGTGGACAGGCATGATGAAAACATACTTGGGGCCTTGGGTAAACATGAATATCCTAACAGTGTTTCACAGCAATCACCACGCTCAACTTGGCTGCTGGCTCTAGAGAAACTTGACGGATTGAGATGACATTTCCATTACATCTGTCTGCATTAAGTACACCCCTGCCTCACCCTCCAATGAGTTTCCTGTGAGATGTCCTGGCAGGTTACTATAGCTGAAAAAAATGGTGCAGTAGGAAGTTTACTTTTCTATCCAAAAAAATTGTTGTAGCTTGCCAAAATATTCTTACACCCTCCCCCCTTTTCCTTTGTACAGCACCATATACATATGGTCTCTTTCCAGAATAGCACAACATGGCTAACTACTCTGCACTAGGCTCTTGGCAGATATGATCTCTTTTAAACTTCACAACAACCCTGTGAGATCACTGTCATTATCTCTGTCTACAAATGAGACATGAGGCTCCAAACGATGAAGGGTTTGCCTAGAGTCACACAGATGTAGTCCAGGGAGCTGGGATTCTAACCCAGGGCTCTCTGACTCACTTTTCATGATAATCATGCTGGTCTCCAAATCCAGTTTTTAGCAAAGCAACCAACCACCCAGGACATTTTAGGTTTGGGCTTGATTTTTCAGTCAGTTAGATGATCCAGCAAATATTATATTATTTATGCCTACTCTGTGCCAGACCTGTGCTAAGGATCCAGAGGGCAGTCCGGCTTAGTGCCCACCTTTACAAGTGCACAGTCCAAGACAGCTTTTCTCACATTTCTCTGATGGTGAGCCCACTATATGAAAAAGATTTTACATAGCAGTAAAACACTAAAACAAAAGGTTTTCAAAGCATTACCTAATTGCGATGCACTCTTACGTTTTCTAGTCTAGTCTACTCTATTTCAATAAAAATGCTGGTCATGATCCACAAAATGGATTTTACTACATAGTGGTTCATACCCCACAGTTTGAAAAACTGTGGTGTGGAAAAGAGATTTTATATAAATAGTCAAGTTTTTAGCAGATTGGAAATGATTTGCAGTCACTAATAAGAAACTGAATTAGTACTAATTCTCACTAAACCTTACCTTTTAGCTTCCATGTGAGCTAAACACATCCTTTCACATCCAGCAACAACAATGAAAAAGCAGCATCTTTTTTCCCAAAAATTTCTTTAAGGGTCCTGAAATACACCCCAGTTGGATAGGCTTAGGCCACACGACAGCCCCTGAAACAATCACTATGGCTGGGGAGATAGAATGTGCTGCTTGGCTTAGCCTAAGTCACGTGATCCATTGCTGGCCCCTTAGGTGGATTTGGCTTCTCCAAAACTATACGGGTACCCCAAAAAGGAAAGGGAGGACAGAATGGGATGCTGGGAAGGGAACCACAAATGTCCACCCCAGATACATTGTGTACATCATTGCACTTAATCTTCACTCGAAGCCTGCGAGGTGGAGATTACTGACCCCATTTACAGAGGAGGAGAGTGAGGTTCAGAGAGGTGAAGCAACTGGCCCACTGAGAAGTGGCAAGGCTGGGATTAGAGCTCTGCTCTGAGTCCAAAACCCTCATTCTCGGATTAGATACACTTTATAAAGAACAAAGCTGTGTATATGTGAAAGGGATTATTGTTCACATTCCATCACTCCGTGGTGGCAACGCTGAAGTCTGGGATAGATGGATAAAGAGGAGCTTCTGAACATGAGGGAAATGTCCACCTATGATGTCTTAAGAAGGAAGAGTAAATTCCCAACTCTTCAAAAAAACGCTGTAGAAAGCTTATGAGTAAGTACATTTTCAGCATTTTTCCTAAAAGCGTAATAGGAACGTTTCCCACCTTCCATCACTTGCAATTAAAGCCCAGCCCTCTTTTCAGTCCCCTAGTTTCCTGGAAATTTTCAGTATTCCTGATGGAAGCCTTCCTTTGCAACCATAAATTCAGATGTAAGTTCTCAGCCTCAGGCAAAATGACTTTGTAGGGTATTTTTTTCCCCTGTTCTGTTTGTTTTAATTTCCCAAAGAACCATCTGCCAGGACTCATAGAATCAGAAACTCAGTAAGCAGAGGGATTTTAGAGAAAAGTTGGTCCAAGCCCCTTCTGCTACAAATGAGAAAATGGAGGTCCAGGATGTGGAGGCATGGGTTGGGGGAAATAGAGAAAACCTTCTGTGAGCCAGGAACTGAGCTGTGCAGTTCAAAATACACTAAACCCGATAATTTATATACAAGCTTAGAACTGCTCCTGCCACATGATAACTGCTCCCAAATGGTAATGCTATGAGTAGTCTTCTCCATGACTTGGTTAAAACCATTTCTACTGTCAATATGCAGATAAGGAAATCAAATCTCAGAGAGGGTAAGTTCACTGTCCAAGTTCACACAGTTTGTAAGCTGAGAAGCCAGAATTTGGAGCTACCATGTTCTTTCCCTACAGGGATCTTGCCTAGTAAGACTGAAGGGAGTAGACCAAGGTTTCTAAGCTTGCCTTTCTACCACCACTCCACCTCAGCACCTGCAGGTTTCACAGCCAGGAGAGGCGTCCTGGGACAACCAAGAAAAAAGAACAAAAACAAAAGTAGAGGCAAACATGAGCTTCTTGAATGGGAGAGTGACATGGGACGCAGTGGTGACAGGGACACAGCTGTTGGCCCCCACAGCAACACCCGCCACTGGGATGAACTCAGTGTGTAGTAGGGGAAGGTGGTTCCACCTATGCATGGACCTAAACAGGACCTCCCTTACCAGGGATCTACCTCTATTGGAAAGAAGCCGAAATCAGGCCTGGCTCTGACACTCTACTCAAAATCCTGCCTCCCCCAGACTTTGGATTCCGAGTCTCTGGTCAATAACTGCTTTGGCATCTTGAGCTGCTCTTTCCCAAGGAAGGCTGAGCCATAGTAGGACATAGGCCATCTGTCTGTCTCTCTCCGGCCTGCCATCCCAGGCTCTTCCTGCTCCAGTCACAGTTTTCCTTTCCAGTTCTTTCTCAGCCTCGTTGAGCTGCTCTCTGGTCACCTGAGCACTCCTACACTCACCTCCCTTCTCCAGGCCTTGCCTTGTACAGTGGCCTTTGCCTGAAATGCCCCTTCCTCTCCGTCTGTGCCTAACAGAATGTGCACAGTTTTCAGTGGTTGGCTTAAATGTCACCACCTTCATGTGGACTTGTTCAGCTAAAAGACTTCCATCCTTCTCTGATCTTTTTTCTTGATCAAAGTTATTATTCATGTCATGTCTCATCTCCCCTCGGTGTCCTGAGTGTACAAGGTGAGGGTGTGTATGACATGGTGCTGGGCACATGCACTCAGAACAGCGTGCCAAGAAACGGTGGCATACCCTCAGGCCTCTTTTTTGTCCTTGTGTCTTGGTTTCCTGACTTCATTCTTCAATGAGCCAAATGCTCACAGCAAAATCCTATCTATGCCTATACCTAATATTTTATAATTAGTAACCCCGAGGAATGTTATAACATCAATTAATCGCATGCCTGTGAGATGAGACCCTCAAGCCCAATGTAAAGGCTGGAAAATGAAGGCACAGGGAAGTTAAGTGATTTCCTGGGGCTGAGGCAGGAAAAGGCAGGAGCTGGGGGAACTCATTGATCTCAAGTACAGGCTGTCTCCATGCCCAGTGGCACTTTGGCCCTCAGGCTATAATCATTGCAAAGAGAAGGGGGGGGTTCTTTCTTAAGTGAATTTTTTCTTCACAGTCAGTCACTAAAATCTTCCCTTTGCATCCAGCTGTCCTTTGCAAGTGTTTCCTATTGATGTTGGGGCTGGAAGTGGGGGATCTTCATCTATCAACAGCTGCCCCGGGTGTAAGGCTGGAGGTCCCGGGGGTTGGAGTGAGAGTAGAAAGGGAAGTTTGGAAACCTGGGTTCTACTTAAGTTTCATCTCTATTGGGTACATACCTGCGAGGGGGATCCCTGAGCCCCAGGAGTACGTCTGGCTTTAATACTGTGAAACTGTTTTCCAAAGTGTCTGTAGCAGATGACTCTCCACCAGCAGCTCCCCACATCCTCACCACCACCTGCAGCCCAACTCTAGCTGCTTGATTGGGACAGTCACATGTGAAGTCCACTTACTCCACAGGGATATTTCTGCTTCTCTCCCACCCAGATGTCAACAGCTGGCTGCTCACCTTTGGATTCCAGCTGCACAATGTGATCCCTGGCTATCCCAAGCCAGACATGGATGCCATGGAGCCATCCTACGAGCTCATCCACACACAGATGAAAACTCAGGAATGGGACAACAGCAAGGTAATTTTTGCACATGGCTGCCCACTGCTCAGGCCATGCAGATGTTGCAGGAGGGGGTCCCACCAGCTTTTCAGGAAGGCTTGGGCCAATGATGGAAACATGTGGTGCCTCCACAGTGCTAGAGACCATTCAACAAATCCTTAGTAACCCTACCACTAGGCAAGCCACTGGGGACCCGCTGTTACTGCACATAGATACAAGCTGCATTAAGGAAATTTGTGTGTTATACTGAGTTTGGAGTTTCCCAACGATAATAAGCCTTTGTCACTATCAGAACAAATATGCACATTTGTGTTCTAAATACAAATGTGACATTTCCTGAGCACCTCAATGCACCTGGCCTTGTGTGAGGCATTCTACATAAGTTAACTCACAAATATCACATGGTATTGTTCTCATTTTATAGATTTAATGCCTGAGGCTTTCCCAATGCCACAGAGCAAAGAAGGAGTAAAGCTGAGATTCAAACCCAGATTTGTCTGTTCTGTATCAGCTTGCGAGTACAGTGCCTGGCATACCATAGCTGGTCAAAAAATGTAACTCTTTCTTATCTTCCTTTTATGACCCAATTTCAAATGTTCAGAATTATATAACCGGAAGGTCTAAACACAGTCTCATCCCACCCTCTCACTTCATGCATTCATTTGCCCATTTCTTCCCTCTTCCCTCCCAACCCACCACATTGATAAATTCTGTACTAGGAGCTGACTCTGTGCCAGGCCCCAAGCTGTGCCCAGTGAAGGCAGAGATGAGTCAGACAGAGACCAGACCATCAAGAGGATCCCAGCCCCTGGGACAACACACTGAGGAGGACAGCAGGGTTGCCGGATGGCATACTGCTGGCAGTGGAAACTTTCACATCCCTGATTCCTACTCCAGACTGATATCTTTAGGCCTCAGCTTAGCTGTCTCCTTTCCTTCGACTCTGGCAAACATGATTCTGCACCTCTCTGCTCTGGTGGCAACCTATATTTTCTTCTCGCAAAGCCCTGCCCACCCTATATTTTAATTCCTCTTTTCTTTCTCATCTCTCCACTAGACTGTGAGCCCTAAGAGGGTAAGTACTGGGTCTCCTTTGGTACCCAGCACAGAGGCTAGCACATAGTAGGTGCACAGAAAACTTTTGTTGAATGAGTAAATGGTTGAAAGAAGTAAACAGATGGAGGCGTGAGGTGTCTTTCCCCATTTCACAGATGAGGAGACCAGGGTTCAGAGAGAAACTTGCCCAAGGTCATTCAGCTGAAAGCAGCAGAAGACAATAAGAACCCATGTCTGCCCAGCCACAGAGCCCTTCCTGCTTCTGCCAGCCTCTGTTGTTCTCACTTTCTTCATTCCCCGCCACCAACCAGGCTCTGTCCCAGATGTCCCAGCATTTGCTGTTCCAGACTGAGCCAGCAGCACAACCCTTCCCCTGCCCCCCCAGTTCCCCTCTCCACTCCATGGAGCCCCAGTCTCTGACTGCCCGTTCACCAACCTCACCTGTCAATGAATTATTGATTTCTGCCCTTGGCAAACATAGGAGATCTTTGCTGTTGAGCACTCCAGCTTTCGTGAAACTCTAGGAAATAATTGTTCACAGACAGGGTTCTATTAATTATAAAGAGGACTTAATTTCAGTGAAAACTGATGTGCCTGTTTCTAAAGACTTTCCCTGAGTTGCTGATCAGGCCCTAAAGCCTTCCTGAATATGGCTTTCCCGAGATCCTTGAACCATGGGAGAGGCAGGTAGATGGAACATCACATTAGCATGGCCCAGTCTACCCCGAAAGCAATTGGGAGCAGTGGCACCAGGGGAGCCTCAAGGAAGCAACATGGGCAGAGGCCCTCCATGAAAATCGTGTGCAAACACGGTAGACAGCAATAAAACAGGGTAAGAGGGTTTCTATAAATCACTGCTCTCATCTCCTTGTGCCTTCTTGCCAGTCCTCTGTCTCTTGGCACCCCCCCATCTTTCACGTCCCTACTCAAGCTTTCTCCACCCTCGGGCTGAGATTCTTTGGAGGCTTGCTCGCTCCTCCCTATTCCAGCCCTTGAAACTGAGCCTCTAGAATCAGACAGGCCTGAGTTTGAACACTAACTTGCTATTATCTTACAACTGAGCCAGGTACAACCTCTGTGAGCCTTAGTTTCCTTAGATGGAGAATGAGATAACCTACTATGTAAGGTTACCATGAAGATCAAATGAGACGACAGATGGGAAGATCAAGAAATGTTAGCTGTGGCCATTACTATCACATCTCTTAAACTACCAGCTATCACACTGGACTGCAATTATTGTCATATCTGTCTTTCCCCACAAAACAGTAAGTTCTTCAAGGGCAAGATGTCTGATTCATTTTTGTATCTCCAGTGTGCAGAAAAAGACCTAGTACAGAATACATGCTCCCTGAGTGGTTTCTGAATGGAAGGGTGGGTGAATGGATGGATGAAGTATGGCTGGGCGTCTGGTGATCAGCAGCAGAGCTAGAGGCTGCAGGTTAATAGTATGCATGGATTTGACTGACTTAAGCTGATTCTCCGGGCCCTTGGATTTTTCTCCCTTTTCCTTACTCTCTCTCTCACTCTTCTCCCCCATCAGTCTATCCTCGGGGTACAGTGTGAAGTGCAGAAGCAGCTCAAGGCCTTTGTCACCTTAGAACGCTTTGACCAGCTCTATGGCTCCACAATCACCAGCTGCCAGCAGGCTCCAAAGACGAGGAAGTTTGCATCCAGCGGATCAGTCTTTGGCAAGGGGGTCAAGTTTGCTTTGAAGGACGGCCGAGTGACCACAGACATTATCAGTGTGGCCAATGAGGACGGGCGGAGGGTTGCTGCCATCTTGAACAATGCCCACTACCTAGAGAACCTGCACTTCACCATTGATGGGGTGGACACCCACTACTTCGTGAAACCAGGGCCTTCAGAAGGTGACCTGGCCATTCTGGGCCTCAGTGGGGGGCGTCGAACCCTGGAGAATGGGGTCAATGTCACTGTGTCCCAGATCAACACTATGTTCAGTGGCAGGACTAGACGCTACACAGACATCCAGCTCCAGTACGGGGCACTGTGCTTGAACACCCGCTACGGGACGACGCTGGACGAGGAGAAGGCGCGGGTGCTGGAGCTGGCGCGGCAGCGAGCCGTGCACCAGGCCTGGGCCCGCGAGCAGCAGAGACTGCGGGAGGGGGAGGAAGGCCTGCGGGCCTGGACCGAGGGGGAGAAGCAGCAGGTGCTGAACACAGGGCGGGTGCAAGGCTACGACGGCTTCTTCGTGATCTCTGTCGAGCAGTACCCAGAACTGTCGGACAGCACCAACAACATCCATTTCATGAGACAGAGCGAGATGGGCCGAAGGTGACAGAGAGGCCCGAGGCCGGACTTCTTGCCAAAGACAGCTACTCTTTTGTGGCCGCATATCTGACTGTGTTGTACTTAAAAAAAAAAAAATCCTTTTTTTAACAAGTGCAGAAAACACACAAAAAAAGATACTGGTTGCATTGTAATTCATGCAACATCCTTTTTTTTAAGAAAAGAAAAACACAAATTTGGCCTTCACACATTTTTTGCAAAGAACAGAAGGTATTTTTTTTCTGTAGTGTGATCACAATGAAAATTTTGTCTTTTGCTCCCTTTTTCCTTGTTGTTTGAGGTACGTTTCTCCTCTCTGAGACGCATCTCCTGGGGTGTGTCCTCATCCATCCCTAGTACCCAATGTGATGTGAGACACGAGTGTCTGTGCTAACTTGTCTCATGTGTGACCCTTTCTTCTTCAATCAGGGTCAGGCAGGAGTGAAGGTGCAGAGTCGGGGGCCAGTGCAACAGCTTTTCCACAGGGCCTGGGAGGAGGGTCTGTAGGACCTGAGGATCTCTGGCTAGGCTCCTGCAGACGAGTGGTGGGATTTTAGTCACTGTGTTCTGTGCCTCTGGAGGACCACAGATGGCTTCATCTTGCTCCAGGAAATTTCATGATGTCGTTCAGCACCTTTTTCAAGCTGCCCCAACTCCTGTCCAGGCTTTATATTTTGATGCTAAAGGAAGCCCCCACCCCTTTTGCAAATCCCGTGTAGTTGTTGGTGCGACCCCCATGCTGGGATAAAGTGTCTCCTAGGTCCTTTCCCCCAGTCTGGTGACATAACATCCTGGGGCCAAGAGCCCCATCATCCCCAAGAGGTGAAAGCACTCAGGATGTCTGTGATTGGTTGATCCTCCACGATGTTCCTTATTCATCTCCTCCTCTCTCCCAAAGCCAGATCTGAGAACCAGCACTGCACAGCAAGCCCTCCATGTGGGCGCCACATCCAGGGAAGGGAAGGCCACTGTGGCAAAGGGATGGCATGGTGGCAAGGGCACCAGCCTGCCTTCCGAGGTGAAGCCCTCTCCCCATGACTTCGGGTGTCTTCCCTCCACTGCTCAGCTGCCACCACTGAGAAGTAGGAGCGTGGAGAGAGGTGCTTGGTGGCCTTTAATTCTGGAAAGATGCTTAAAGGAAAAAAGTCAGCCAAAGAGAGGAAGATGTGAGCCAAGCATCCTTCTAACCAGCTCCTGAAGTCTCCTCTGCCTCCCGTATGCAGGCTAGTGGGAGAGCTGGGTTGCAGCAGGATGAGCTTTCAGGAAATTCCTTGTGTGAGGTTCTTCTAAAACAGCTTCCCCTCTTGAGAAGCCCAGCCAGGGCTATCTAAAAAGATAAGGAAAAAGGAAGAAGAGACAATTTGGTATGGCCTGCCAGTGTCATACAATCCCCCAGGATCAGGGCAGTTCCCGAAGCTGGTGCCCATGGGTTTGGGAGGCCAGGCTGGCTTTGTTTTTGTGCCTTTGTCACCAGGAAGAGGCATGCCCAGGGAGAAGCAGCAGCCAGCAGGCAATGAGGGAGAGGGGAGGAAGGGCAAGAGCTAGGTGCCCCTTTTTCAAGGAGTCCATTCCCATTGTCATTAGCACTCACACGAGGCTCTGGGAGACCGGAGGGGGAGCCAAATGCTTCCTTTTAAGCTGGGCTTCTTAGAAAATGGGGCTTTTATGGGTTACATTTACATTAAGTGTGGAAAATGAATTCTGAGTCTGAGCTATTCCCCATGGAAACCCTGTTGGACTGATAAGCTCATGGCACGTTTATAGCCTTACTCACGGAGTCTTCAGAATATTACACGAGTTAATGAAACCAAGAAGGTCTCTTACTGCATGAGAATCAGAGCAAAGTGTAGTCTGGGTTCTGCCTGGCAGAGGGAGGCATCCACAGCTTCTCGGGGAAAGGAGATTTCGCCTTATGTTATCCCACTGGGATCAGAGGATGTGTTTCGCTAAGTGCTCTTCCTGTTTCCAAAAAAAAAGTCACACTTGGCCTGTCTGTCCACTGGTTGCCCGTTGCCTCTGGGTTCAGAGCTCTGCTGAGGCAGATACAGTGCTCCTCAGGCACACATGCATGGCGTGAGCTGGCAATGGGGGCTTCCATCTGGCAGGATCATTCTTGGATGGGATGCAAAACACTTTGGCCTGAAAAACACAAGTTTTTTGGGTCTTTTTTAATCCAGAAGAGACTTATGCCTCTCAAAATATACTCTTGATATAAGAGGGCTTTGGGCAAATCTTTTCTACCCATGGCCTAGTTGATCTGCCCCATCCTGGGTGCCTGACATCAGTCAAGACCTGCTAGGGACAGCTACTTGGAAGTCAGAGACAGCATGTAGTCCAAAGGAATGATTTCCCTACACCTCCCTAGCCCCCTTCCTCTCTTCCAATGCCCCCTCCCCAGAGGAATAGTGCGGACTTTGAAGGATCAAAAACACAGAGAATGATTGGGCATTCCTTTTCTTTAAAGGAATGATCTTATACTTTTCCTGAGCTACATACCACCAAGGAGGCCCAGCTTCTGTGGGGGGAGAAGCTGAAGCATCCCCAGGCATTGAAGAAAGGGTCTCAGCTGTGGTACAGGCAGCAGGCTGCACCTCAGCTTCACAATGATACTGTGTAGTGGACTTGATGCTTCTGGCCTTGGCCCTTCTGAGTTGGTTTCCATTTGGGCTGGCAGGTGACTCGGTGCCTCCTCTCCCAGTCTGTCCTCCTGCTGAGACCAGCCGTCACAATCCCATGGCAAAGGTGAGTTTGAAGGTGTAAGCCAGAGTTCCCTGTGTCTACTTAATGGCTACAAGTGTCAAATTTCATCCTCAATGACACCTGCCCTTTTGGCACTAACCAACCAAAATCTGTTCACTTGTCAGAATGACCAGCCCTCTCTCACTGGTCCAGGATCATGATTCTGCAGGATGGTGGCTTCTGACCCTAGAAGAAGATTCATTTTAAAACAGTTCCTGCCTTCCCTACCCTCCACAGCTGCCAATCAGGTTCTTGTCCTCAGCCCCTCTGCCACTACCTTATAGGACTTCACTGGTTCCCCAACTCTGTTTTTTATAGGATGAGATTTCCTTTTTACCCACCCTCAAACAGACATGGCTGGAGGACAAAGCTGTGACAACAGGAGGAAAGGGAAGGAACTCCATGGTAAATTACACTCTTGTCAGCCTCTGACACTTGTCTCAGAATTGCTGGCTGAGAATTAACCCGAAGACCACACCAGGGCCTGATTTCTACTTAGGGATGGAGGATTTGAAACAGTCCCTTAGAAACTGGCTGGGGGTTGAGTGTGGCAGGGAGGTGTGCTCTCAGTCATTAGGATGGGGTGGGGCTGGCAGCAGAAAACGACAGCGAGGCTAGGCAGGTGAGTAAAACTGGGCAGTGTTTTACAGACACAGAACTTAAAAATAAAGGACCTGTTCATCTGTGACTTTTAAGTATCACCCTTACAGATGGCAGGGATCTCTATTATACAAAGACAAGGCTTTCGATGTGAAATCTTAGAGTACAGTTTTACCACTTGCAGCCTGTATTTGCGGTCCCACGAGGTGAGGGCAGTGACATGAGCTTTGTGCCCTGGAGGAATGAGCTAGCTCTCAGCAGGGCCCCAGGCTTCCGATTCCATCACCCCAGTGCTCAAAGTCGAGTCTATTCTCCATTCTTCACAGCAGCCATGAAGCCCTGGAGGTGGCTCATGGTCCTAGTCAGGGGTCCCAGAAAGACCCCAATCTCTCCTTTTCCTTGGGATCCTCATTAGGACTAAAAGCCCTCCAGTGAAGGCACATAATTCCCAGCTAGGTTTATACACTTGTTTATATTTTATTGAAAGGTAGGGGATTAAAAAAAGAACTCTGTAGTTCAAGGCCCTTTCATTTAACCTTCCAAAAACAGCAAACTCACTCATTTTAAAGACTCATTGCTCAGGTGATAGAGAAACTTTATCCTCTCCAACCTTTACATTCTCAAATACCAGCCTTGTGTACTTGACTGCCCCAGACCGTGGTGAGCTCTTAGGTTTCATTATGAATGTGGACGATAAGAGTGGGGGAGGCCTGGGTGACAGCCACTGTTGTGTTTCTTGCCCCCTCTGGAATGCCAAAGGCACGATACTGGGTGACCTTCTGGTCCCCAAGAAAATGTGATTTATTCTGAGGGCAAACTGCCAAGGGAGGACGAACCCTCGAGCAGGCTCAGCTCTCCTGGCAGAGCTGAGTAGCAGGTGTCTAGCGGTACCCCAGCAGCCCTGGATTCACCCAACGCCAGAATCCTACTTTTCTAAATCTGCCTGTTGTTCTGAGGACTTCTGAACCCGCAGCTTTGGGAAAAGGACTTTGTACCAAGCTGCCTCTGGACGACCAACACTGGAGACTCTGGCCTTACCATGTGGAAATAGTTTTCCTGAAGTCTGGAACTAATTTTGAGAAGTTTTTTTCTCAACACTTTTGTGTTTCTAACACTGTATTCTTGACTGTGTAAATACCAACAAGGCTGTAAATAAATGCAGATGTAGATACCTTCTAGAAAAAAAAAAAAAAACATAAAAACAAAACCAGAAGTGATCCCGTGTAGCCTTCGTTGACAAATAAAAGAATATTTTGTGTTTAAAGGTGTTTGCTGGCCTTTGTTTGGAGATAGTGGCTTTTCTTGCCTATCCAGCCCCAGGCTCCTCCTCTAGTTTGCACTTCTTGATGCTGACTGTTATCAGGACAACCTGAAAGAAGACTCACTCCTAGGCTCAAAAGTCCTTAAGCCTTCCAGGGCACAGCTGTCCTGGAGAGAGGTTTCCAGAGGGTCATGAAGACCCTGAGGCTTATCCTGCAACTGGATGAGATAAATATCAAAGCACCTCTGACATCAGCTAGTGCTGCAGGGCTCCCCACTGCCAAGTCCTGTCCTGGCTGCTGTCCTCCCAGCCTCAGAGACAGACTGCAGGGAGCAGGAGAGCCGACACTGCCCTGAGCGAGAGCCTGTGCTCCACCACTGGGTTGTCCACACTAGGCTGTCCACTCTGCCACTGCCTTCCACAAAGGGCATGACTGGTTGCACTTGAAAAATAAACAAATGCATATTCATCATATGAATAATGATAACCACATAACTACATAACACAACTTAGGGAAAAAGAAAGAAAATTCCTTTAGCATTGGGTTTTCCCCCTCTGTGTGTTCTTAATGTTGTTGTTGTTGTTAATCTAAGGTTATTATAATCATAGCATGGAGGTAAGTTTTCACCCTAAGAGTCAGGGAGGACAGCTGGTCTCTTGGAAAAGTATACTTACTAAGCCCAGCTCCCCAGTGTGAATGGCAAACCTTATGAAAATCTAAATAATTGTCCTTTGAGCACAGGAATAAGTGCGGAAGGCTTCATCTCTCTCCTGTTAGCCTCAGGACTGGCCCACCACCAGGCCCTCAGGGAAGGAGCTTCAAGCTTCAGACCCCTTCCTTCTACCCAAGCTTACTGTGGGCTCTCCAAGCACTGCTTGCTGCTCAGGCCATCACACTTCAGTGGTGCCAGGAGGCACCAGCAGTAGTAGGAAAAACCCTGCTTTTGGAATCAAGCCAAATTGGGTGCAGAAGTTGGCTCCAGCGCTTACTGTGTGATCTTCAGCAAGTCGTTTTACCCTCTAAGCCTGGGGTACTTCCATCAGTAATTAGGGTACAGTGAAACAGACCCCTCCTGGTTACTGCTTAGATCACTTACAGGAGAGGACACACACTGGGGCACTTTGCTCAGAACACAGTACACTGTCATCCAATGTAAGTGGTGCCCCTGACCCCTCCCTCTCCACCTTCCTTCAAAGTCTATTATGCTTTCCACTACACCAGGGGTGCTCAAACTTTGGCCTGCATCAGAATCACTGGGGGCTTATTAAAACATAGACCACTGGGCCCCACCTTAGACCTTCTGAATCAGTAGGTCTGGGGTGTCGGCCCCATAAGTTGCATTTCTAACAGGTTCTCAGGGGATGCTTTGAGAACCCCAGCTGACTACACTATCCTGTATACTGTGTGCAGAATAAGCAAGCGACTTTGCTCGGCACATAGAGGCCCTTTGTCAGCGAAACCTGCCATTTCCAGCCAATGGAGAAGATGCACCTCCTCTGCTCCCTTTTTCTTCCCCACACGTGCTGCAGTCAGCTGTGTGGGGATGTGCACCAGCCCGCAGGTGTGCCCACAGACTCTCGCACCTGGGGGCCTTTACACACTTTGCTGCTTCTTCAAGCCCCGCTGAAATAAGCTCCCCAGGCCGTCCCGCGGCACGTCACCCTCTCAGAAGGCGCACACTGAGCATGTGCCGTGTGCCAGGCACCTTTCAAGACTGGTTACTCTTGGATGTGAGCTCCTCGAGGCCCGCCGAGGCTCTGTCTAATCTTTTATGCGTCCCCAGGGCCCAGAACAGGGGCTCAGCCGTGGATCACCCTAAAGTCAGCTTTCCCTTGCTTTAAGGGCCCACTCTGAGGTATTTGAGAAAAGGGGGTTGTCTCCTGTCCCCTTCCTAGCGGAGGCCACGCCCCCTCCGCGCTGGCGCTCCGCCCCCTCCGCTGCCCTCCCAGCACAGCTGCGGCAGCTGCCCGGAGAACAAGGGCCACTCCTTACAGCGCGCCCAGGGCCTCGCGTCCCTCTGTGACCCCCGCGCACAAAGCTGTATGGGCGATTCGGACTTTCCTGATCCGTTGGAGGCCAAGGAGAAAATGGGCCGGCACATGGCTCACTCGGGAGAGTGCGGTGCTGATAACACCAAGGCCCCGGGTTCGGATCCCATATAGGGATGGCCGGTTCGCTCACTGGCTGAGCGTGGTGCTGACAACACCAAGTCAAGGGTTGGGATCCCCTTACCGGTCATCTTAAAAAAAAAAAAAAAAAAAAAGAAAAGAAAATTACAACCTGTGAGGAAAAAGACTTTAAACATGAGTATTAATATGTCTTTTCCTATATCCAGAGAAGTATCTAAGAAGTTAAACCCTTTACAAGGGCTCTCCGCTTGGTCAAATCCCACCCTGACCTCCTTCTCACGCCTCATGCTGGCATCTTTGTGGGAGTCTCTCCTTCCAAACTCCACTCTAGAAATCTCTCTCTACCCCTCGAGAAACTCCATCCCTACCTGAGGGCCCACCCCTGCCCCCGTCAGGCAATCCAGCAGTTATTTCTCAAGGCTGAATTAATGTCTGTGATAACCCCAGGGTGGGCTCTAGTCCACGCCCCCAGAGCAGTTATTTTCCAAGGATTCGTGGTCGGTAGGAGTGGCCAATACATTCTTTATCCTTTCAAGAATCCAAAACGTATTTGTGGAGTTACACACACATACTCTGCAAGGACAAGTATCAATTCTCGGGGACAATACAGTCTTGACACCATCAGGAAGAACAGAAACGTTTTCCTACCTGCCCTGTAATCTGCAAGCCCATCCTGCCCACTGGGAAGTCAGTATTGGAGCAGACATTGCATGTAGAGCTTTCAAAATAATGCCCACTCCCAAGACTACCAGACATATGAAATGCACCCCTTACTGGGCCAAAACCCAACAGAAACTTTGAAATTCCTTCTTATGAATATTTAAGTTCTTAGACAGGGTAACAATTTGTGATATGGGAATGGAGGAATTGAAGCCATTCTTTCATATACAGATATCTATTATTTGACTGAGTGGGTGGGTGGGTGGGTGAATGGATGAATGGGTGGGAGGAAGGAGAATGATTGATTGCATGAATGAATGCCATAGCCAGGCCCTTGACAAGGCCTGGAGGAGGAATCGTAATTAACCAACAACCATTTAATGAGCACTTAGGGTTTGTAAGGTACTACCCAAGCAGCCTTAGAAGACCTAAAGATGTAAGACAGGACCCTTTGTTTATAAAGATCGCCACCCGATCAGAGAGTCTAGAAAAATTCAGAAAACAGACTCTGATACCAAGGACCATGCACTCTGTGTCCCTTCTCCAGAAGTCTCAGCATCCAGGATTGGTGGAACCCAGAAGTCTGGGAGAGGTGGCCAGAGGCCCAGTTTCTGGAGTCAAGAGGCATCATCAGCTTGAGCTCAGTCAATAGGATGGGAGTTGCCAATTTTATAGCAGAAGCAGAGCAAAGCAGCCAGGGGCTCTATCACCACAGAGTATAGGGGGTGTAAACTGGATGGTGCAGGGCTACTGGGGACAGAACCCCATTAACATCCAAGGGTCAGGTCCAGGCCCTGAGGGGAGGTGTCTGGGTCCAGGCAGAGGGGCTGAAAGGTTGAGTAATGCAATGCTCCCAACCTGGCAGGTGAACTGGGTGGATAGATGCCCTGGTGCCCACACTTGAGTGAAATGAGTTTGGTCAAAAAACAAGTTCTAGGGGACTTAAGGTCATCCTCACCCATAGCCATGATTCAGCAACTGCAGGAACAGTCTCAGCCTCCACCTCCTGCCAGGGCTAAGGCACCTAATGTGCTCCTGAGTGATCAGCCTGTGATTTGGGCTAGAAACTCAGACATTCCAGCTAGCTTGGGGGGCAGGAGGAAGGGAGTGCCCAAGTGCTAAGAAAGTGGTTCCAACAGATGCTTCTGAAGACAAGCATTGTGGTTCAGTAGACATGGTAGGTGTATTAGTCAGGGTTCTCCAAAGAGACAGAACCAATAGGATATATATATAAATACATGAGAGGGGATTTTTTTAGGGCAATTGGCTCATGCAATTGTAAAGGTCAAGCAGTCCCACCACAGGCCATCTGCAAACCGGATGCCAGTAGTGTGGCTCAGTCCAAGTCTGAAGCCCTCAGAACCAGGGAAGTCGATTAGTGTCCTCGGTGTAAGTCCTGAAACCCAAAAGCTGAAGAGTCTGAAGTCCACAGACAAGAGAGAAGAGTGTATCCAGCTCCAGCCGATACAGAGAGTGATTCACCTTCTTTCCCTCCATTTTCATTCTCTCAATGCCCCTCGCAGATTGAATGGTGCCTGCCCATATTGAGAGCAATCTTTTCCATCCAGTCCACTCAGGCCTGCATGCTAATCTCTTCTGGAAACACATTCATGGACACACATAAAAAGATAGCTTTAAAAGGTTTCTAGATATTCCTTAATCTAATCAAGCTGACATGTGGAATTAACCATCACAGTAGATGTGGGCTCTAGACCCATGCTTTCTACATTTAATCTCATTTGAACTGACAATATTTATCGTAGGTGTTATTACCTCCTATTTTGCAGATGAGCTATATGAGGCCTGGAGATGTTCATGATTTGTGCTATGAAGAGATGGAATCAGAATTCGAACTCAGGTATACCAAGTCTAAGATTTAGGCGATTTATCTTATGCCCTAAAGCTAGGGAGTAAGGGAGTTTCTGATGTGGAGGCCTTCATACGCTGAAAAGTCTAAGGATAGCCAGCCACCTTTCAAGCAGCTAGCAAGCAGGTCACCCGTCAACAGACAGTTTCACCTGAAACTATGAAACTCAGCTCCAGACTCAGGGCCAGCTCCATGGGCATGTGACCTGTGCAGCCACACAGGGCCCTGGGCTTGGACACTCTGTTCTTGGTTTAATGCCCCACTGTCACCATCTTGAAAGATCTTAATTTTTGAACAAGTGATCCTGTATTTTCATTTTCCACTGGGCTGTGCAAATTATGTAGCCAGTCCTACCCACACTGCTTACCCAGTGTGGACAAACTTTCAGCATTCTAGAACATTCTCAAGACCCTCAGGCAGAGGATGGGCCTTGAAGCCCCAAAGGGGTGTAGGTGCTGTGGGCAGAGAAAGCCCTTACACATGTGTTGGTTGGGACTGGACGGAACTAGCCAAAATCCTGCCACCGACACCAAGCCAGGAAATTCCCACTCACTGCTAAACATCTGCATCCCCTGGAGTGGAAAAGCTCAGTGAAAGGAGGAGGCAGGTGTAGGGCAGTGGGGCCCAAAGAAGCTACCAGCAGGTTCTGCCCTGGATGATTCCAGGGGGAAGGCATGGTGGGGTGAAGGCACCAAGGCATCCAGCAGGCAATGGGCACATCTCAGGAGTGAGGCAGAGAAGGGGCCTCAGGAGTCAGGATTTGACAGGTGGGCAGAAGCCAGACAACCAGGTAGAATTGACTTGTCCTCCTCCCTGACTTTATTACACATTCGTGCACATTCTCGTGGGTCAGTCTCCATTTCCACCCAAAATCTTACCACATGGCTGGAATGTATTTAAATGAGAAGTCTGATTTTCTCCAAAAGATGTTTATCTGCTCTTCCACTCTATGGGGCGAGTGATGGAGGCACGTCCACACTAATGATTTCTTCACGTTGATGACACCACCTAGTGGTCGCCCGTCATGCTTTCTCCTCTCTACAGACTGACATGCAGAAAAATATAGGTGAGATCATGTAAGACCATAGCAATTCCCTGTCCTGCTCCTACACTTGGTAGAGTTCAGATGACTTTCATACAAGAACCATTTTGACCTGCATAACAGTCCCAAAGTTGAGCAGTGACTCTCAGAAGATGCTCCAAAAGCAACATACACACACACACCAGAAAGGAAAAGGAGGAAAATTAGTTCTGGAGGTCCCTTCCTGCTCTGCCTCAGTACCTTCGGATCCTTGGGCCACTGTGAAGAGGATCCTTCAGTTCTGAATGTGGTGTCCCAAGCACCAGGCAGACAACTGCAGGGGCCACTGCTGAGCCTGAGATTGGAGGAAGGTGGACAAATTAGCACTCATGACTCACAGAGCTTGGAGACTTACACTAGGCATCTTCAAAATATCAGCAATGATAATAGCAATAACAAGAATAACAAGAAGGAAAAGGAGAAGGAACTGCTATTTCTTGACAGCCATCCCTGTACCAGACAAACACACTAGGCAATTTACATATCTTCCTAGAATGCATTTTGCAAGCACATTAAATCTTTCTCAGAGCAAGACAAATTTCAAAAGGCATTTAACATGTACTGGGTACCTACTTGTACTGGGTGCCAGGTACTTTTGTAAGAGTTTAAATGCATTTGCTCATTTAGTCCTCACCACACTACAACAAGAGAGATACTGTTGGTATCTCCAGTTTTCAGGTGGGGAAAGTAAGGCACTTGTCCAAGAACCTGCAGCTAGCAAATGAAGGAACTGAGGTTTGAACCTAAGCAATCCAGTTCCAGGTGATGCAGTATTAACCTAGGCTACCTCCTAGGCTGAGAGACTAAAACAAAATGGATATACCATGTCCTACAGTCTGCTGGTGTACTGGGGAGGAAGGATATGTCATCAAATATCCATAATGCGTTTACTTATTTACTCATTCAACAAACTTTCCCTTTGGGACATCTTACACCAGGTATGTGTGTGTGCACAGGTGTAAATTACCCCCAGTCTGGTGAGGAAGAGAAGCTGAACCAGGTTGGACCTGCACACAGGTGATCCAGGATCCAGGGGCCAGGGGCACTGAGAGATGAGACTGTGAGGATGAGAAGTAGGGTCCAGGCACAGCCAACCAGGCTGTCAAACCCTGTCTGTCAAACCCTGGTCTAACTGCGTCTAAGGAATATCCCTCTGCCCAGCAGGTGATGAATTCTCAGCAAACTGCTAACCCTTATTACATCTAAAAAGCTCCAGCGATTCTCTTCCTTCAGCTTTATGCCTCCTACCTGGGAAGAGAAGGGAAACGCTGGCTGATGGGTGGTCAGGTAGAATCCAGCTTGTCACAGCAAAAACCGCACGGTCCCAGGGCTCCAGATAGACTGGCCTGAGCTGCCATCTACTGGCCAACTGTACACACTGCACCAGACATTGCAGGGTGCCGCTTTCCTGCCCAGGTTCAGAGGGAAGGAGGCCTAAAACAGCTGAATTCTTTGATCCTTAAGCTGCCTTGAGAGGGAGGCTGTCATCTCCTGTGTTTTACAAGTGAAGAGAAGACTAAGACTCTGAGAAGTGACATAAAGTAGTAATCGTTTTTATTTACCACTTGCCAAGCACTGTGTTAAACACTTTATCAAGCATTCTTATCTCATTGAATTTTCTCAAGAATCCCATGAGTACTAATATTTATCCCTTCTATTTGTTATGTCTCCAAAGTCTCTTTCTTCTGTAATAGTTTCCTCTTCTTTTCAGTGCCATTTATTTGTTGGAGAAACCAGGTCATTTGTACTGCAGAGCGTCTCCTAACCTGGATTTGGCTGATGGTTCTTGCTATGGCACTTTGCTTGTTCTCAGGCCTTCACATTCCCTACAAACTGGTATGTAGTGCTAAAGGCTTAATTAAATTCAGGTTCAATTGTTTCAAGCAAGACTCATTCATGTGTACTTTTATTACATCTAATCAGGAGGCACATGATGTTTTGTTGTCCTGCTTCTAGTGATAAGATTTGTTGATGTTAAAGCAATGTAAAAAATGCTAAGTCTATTATTCCTTTATTAACTGGAACTCTCAAGAAAAACTTTCAAGTTCTGGTGTTACCAAAACCCCAAAGGTCTGTTTGCTCACCACTCAATAGCCAATAATCTGGAGACAAGTGTTGGTGTAAGGAAAGGTAACCTTTAATCAGGAAGCCGGCAGCCTGGGGAAATGGTGGTCTCCTGTCTCAAAGACCATCTCCTCTTTTCCCAGACTTGCCAAAGGGTTTTATAGCGACAGGTGGTAGGGAGCTGATTCATGGTGACCTAAGCAGGGATGTGCAGGAAAATTGCAGATAAACGTCAAAGAACTTCTCAGGTGGGAGCTGATCCATGGTGACCATCCTCCATGAAGTCAAGTCACAGATTCAGTTCCTGTTAACCTCAAAAAGATCTAGTTAGTAAGCTAGTAAAGAACGGCCACCTGGGTTAATAATTTCTTCTGTAACTATTCTGTGTACAGTGTGAGCAAAAGTCATTATGTTCTAGCAATCATGTGAAAAAGAATCATTGTATTCTAATGTCCAGGTGCAAGCTATGCAGTTCAGGTTACAAGAGTAAAAAAAAAAAACTTTTTAATTTAGAAGTTTAACAAAATGGAGTCACTTCTGTTCAGCCTGGTTACACTGGTACCAAGTAACATCAGGTAGCCTTAGAACCTGGACAGAATGCATAGAGCAGTTACGCAAGAACTCTGAAAAGCAAATAGTAGCAGCCAGATTGGGGAAGAAACCAGAATATGGAGTGCCTCTGACAGTGAGTTTACCTCCTTTTTTTTTTTTTTTTTTGCCACATGGTATCCCCCAGCCTTGACTCAGGCAGTCAAAAATCCAGAAGTGAGCTTTTCCTCCAGGAAAAGCCTCTATTTCAGGCTGAAGAAGTTGGAAGGGGCCTTCTGAGAGGCAGCAGACACACAAAACCATAAGGGAGGGACAGCTTCTTTCTGATCAGAGGAGCAGTTGTCCCAAAAGTGTGAGTAAACCTCTGATACTTTTTTCTCTCTGTCCTCCAACCAATTGGCCCCAGATGCAGGTGCAGTAGTTGTGGGAAATGTGTGTCAGAGAGGGGTAAATAGAGCCCCCGATTTCTGGCTGGAAAACCAAAATGGAGAGCCTCAGGGAAATAGAAAGTACCAGGGAGATGGTGGTGGAGGAGCTCAGGACAGTGAATTCATAAAATTGTGAATGCCTAGCCTCATCCCTGAGCATCGCATACATAGATCTGACCCTAAGTAGTGTACCATAAACTTTGAGAACTGAACTAAGAAACATACCATGGCCCAGGTCCCAGAATGGCCACTGGGTGACACACATGCAGGACTGACCATCTCAGCCTAAGAAAGGCTTTGAAAACCAAACAGACATTGAAACCACAATCTATAGAGGGTTTGTCAGAATTTGTGGTCTGAACTCAACCCAGGCAATTGCTTGCTTAAAAAGAAACTCTCCATGAAATTCAAAAAAACTCCAGTCTCATAATGTTCAAAATATTCAGGATATTTGGCCTATGAAGAACGAGGTGCTCCCTTCGGCAGCACACATACTAAAATTGGAACAATACAGAGATCATCGAGGCTCCTGGGCAAGGATGACACACAAATTTGTGAAGTGTTCCATATTTTAAAATAAAAGTTTACATTATTAAAAAAAAAAAAAAAAACAGTCGGGCTGGCCTGGTGGCGCACTGGAGAGTGCGCCGCTTGGGAGCACGGCGGCGCTTCTGCCGAGGGTTCAGATCCCATGTGGAGACCGGTTCCCGCTCACTGGCTGAGCGCGGTGCGGGCGCAACACCGAGGGTTGCGATCCCGTTGCCGGTCAGTAAAAAAGACAAAAAGGAAAAAAAAAAGAAAGAAAAGAACCAGGAAAATCTCAACGCAGCCAATGCTGAGATGACACGATGATGAAATGATCTAACCAAGATTTTAAAGCAGCTATTATATAAGTTCTCCAAAAGTTAGGATGGACCCTCTTGAAGACTTTCTATCTATGAAAGATACCAAGTCTCAGAAAAGGTATGAAGAAGAATGAAATGGAAATTTTACAACTGAAAAACACATTAACCAAAAGTTTAAAAACTGACTGGATGTGCTCAGTAAGGCAGAATGGAGATGACAGAAAAAGAATCAATGCACTTGAAGATAGATTGATTAAAAGTATCTAAACAATGGGCTGGCCCGGTGGCGCACTGCTACAGTGCGCCGCTTGGGAGTGCGGTGGCGCTCCCGCCGAGGGTTCGGATCCCACATGCGGACCGGTTCCTGCTCACTGGCTGAGCGAGGCGCGGGGGCAACACCGAGGGCTGCGATCCCATTGCCGGTCCTGGTCCGGTATGGGGGCGACACTGAGGGTTGCGATCTGTTGCCGGACACGAAAAAAGACAAAAAAAAAAGTATCTAAACAACACAGTCTACAAGCGGGCGGGTAGAAGTGTGTCCCACTGGCAGAGGGTGTAGTGAGGCATTGGCTACGAGACCACACTGAGCCGAGCTTTCAGCAGGCTTGCCTCTGTGCTGTAGGGGACATTTGTGCCACCATCTGCGGTTGCCCGTCGGTGCCTGCATTTGTAGGGGTCGCAGCCTGTGGCAGGCCGGAGCAAGAGGGCAGAGGAGCCGCCCTGTACCTTCAACTGGTGCTGCTGGAGTTCCTGGTGTGCCCATTCTCCAAGAAGCCTCTCAGATATGAAGCATTGACAAATGAATTGAAGAGTTGGGAATAGCCTATCCAATCATTGGTGGGATTCCTAATATGACATCACAGGCAGCTAGGATGAATTATCAAAGCAAGAAGAAGAAATGGAACAGGGCTACATCATAATTTTAATAAAAACAAACGACTTTCTTTTTTTTTTTTTTTTTAAGAAAATGTAATTTTTTTTTCCTGCCTTGGGTTTATTCATACAAACACAGGATTCCTAATATGACATCACAGGCAGCTAGGATGAATTATCAAAGCAAGAAGAAGAAATGGAACAGGGCTACATCATAATTTTAATAAAAACAAACGACTTTCTTTTTTTTTTTTTTTTTAAGAAAATGTAATTTTTTTTTCCTGCCTTGGGTTTATTCATACAAACACAGGAGGACACCAGCCCCATGCAGACAACAGCCCAGGGGTCACACCAGTCCTTCTGTCCTCACATTGGCAGACAGAGGCCTCTACTCCAGAGCCTTTGTGGGGGCCTGGGCACCTTTTGAGCCTGACCTAGAGCTGCTGCAGCTGAAGCCACATCCTGGGCCTTGGTTTGAGCCTTGGCCTTGGCCTTTGGCCAACAGAGCCTGAGACCCTTGACAATGTGGGCACAAGCACGCTTCCCAAGCTTGGGTTGGGCAGTGTAGGCAAGTTGATCAAGCTTATGGCTGGCGCCCTTTGGGATCCTGGGCTTGACCTCCTTGGGCTTTACAAGGGCCTTAATAGCCTCAGCACGTCCACTCATGGCCTTGGCATTGTTGGCCTGCATTTTCTTCATGCCCTTCTTGTGCTTCTTGGCAAAGCACATGTTCCTCAGGAACTTGGGGTCTACCCCCTTAAGGGATTCATATCTTTGTGATTGAGCTTTCTTAATGCCATTTCTGTGCCATTTCTGGGATTGGTTGTGTGTGGTGTGGTTCTTGGACTTGGCCATGTCTGCATAGTAACCCATGGCTGCCGAAGTGCCTGGGACTGGAAGAGAAAATTAATATTATTCTTTCACATTTAGGATGTGTTGCAAAGCCGTTGGGAGGGAGGGGGAGAGGGGAAAGGGGAAAGAAATGTGATGGAAGAAGGAAGAAGGAGAAGGGGCGGGATTGAGGCCTGTGGCACCCCCCTCATTTCCACAGGAGAGACCGGGGGGCCTCCAGTGGTGGCTTGGTTATTGCCAGGCTGGGTGCAGATGTCAGGGGGGCATGGCAAAAGCCACAGGAATCTGGGTCCCTCCTTGCTGCAGCTTGGTGGTCATTGCTGGGCTGGATTTTGGTGTCTGTGGGGTATTGCCAAGGCCCAAGACCCACCACTACCCTGGCTCAGGAGAGCCTGGGGTGCTTTCTGCAGCAGCTCAGTGGTCATTGCTGGGCTGGTTGCGGGTGTTGGGGAGGCATGGCTGAGGCTCTTGTCCCCCCACTGCCCTGGCTCAGGAGAGCCTAGGGCTCTTCCTGAGTCAGCTTGGTGGTCACCACTGGGCTGACTGTGTGTGTTGGGGGGTGTGGCTAGGGCCTGAGGCTCCCTACTGCCCCGGCTTGGGAAAGCCCAGGGCACTTTCTGCAGTGGCTTGGTGGCCATTGCTGGGGTAATTGCACATGTTAGGGGTGTGTGGGCAAGGCCCTCATCCCCCACCCTCAGAACTAGTTGCAGATGTCGGGGGGCATTGCTAAGGCCCCCGGCCCAAGCCCTTTCTGGCTTGGTAGCCCAGGGGACATCCAGTCCTTCTAGGTGTTATAGGCATTCTTTGGTGAAATGAGACCTTTACTAGTTAATATCAAACTTTGTCTCTGGTTGTGGGTACTTTGTTTTTTCTTTCAGTTCTGTGTTGGATTATTTGCTCTTCCCACCACCTAACCTCTGCACTGGAACTAATTTGTTGTCCTTTGCTTACTTCTAAAATGGGGGAACTTCCTGTGGGGACTAGTACTTGAGCTCTGTGGCTTAGCTAAATTGCTGTTTTGCTGCTGATTCCCTAGGGAAGGCTTTTTGTGCAGCTCAGGTTTTAATGGTTGACTTTATAGGTGCTTCCGGGTCTAGTGAAATCTGGTGCACCTGGGTTGTATAGAAACTCTGGTCTGGGCTTTAGTCCTTTCATCAAACTGCACCCCATGCAATTCTACATTCCTTACCAGTCTCGTCTAAGTGGTCCTATGCTGACTGGGGGGCAGATCAGCTGTCCTTGCTGTGTCCCAGTGTTCCCCTGGTGGGCACATCTCCCCCACTGCCCGTGCTGCAAACACTTCACATGGCATGGGCTGTGCACAGGTCCCTTGCAATGACTCACCAGCCTCTGAGTGGCTCATTTTTTCTTCAGTTGTTGTGGCTCCTCATTCCTATGTGGGTCCACAGGAAACCTGTTAGTGGTCTTGCTGGCCTGGGGGCCACAAGAAGTCTCTTGCTGTCTCCAAGTAATTTCGCCCAAAGGGCACAGCTATGGCTTTTGCCAGCTCCTGCT
Source organism: Galeopterus variegatus (assembly GCF_000696425.1). NCBI lineage: Eukaryota > Metazoa > Chordata > Mammalia > Dermoptera > Cynocephalidae > Galeopterus > Galeopterus variegatus. The sequence continues at coordinate 1,170,844 of NW_007726126.1, read as the reverse complement.
CCATGCACTCAGTAGCTCCAGCCTGGAAGTGACTGGGGCTTGAAAGGGTCAGAGCAGTTTTTTCTTCCTCTCATCGTGGCTTCTCGCACCTTCATGCACCCCGTAGGTGTCTCCTCCTCTTCCCCTGAGCTCTAGCAGCCCCAACTTGGCTGTTGTTGCTTTTTTATAGTTGTAAATTGGTTGATTTGTGGGAGAGAGTGATACTGGGGACCATCTATTCCGCTATCTTGACCGGAAGTTTAGACTTTCTTAATACCATATACCTTTTAAAATAGGGTGGTGGATAATAAGCGAGGGAGAAGAATGTTTCTGTCTCTTCCTACGTTGACTATTGTTATTCTACTGGTCTCTTTAGCAGGACTGTTGTACTCAGCCTCTGTGGAAAAAAACTTCCCACAGAGCTGTATTAGCACAATCAGCCTTTGCTTTTACAGTCTGCTCTTGCCAATTGCTGTGCCAGTGTATGTGTTCTTCCACCTTTGGACTTGGATGGGTATTAAACTCTTCAGGCATAATTAATGCAACCAGAGCCAAGACCATACGTGTATTAATGATATATGTCTTGGGCATCTATCTCTGAAAGCTCAACTACATGGAAATACTAAAGACCCATTTAGTTTGCAGGAAAGCTGCTTTGCCTTGCTTATGCCAGACTTAGGACTATGGGAAGTTTAACCTGCAGAAAATTCTTTTATTGTACTCTTATTCTGCCCTTGTTTTTTGAAAGTTCTGACTTGTAACTGATGTATCAGAAGAAATATTTCAACAAAGTGTCTTCTCCAAGAATTAACACCCCAAATCATCATGTGATCACTATTCTTATTCCATTCATCTAAAAGTCATTTGGAATTTTATTTGTTTAGCCTCAAAGGTCCTTTCATAAAGTCAGATGTTAGGGATGACTAAAACAATTCCAAAGGAGCTATGTTGGTATAGTTGTAGAGAGATACATGTGGACTAATGTGATATAAAACCATATAATAAAATGGAAATTTCGTGTACTTAAAAAAAACACAAAAATAAACAACACATGCCATGAGCCATCCTGCCATAGGGAATGGCATGGGAGCCTGAGTGATACCCCTTGTTCTGCAGACTACAAAGGGGTTCCATGTGTGTGGGATGGCTCCATGGAAGTTCTTGTTTGTTCACCTTTGGTTGCTTGACAAGGCTTCCCAGAATTAAGCAGCCTAACCTTTTGTCTTAGTATGGCTTTGGGAAATTCCCTGGAGTTTCTCAAAGGACATGTTAAAATACATAAAAATTAATTGGTTTATTTAAAAGGCATTGTTAGTACTAAAGGTGTTTTTGATGCATGTTCCTGGTATGGGTTGGCTCCATTTAATTTTGTTATTAATCTTCCTTGTTAGTGATATGTGCATTAACCCATTGTGGCTGTGGTCAGGCTCTTGTATGTGTGGAATGAAATTATTATGTTGGATTTCTATCCACATCCCCCAGGGAGGTGGTGGGTCCGAGTGCTATGGAGTTTACAATTATTTGATCATTAACCAGTTACAGATTTCTTTGTCTTCCACATTCCCACAGTTTCACTTGACTTACCAAGAATATGTTGTTTCCCTAGTAATAATAAGAATGATCTAATGTGTTTTTGTTAGTTTGAGTAGGATCATTTAACTTTTTACTTTGTCCCCTGTGCTGTTCCCAGAGTCTATTGGCAGGGAAATAAAAGGTATAAACATTGTGATTTTGATTACAAATTAAAATGATCAATATAGGGTATAAGCAATATTAAATTATTAACCATAACTAATCAATGTTATTAAAATTAAGAGTAGTAAGTACATATTAAATTGTTAACCTTAACTAATCAATGTTATTAAAATTAAGAGTAGTAAGTACAAGTAAGATTTAAAAAGGGTTAAATTGTAAGTTAAGAAGGTTAAGAATTATAGTTTAAACTAGAAGCCTGACGCTCTTTAATGCCAAGCATGCTGCTATTGTATAGTTTCCTGGCCACAAGCCACAGGCTTTGGGGTGAACTATTGATGCATGAGAGGGTGCTTTTATCACAGCATGAGTGCTTGGGAACATTCTGATTTTTCTTTTTCTATATAGATAAAATAATAAATGTTTTGATTTAAAGAGAAATCATCATGTAAAAAGTTAAGTTAAAAATATAAATAAAGCAAGATTCTTGTGGTTGTTGTCCACACTTGCACTAGACATCTGTGGTCCATCTCTTTCCTCGCCGACGCCACACCGCCTGGTTCAGGTCCAACAAATCCTGCAGAGCTGGTCTCCGGCAAACACAGAAGGAAAAAGATTGAAAAAAATGAATAGAACCTCAGGGATTTGTGGGACCATAAGAAAGACCTAATTATGTCAGAGAGAGGAGGCAGTGTACTGTGGAAAACATGCTTGAAGGAATAAGAGAAGAAAATTTCCCAAATCTGGGGAAAAACAAAATAACAGTTTCAAGAAGCTCTGCAAACCCCAAGTTAGATAAATCCAAAGAAATCCATGCCCAGACACATTATAATCAAACTACTAAAACTAAAAACAAAAAATTGAGAGCATCCAGGAAAAAAATAACACATTACTTTTAGGGGAACAATGAATCAATTGACTGTGAACTTTGCAGCAGAAGCCATGGAAGCCAGAAGGAAACAATATAGTTAGATTTCTACATTCTGCTTAAATGATAATATATTATTTCTTGTTATTTCTGAGCAAAAAGTTAAGGACATCTATTTTAATCCCTTGAGCAATGACTAAAAACTAGACAAAGATAAATAGTAACAACGAAATAAGTAAAATAAAACACACACACAAAGAATGTTCAAAGAACTCAGAAGAAGTCAGGAAAGGAGAAACAAAGAAAAAAAACAAATAATAAAAGAGAGGGCCTGAATATAAACATTTCAATAATTACATTTAATATAAATAATCTAAGCACACCAATTAAGACACAGATGTCAGAAAGGATAAAAATGTATGACCCAACTATGTCTTGTACAAAAGAAAATCACCTTAAATATTATATGCATACATTAAAAGTAAAATGACTGAAAAAGATATACCATGAAAACACTAACCAAAAGAAAGCCAGGGTGACTATATTAACATCAAACAAAGTAGACATTAAAGCAAAGAAAATTACCAGGGATACACTACAATGATGAAAAGAGTCAACTCATCAAGAATATAACAAACTTAAATGTGCACACATGCAAAACAGAATTTCAAAACACATGAGGCAAAAACTGACAGAACTGAAAGTAGAAATAGACCAATCCACAGTTATAGTTGGAGACTTCAAAATGCCTTTTTTAGTAAACTGCAGAATTAGTGAACAGAAAATCAGCAAGGATATAGAAGAACTGTACAAAACCATCTACTAACTAGATCTAAGTGACACTTATAGAATACTCTGCCCAACAATGGCAGAATTAACACTTTTTCAAGTGCACATGGGACATTCACCAGGATAAAGCATATTCTAGGTCATAAAACACACTTTAACAAATTTAAGATAATTGAAACAGATTATGTAAGCTTTCTACCCTAAGAAACTAGAAAAATAAGAGGAAAGGAAACCTAAAACAAGCAGAAGGAAGGAAATCATAAAGAGCAGAAATAAATTAAATTTTTAAAAATACTGAAAATCAATGAAACCAAAACGTGTTTCTTTAAAAAGATGAATAAAATTGAAAAACTTCTAGTAAGACTGACAAAGAAAAAAAGAGGACACAAATTACCAATATTAAAAATGAAATGAGATATCACTACAGAACCAACAGAAATTAAAAGAATATGGAGTACTCCGAACAACTCTACATATGTAATTTGAACAACTTTAATGAAATGGAGCAATTCTTTGACAACCACAACTACCAGAACTCACTCAAGATGAAATGGATAACTTTAGTAGTACTATAATAATTAAATTGAATTCATAATTTTAACAAAACTTGTGAAAAATAAATTTCTAGGCTCAGATGTGTGCTGAAAACTACAAAACACTATTGAAAGAAATCAGAAAATATCTAAAAACTGGAGAGCTACACAATGTTAATGGATTGGAAGACTCAAGTAGTAAGATATCAGTTCTTCCAAAATTGCTCTCAGATTTAATGCAATTCTGATCAAAATCCTAAAAGGGTTTTTGCAGCTATAGATAAGCTGCTTCCAAAATTTATATAAAAGGCAAAGGATCTAGAATGGCCAATATAATTTATAAAAAGAAAAGTATACCAGCCAGCTACCAAAAAAAAAAAAGAGAGAGAGAGAGAGAAAGAAAGTTGGAGAAATATACTACCTGATTTTTTAATATATAACTTTATCAAAACATATTTGCGTATCATATAATTCACCCATTTCAAGTACACCATTCAGTAATTCTTAAATATATTTACCAAGTTATACAACCTTTTGCTACCTAACTTTAAGACTTATCATAAAGCCACAATAATCAAGGCAGTGTGGTATGTGTCAGCAAAAGGACAGACACATAGATTGATGAAACAGAACAAAGAGGCTGGAAATAGACCCACACAAATTCAACCAATTGATTTCTGGCAAAGGTGCAAAGGAAATTTAATGAGATATAGTCTTTTCAACAAATAGAATGTTGAAACAATTAATTTTCATAGTTTTAAAAACTTCAAACTTGGGCCGAGCCCGTGGGGCACTCGGGAGAGTGCAGCGCTGGGAGCGCAGCAGCGCTCCTGCCGTGGGTTTGGATCCTATATAGGGATGACTGGTGCACTCACAGTGCTCACTGGCTGAGTGCAGTGCGGCTGGTCTCAAAAAGGACAAAAAAAACAAAAAAACAAAAAAACAAAAAACCCCCTGTATTTGTAGGGCATATAAACTGGGACCCTTTGGGTAGTCACCATCAAGCAATGCAAACTCCCTGAGGGCAGGAAGAGATTACCATCCAATAATTAGGGAAGGGAGGTTGATATAGCCAGCCCAAAGCTCATTTAACATCCAAAAAAAAAAAAAAAAAAAAAAAAAAAACTTCAAACTAAACTTCACATTTTATACAAAAATTAACTCAAAGTGGGTCATAGATCTAAATGTATAACATAAAACTATACAAATTTCAGAAATGAAAATATTTTTTGTGACCTGGGATTAGGCAGAGAGTTCATAAACATGACACTACAAATAAGACATAAAACAAGACAAAACAAAAAATATAAACTTTATCAAAATTTAAAATGTTTGCTCTGTGAAAGACTGTTAAGAAAGTAAAAAGACGAGCTACAAGCTGGAAGATAATATGTGCAAATAACAAATCCAACAAAGGACTGCACCCAGAATATATAAAGAACTTTTAAAACTCAACAAGAAAACAAACAACCCAATTTTTTTAATGGGCAAAATATTTTAAAACACATGTCACTGAAAAGATAAATGGGTGGTAAATAAGCACATAAAATGTTGTTCAACATCATTAGCCTTTAGGGAAATGCAAATTAAAACCATTAGATACCATTACACTCGTATTAAAATTACTAAAATAAGAAATACTGAAAGTACCAAGTGCTGGCAAAGATTTGGAACAAGTGGCACTCTTATACATTGTTAATGGAAATCCAAAATAGTACAGCCACTCTAGAAAACAATTTGGCACTTTTTTAATAAAGTTAAACATAAACTTACCATGTGACCCAGCAATCCACTCCTAGGAATTTACCTTAGAGAAACAATTGCTTAATTACTGAAGAACTGCCTTATGAAACTGATCAACTTTGACTGCCAAATGTGTAATTCAGTTGCTTGACAATAATGCTGGGAACCTGGATAAATCCAGGAGAGTTCTCAGTTCCTCACTCACATTTGGCTTATGTTCCTACCTCTAACCATGTAGAATTACCTCAGTGTTGGTAACTATTGCCCCCACAGATTCATGATCAGTCCCCCAAATGTCAACAGGCTTGGAAGGTAGTCATTACAACCAATGTTATAGAAATACAAAGAATCATTAGAGACTATTATGAACCACCATACACCAACAAATTTGAAAATCTGGATGAAATGGATAAATTTGTGGACACATACAAACTACCAAGACTGAACCAAGAAGAAATAGAAAACCTGAGCAGACCAATAATGAGCAGTAAGATTAAAGCAGTAATCAGCAGTCTCCCAACAAAGAAAAGACCAGGACCAGATGGCTTCACTGCTGAATTCTACTAAACCTTTAAAGAAGAATTAAAACCAATCCTTTTCAAACTACTCCAAAAAATTGAAACAGAAGCCATTCTTCCAAACTCATTTTATAAGGCCAGCATCACCCTGATACCAAAATCAGACAGAGACACAACAAAAAAAGAAAGCCAGAGGCCAATATCCTTGATGAACATAGATGCAAAAATCGTCAACAAAATATTAGCAAACAGAATACTGGCAGCACATCAGAAGGAGAGAACAGAGCTGTGGTTATTAAGGTATAGAAAAGGGGGAGGGGGTGGGAGGTTAGCGAGAAATTGGTTAATGGACACAAGGAATGTTTACATTTTGTAATGATGAACATGCTAATTATTCTGATTTGATTATCACACACCATACACAGGTATTGATATTTAACTGTATACCCCACGAATGTTTATCAATTATTTTTCAATTAAAAAAAAGGAAGTAGGTTTTTTTTTTTCCTTTTTGTCTTTTTTCATGACCGGCAACGGATCGCAACCCTCAGTGTCGCGTCCGTACTGGACCAGGACCGGCAACGGGATCGCAACCCTTGGTGTTGCGCCCGCAGCTCGCTCAACCAGTGAGCAGCCGGTCTGTATGTGGGATCCGAACCCTCGGCAGGAGCGCCGCCGCGCTCCCAAGCGGCGCACTGTAGCAGTGCGCCACCGGGCCGGCCCCAAGGAAGTAGGTTTTGAATCACATTCATGTAAAATGTTCAAACAAATTTTAATTTCAGAAGTTTATTCCTATAAATTAATGCCTAATAAATTCAGAGGCAATCCTATTTAATGAGTTGGTCATATATTTATTGATAACTCTAAAGGGAAGTCCACACACTTACCTTTCATTCAATGAAGTCCCAAAAACTTCAAGCAGTATATAATATTTTGAGTACCCAAAGGGAAAGACCAAAATGTTTAATCAAAAATTCAAATTTCTGTATAAATAAGTTCTTGTAAGAAGGAAAAGACAATTAAGAAACAAAAAGCTCCAAACCATTCTATCAGTGAAGTGTTATGGTAAATGGAAGTTTACGATATTGTTTTTAAAAATGAATAAACTAATAAGAGAGGATCTGGTAAGCACCAATGATATTAGTATATATAATTATGATTAATGCAATTTGATACATCTGAGGTTTGGTTGGAAAAAATAAAATAATTTCTGGGAGTGTAAGAAAAAAAGGAGGTAGAGGAAGAAGAGGAAGGAGAAAAAGAAGAATGTTTCCTTTTCAACTATTTTGTAACTCAGAAATACAGTTTATATAGGAAAGGCAGGACATGTTCTTGATTCTTTCTATCCTTTGTTTATCAATTTTCAAATCAATTAATTGGTTCCCTGGTTGTTTTACATATATGAGGTTTTAAAATAATTTTTTTTCAAGTGTCAGCACGAACTAATGAATTTTTATGATCTGATGAGTTTCTTTTCATCAATTGCATTTTGATGCACAAATTGTCCTATCTTAGGCCAATTGACTTCTATGTCATTTTGACATGACCCCAATACTCTTATAAAGCTTCTTTCTTTCTAAGCTTGCTGTATATATTTCATGTCACAGATTTAGAATCAATCATTTCTCAAATGATCCCTGTTCCTTTTATTGAGAAATTGAATTTAGATACTGTTGACCTAAAGGAAAAAAACTGAGGCAGTAATATATAAAACAAACAGTTTATTTGGGCCAGATTTTAGGATGGCAGCCCGGGAGATGCAGATTCATATTCCCCTGAATATGCATTCCACCCGGTAGTAGTTACAAGCAGATTTTGAAAGGGAAAAAAGAAGAGGCAGTTTCAAAGTTGTTTCAAGAATTTACATTGGGGCCAGCCCCGTGGCTCACTCGGGAGAGTGCAGCGCTGGTGGCACCAAGGCCGCGGGTTCGGATCCTATATAGGGATGGCCGGTGCGCTCACTGGCTGAGCGTGGTGCAGACCACACCGTTTGGAGGGTTGCGATCCCCTTACCCGTCAAAGAAAAGAAAAAAAAGAATTTACATTGGTTCAATAAAGTAACATAAGCTACATTGTTCTTTGTGTCATAGATTCCAGGAACATTGCAACAAAGAAACAGTGAGGGTCTCATTGTACAGCCTGTGGTAACATTTGGGTAATTTATATTCATTGGTTGCTACAGCTAATTTGGAAACTGTTGCAAAAAAAACATGCCTTTCAGCCATCATCCTGAACATGGTCAGGGGCCCATGACTGAGGTCTCACGCTCATATCTCTCTGGGCCTGGTAAATTTAGCAAACCTCACCTTCCTCAGAATGCTGAGTCACTTTTCCTTCTCAGTACTGAAGTCTGGAAGATATGGGGACTTACTGCTACAGGGTTGTCACGGCTTATAGACCTTTTCAGTGAACAGAACTAGAAAACTTATATTTTTTAAATGTGGGGGGAAATTATAAATCCCTACTCTATTTGTGATTTAAATATAAAATTACACGGGGTTTACTTAACTCTTTTGATTTTTATACTTGGTTTCATTTCTTTTTTATTATTTTTTTATTTTATCAATATACAATGTAGTTGATTTTCATGTCCCTTTACTGATTCCTTCCTGCCCACTCCCTCTCCCCCCTCCCACCCATCAACATCATATCTGTTCACTTGTCTTAACAAGTTCAAGGAATTGTGACTGTTGTAACTTCTTGCCTGCCTTTCTCTCATTTGTTTGTGTATTTATTTATTTATTTATTTATTTTTAGCTCCCACAAATAAACGAGAACATGTGGTATTTCTTTCTGTGCCTGACTTATTTCACTTAATATAATTTTTTCTAAGTCCATCCATGTTGCTGTGAATGGTTGTGTTTCATTCTTTTTTATAGCAGAGTAGAATTCCATTGTGTAGATATATCACATTTTCCATATACACTCATCTAATGATGGACATTTGGGCTGTTTCTAACTCTTAGCTATTGTAAATAGTGCTGCAGTAAACATTGGAGAACAGGTATCCCTTCGACATGATGATTTCCATTCCTCTGGGTATATTCCCAGCAGTGGAAAAGCTGGATCATATGGTAATTGTTTGAGGAACCTCCAAACCATTTTTCATAAAGGCTGCACCATTTTGCAGTCCCACCAACAGTGTAGGAGGGTTCCTTTTTCTCTGCAACCTTGTCAGCATTTATCATTCTCAGTCTTTTGGATATTAGCCATCCTGACTGGAGTGAGATGGTATCTCAGTGTGGTTTTGATTTGAATTTCCCGAATGCTGAGCAATGTTGAACATTTTTTCATATGTCTGTTGGCCATTCATATATCTTCCTTTGAGAAATGCCTATTCAGCTCCTTTGCCCATTTTTTAATTGGGTTACTTGTTTTTTTGCTGTAAAGTTGTTGAGTTCCTTGTATATTCTGTATATTAATCCTTTGTCAGATGCATATATTGCAAATATTTTCTCCCACTCTGTTCATTGTCTTTTAACTCTGTTGTTTCTTTTGCAGTGCAGAAGATTTTTAGTTTGATATAATCCCGTTTGTTTATTTTTTCTTTTCATTGCCTATGCTTTGGGGGTCATATTCATGAAGTCTGTACCCAATCCTACTTCCTGGAGTGTTTCCCCTATGTTTTCTTTAAGGAGTTTTATTGTTTCAAGGTGTATATTTAATTCTTTAATCCATTTTGAGTTTATTTTGGTATATGATAAGAGGTATGGGTCTAGATTCATTCTCCTGCATATGGATATCCAGTTTTCCCAGCACCATTTGCTGAAGAGGCAGTCTCTTCCCCAGTATGTACACTTGGTGCCTTTGTCAAAGATCGGATGGCTGTAGGTGCATGGGTTGATTTCTGGATTCTCTATTCCTTTCCATTGATCAGTGTGTCTGTTTTTATGCTAGTACTATGCTGTTTTGGTTATTATAGCTTTATAGTATAGTTTAAAGTCAGGTAGTGTTATGCCTCCAGCTTTATTTATTTATTTATTTATTTATTTATTTATTTATTTATTTATTTATTTATTTGTGCTCAGAATTTTCTTGGCTATTCATGGTCTTTTGTTATTCCATATAAATGTTAGTATAGTTTTTTTCCATTTCAGAGAAAAATGTCATTGAAATTAAGATGGGGATTGCATCAAATGTGTAGATCACTTCGGGTAGTATGGACATTTTCACAATGTTAATTCTTCCAATCCAAGAGCATAGGATATCTTTCCATCTTCTTGCATCCTCTTTAAATTCTCTCAACAGTGGTTTGTAGTTCTAATTGTAGAGATTTTTCACATCCTTGGCTAACTTTATTTCTAAGTATTTTATTTATTTATTTATTTATTTATGGTGGCTATTGTAAATGAGCTAGCTTTCTTGATTTCTTTTTCTGCATGTTCACTGTTGGAGTATAGAAATTCTATTGATTTTTGAATCAGTGTTGAAGTGTAGAAATGCTACTGATTTTTGCGTGTTGATTTTGTATCCTACAACTTTGCTGAAATCATTTATCAACTCTAAGAGTTTTTTTGTAGAAACTTTAGGCTGTTCAATACATAGGATCATGTCATCTGCAAAGAAGGACAGTTTGACTTCATCTTTTCCAATCTGGATGCCCTTTACTTCCTTCTCTTCACTGATTGCTCTGGCTAGTACTTCCAACACTGTGTTAAATAGGAGTAGTGAGAGTGGGCATCCTTGTCTAGTTCCTGTTCTTAAGGGGAAACTTTCAGCTTTTCCCCATCCAGGATGATATTGGCAATGGGTTTATCTATATGGCTTTAATTATGTTAAGATACTTTCCATCTATACCTAACTTGTAGAGAGTCTTCATCATGAAAGAATGTTGAATTTTGTCAAATGCTTTTTCAGCATCTATAGAGATGATCATATGGTCTTTGTCTTTGATTTTCTTGATGTGGTATATCACATTTATTGATTTGCATATATTGAACCAACCTTGCATCCCTGGGATAAATCCCATGTGATCATGATGTATAATTTTGTGTATGTGTTGCTCTATTCTGTTAGTTTGTATTTTATTGAGGATTTTTGCATTTGTATTCATCAAGGATATTGCCCTGTGGTTTTCTTCTTTTCTTGTATCTTTGTCTGGTTTTGGTATCAAAGTGATGTTTGCTTCATAGAATGAGTTTGGGAAAATGGCCTCTGTTTTCAATCTTTTGGAATAGTTTATAGAGAATTGGTATCAATTCCTCTTTGAATGTTTGGTAGAATTCTGCAATGAATCCATCTGGACCTGGGCTTTTCTTTGTTGGGAGCCTTCTGATAACAGCTTCAATCACTTTTATTGTTATTGGTCTGTTCAGATTTTCTACATCATCTTGGCTCAGTTTTGGTAGTTTGTGTGTGTCCAGAAATTTATCCATTTCCTCTAGATTTTCAAATTTGTTGGCATGTAGTTGTTTATAGTAGTCTCTAATGATTTCTTGTATTTCTGAGGTATCCATTGTAATATCACCTTTTTCATTTCTAATTTTTGTTACTTGGATCTTCTCTCTTCTTTTTTAAGTTAGCCTTGTTAATGGTTTGTCAATTTTATCCATCTTTTCAAAAACCAACTTTTTGATTCATTGATCTTTTGTATCATTTTTTGAGTTTCTATTTCATTAAGTTCTTCTCTGATCTTAATTATTTCTTTCCATCTGATAACTTTGGGTTTGGATTGTTCTTGTTTTTCTAGTTCTTTAAGGTGAAGCATTAGGTTTTTTACTTGCCATCTTTCCATTCTTATGAAGTAAGAATTTAATGTGATAAATTTCCCCCTTAGTACTGTTTTTGCAGTATCCCACAGGTTTTGGTATGATGTGTCATTATTTTCATTAGTTTCAATAAATGTTTTGATTATCTGTTTAATTTCTTCTTGGACCCATAAGTCATTAAGTAGAATGCTGTTTAATTTCCATGTGTTTGTATAGTTTCCAGAGTTTCATTTATTATTGATTTCTAATTTTAATCCATTGTGATCTGGAAAAATACATGGGATAATTCCAATTTTTTTGAATTTGTTGAGACTTGATTTGTGACCTAACATGTGATCTAGCCTGGAGAATATTCCATGTGCTAATGAGAAGAATGAATATTCTGAGGTTGTTGGATGGAATGTTCTACAGATATCTGCCAAGTCCAATTAGTCTAAAGTTTTGTGTAGATTTTGTGTTTCTCTGCTCATTCTTTGCCTAGATGATCTGTCCATTATTGTTAGTGGAGTGTTCAGGTCCCCTGCTCTTATGGTATTAGTGTCTATCTCATTCTTTAGTTCTAATACTGTTTGCTTTATAAATCTGGCTGCTCCAACACTAGGTGCATATATATTTATGATTGTTATGTCTTCTTGATGGATAAATCCTTTTATCGTTATATAGTGGTCTTCTTTATCTCTTTTTATGGTTTTTGGTTTAAAGTCTATTTTATCAGATATAAGAATAGCTACTCCAGCTCACTTTTCATTTCTATTTGCATGGTATATCTTTTTCCTTCCTTTCACTCTTAGTCTATGTGTGTCTTTACAGGTGAGGTGAGTCTCTTGAAGGGAGTGTATAGTTGGGTCCACCTTTTTAATCCAATCAGTCAGTCTGTGTCTTTTGAGTAGGAAATTTAATCCTTTTACATTAAGCATTGTTATTGAAAGGTATTGATTTACTCCTAGCATTTTATTAATTTTTGTTTGGATGTCTTAAGTATCTTTTGTTCCTTTCTTTCTGATTTACTGTTTGTCTTCTGTATTTGTTGGTTTCTTGGGGTGGTAGATAAACTTTTCTCTTTATTGTTTGCATTTTTATTTTACTAGTGGGTTTCTTTTTTTTCTTGAGTATTTATGGCAGCAGTGGTTGTTTTTCAGGTACCAAACCCAGTACTCCCTTGAGAATTTCTTGTAAGGCTGGTTGTGTGGTAGTGAACTCCTGCAGTTTTTCTTTGTCTGAGATATATACTATTTGTCCTTCATTTTGGAAGGATAGCCTTGCTGGGTAAAGTATTCTTGGCTGGCAATCTTTGTCTTTTAGTATTTTGAATATATCATCCCATTCTTTTCTGGCTTTTAGGGTTTGTGATGAAAAGTCTGATGTTAGTCTGATTGGGGCTCCCTTATAGGTGACTTGACGCTTCTCTCTTGCAGCTTTTAAGGTTCTCTCTTTGTCTTTGAGTTCTGCCAGTCTGACTATAACATGTCGTAGAGAGGACCTTTTTGGATTGAATATGTTTGGGGATCTTTGAGCTTCCTGAATCTGAAGATCTGTGTCTTTCTCTATACCTGGGAAGTTTTCAGCCATTATTTCATTGAATATGTTTTCAATGCCATTTTCTTTTTCCTCCCCTTCTGGAATACCCATGATTCAGATATTTGAGCACTTAAGGTTATCTGTTATCTCTCTTAGATTTTCTTCAATATTTTTAATTCTTTTTTCTTTTTCTTTTTCTTTTTTTTTTTTTTTTTTTGTCCACCTGTGTTATTTCAAACAGTCCATCTTCAAGGTCAGAAGTTCTCTCTTCTGCTTGTTCTAGTCTGCTAGTTAAATTGTCTGTTGCATTTTTTATTTCACTGAATGAATTCTTCAGCTCCACAAGCTCTGCTACATTCTTTTTCAGGGCATTGATTTCTTTGTACGTTTCTTCCTTCAGGTCCTGTATATTTTTTCTCATTTCATTGTGTTGTCTGAGTTTTCTTGTATCTCATTTAGTTTCCTTAGAATTGTTCCTTGAAATTCCTTGTCAGTCATTTCAAGGACTTCCTTTTCTATAGGATCTAGAGCTTGAGAGTTATTATTACCCTTTGGTGGTATCATACTTTCTTGATTTTTCATATTTCTGGTATCTTTCCTTTGACGTTTAGTCATTGTGGCAGGGGATTTCACGATCCGTTCGTTCATCCCTAATGTCTGGCTAGGATTCTGCAGGGACTGCCAATTTGGCACAGCTGTCTCAGTGCCTGTGGGTGGGAGGCTTGGGCCTCTCTGGGCTGTGGGAACTGGCCTGGGCTGGGAGTTCCACAGCAGCACCTACCTGTTCCAACACAGGTGGCTCAGGGCCCCGTGGACCCGGTGGCTTTAGGGCCTCTCTGGGCAGCGCACACTGACCTGAGCTGGAAGTCCCACAGTGGCACCTACCTGCTCCGGCACAGGTGGCTCAGGGCGCATGGGCCTGGCAGCTCTCGGGCCTCTCTGGGGGCCTCTCCTTGGTATCTTTTCTTAAGCTGAAAAATCTTGATATTAAAACACCGTAACATAATTACTTCTTTGCTTTATCCCACAGTGAACCTGTAATAGTTTCAAAATGACAATAACAATAACACTACTGATTTAAGATTTCCTTGTAGTAGTTTTTGTATGTTTTTGTTGTAGTGTTTTAAATCACTTGAAGAAATTTGTCTCAGTGTGGTTATGCCACCTCCTTGGTGGATTCAGTTGTTTCTGTTTAGTTTTTATTAAGAACTAGTACTATTCTTTCTTCATTTAATTTTGTTTTTTAACTATGTAAAACATTTACATGGTTCTAAAGTCAAAACTATGTAACAACCACAATTTACAGAAATCTCATTTCTATCTCTATCTTCTCATGCTGTTCTTTTCCTCCCCACATACATAACAATTGATTCGATTTTGGTTTAACATTTCATTCTTTTCTTTTTTGTTTGTATTGTTTTTGCTTTTTGTTTGTTTTTGCAAAAAATAGCACACTCTAAACCCTGTTCTGTACCTTGCTTTTTTTTTCACTTAATAGTAAATCCTAGAAATAACTCTTATCGGTAGATAGTGATCTTTTCATCAGTTTTAGAGCTTCTTAGTACTTCTTTGTGTGGATGTAACGTAATTTCTTCAACTAGTTGCCTATTGATGGACATTTGGGCTATCTCCAATCATTTGTGGACTAAACCACAGTGATGTACATAAATCATATTTTATTTGTCAGTGTATCTTTGTCAATGTATTCCTAAAAGAGGTATTGCTGAGGTCAAAAGGTAAATAATATATAATTTTGCTAATATGTTGCCAAATTTCCTTCCAAAGTTATTGTATCATTTGCATTTCTACCAGAAATGTATCAGAGTGCCAGAGTGCCTTTTTCCCTCACAGCCTTCTCAATAGAGTATGTTGTCAAAATTTTAGTTTTACCAATCTGATAAATGAAAATTGATAAATCAGCATTGTTTTTTGTTTATCTTAATTTTGACTGAGGTTGGGCATCTTTTCACATGTGTAAAAGCCTTTTCTTAATTCTGATTCTGTGAAATGTATGTTCCTATCGTTTGCCTATTTTTCTAAAGAACTGTTGGTCTTTTTTCTCCATTTTTAAGATTTTGGGGCCTTTATTTGTGATTTGAGTAGCAAATATCTTCCTAGTTGTCATTTGTCTTTTAGCTTTGCTTGTGATGATTTTTGCTGTGCAATGACATTTTTCATATTCAGTCAAACTTACTGCTATTTTCTTTTATTCCTTCTATATTTTGAATCATAGGAAAGTTTTTCTTCACCCAGGTTCTTAACATGATAGGAACACTTAAACTGTAATTGGCAAATTGCTGGAGACTTAATGTGGAAAAGTTTCAATTTAAAACTATTGTGGGGGGGCCGGCCCGGTGGCGCACTGGATAAGTGCGCCGCTTGGGAAGTGCGGCGGCGCTCCCGCTCGAGGGTTCGGATCCCACATACAGACCGGTTCCCGCTCACTGGCTGAGCGAGGCGCGGGAGCGGCACCTAGGGTTGCAATCCCGTTGCCGGTCCCCGGTCCGGTACGGGGGCAACACTGAGGGTTGCGATCCGTTGCCGGACACGGAAAAAGACAAAAGACAAACCGGTACGGGGGCAACACTGAGGGTTGCGATCCGTTGCCGGACACGGAAAAAGACAAAAGACAAACCGGTACGGGGGCAACACTGAGGGTTGCGATCCGTTGCCGGACACGGAAAAAGACAAAAGACAAACCGGTACGGGGGCAACACTGAGGGTTGCGATCCGTTGCCGGACACGGAAAAAGACAAAAGACAAACCGGTACGGGGGCAACACTGAGGGTTGCGATCCGTTGCCGGACACGGAAAAAGACAAAAGACAAAAAAATAAAATAAAATAAAAAAATAAAATAAAACTATTGTGGGCCCAATTTTAGAGAGACCCCCGCTATGTTAGTCAGGGTTCTCCAGAGAGACAAAAATAATAGGATGGGTATATAGAAATATGAAAGAGAAGTTATTAAGGGGAATTGGCTCACATTATTATGAAGGCTAAAAAGTCCCACAATAGATCATATGCAAACTATAGATGGTGGAGATGTTGGTAACATGACCCAGTCCAAGTCTGAAACCCTCAGAACTAGGGAAGCTGATGATGTAACTCTCAGTCCGAGGCCAAAGGCCTGATAACCTGGGGGTGCCATTGCTGTAAGTCCTGGAATCCAACTGGGGAACCTGGAGTTCTGATGTCCAAAGACAGGAGAGGAAGTGTATCTCAGCTCCAGTACATAGATAAATACATTCACCTTTTTTCTCTGTTTTTGTTCTCTCTGTGCCTCAAGCAGACTCGATGTGTCCACCCATATTGACGGCAGATCTTCCTCACCTAGTCCACTCTGGCTCACATACTAATTTCCTCTGGAAACACACCAAGAAATAATGCTTTACCGGGTTTCTAGGTGTTCCTTGATCTGGTCAAGTTGACACCTAAAATTAACCATCACACCCCCCACACTTTTATGAGTTTTACTCTCAGGAAACCCACCAGGTTCTCAGAGTGAAGATCAAAGAAAAATCCCTTCATGCTTCCAGCAGGGAGAGGAAGAATATAATCATTGTGAAATACTCCTACAGCATTCTGTTCTCCTTAACAAAAGCTTGTCCTCAAGGAAAATTATTTTACCAGAGCCTTCCCAACCTGGAGAAAGGGAAATACCAAATTCCAACCTTCTCTAGGCTTCTTGTCCTACCTAAGGTGCAGGAGAGAGCTGAGAGGCACTTGTGAAGGTCATAGCCCAAGGGTACAGGCCCACTAAAAAACTGACAGATAGAGACCTAATCATGGAATTATGGAATGCTCCCCCCAATCCCAACACCTTATCACCACATCAGTCAAGCTTCTGTATAATAACAGGGGATTGCAACTGATAGAATTGCAAGGTTCAGACCCTATTTCAGATGAAGTCTCTAGGGAATTAAAGACAACAGAGAAGACAAAAATGAGGACACTAGAGGAAATTTTAGCCTTTGACATCTACAGCTACAACAAACAGTAAACTCAGCTTAACTCTTAGCCACATGAATACAAAACCTCACACTAAAGGCCTTTTTAACTCAATCCTTTATACCCACTACATCATGTCCAGCTTTCAACAAAAAATGACAGGACATGCTAAAAGGCAAAACACAACAAAAAAATGACAGGGCATGCTAAAAGGTGAAAACATAGTCTAAGAGACAAGGTAAGCTTCAGGACCAGGTTCAGATATGGCGGAAATTTTGGAACTATCAGACTGGAGCTTAAACTAACTATGATTAATATGATAAGGGCTTTACTAAAAATGTGAGCAACATGCAAAACAGATGGGTAATGTAAGCAGAGAAATAGAAACTCTAAAAAAGAATCAAAAGGAAATTGTAGAAATCAAAAAAATGGTATAACAAAAATGAAGAACTACTTGATGAACTCATTAGTAGGCTG
Source organism: Galeopterus variegatus (assembly GCF_000696425.1). Taxonomy (NCBI): domain Eukaryota; kingdom Metazoa; phylum Chordata; class Mammalia; order Dermoptera; family Cynocephalidae; genus Galeopterus; species Galeopterus variegatus. Next base: position 1,153,070 of record NW_007726126.1, on the reverse strand, counting down.
GAAACAGCTGAGGAAAGAATCCATGAGTTTGAAGATATATCAATAGAAACTTCCCAAACTCAAAAGCAAATAGCAAAAAGACTTAAATGAAATGGAATATCCAAGAACTGTGGGGCAATTTCAACAAGTATAACATACATATAAAGGGAAAACCAAAAGGAGAAGAAAGAGAGAAAGGAACAAAAGAATTATTCAAAATAGCTAATAACTGAGAATTTTCCAAAACAAAATCAGACACCATACCACAGATCCAGGAATTGCAGAGAGCTCCAAGCAGAATAAATACCAAAAAATTTGCACACAGGCATATTATATTGAAACTGCAAAAAATCAAAAACAAAGAGAAAATCTTAAAATGAACCCAAGGAAAAAACCTCCTTACCTATAGAGGAATAAGGATAAGAGTTACATCATACTTCTTTTCAGAAACCATGCAAGCAGAGGGCTAGCCAGTTAGCTGAGTCGGTTAGAGCATAGTGTTGATAACAACAAGGTCCAGGATTCAATCCCCGTACCAGCCTGCCTCCAAAACAAAAAACAAAAAACAATGCAAGCAAGAAGAGAGTGAACTGAAATATTTAATGTGTTGAAACAAACAAACAAACAAACACCAACCCAGAATTCTGCATCCAGGGAAATCATCCTTCAAAAGTGAAGGTGAAATAAAACAAAAAATTTAGGCAAATAAAAATTGAGGAAATTTGGTCATCAGTAGACCTGCCTTATGAGAAATGTTAAAAAGAAGTTCTTCAGAGAGAGGGTAATTATACAAGTTAGAAACTTGGGTCTACAGAAAGAGAGAAAGAGAATCAGAGAAGGAATAAATAAAGGTAAAATAAAATCTCATATTTTTATTATTCTTAATTGCTGTAACAAATAATAGTTTGTTCAAAATAATAGCAACAATATATTTGGTGATTATAACTTATGGATAAGTGAAATAATTGACAGCAATGTTATGAGTGGAAAGCAAAAGAAACAAAGAACAAGAGAAGCAAATAGAAAATAGTTACAAGGCCGGCCCGTGGCTCACTCGGTAGAGTGCGGTGCTGATAACACCAAGGCCACGGGTTTGGATCCTATATAGGGATGGCCAGTTTGCTCACTGGCTGAGCGTGGTGCTGACAACACCAAGCCAAGGGTTGAGATCCCCTTACCGGTCATCTTTTAAAAAAAAGAAAAGAAAATAGTTACAAATATGGTAAATATTAAACTAGCTATATTAATAATCACTTTAAATGTGAATGCTATAAATGCATCAATTAAAAGAGAGAGCCTTGGGCCAGCCCAGTAGTGCACTGGAGAGTGTGCTGCTTGGGAGCGCGGTAGCACTCCCGCCAAGGGTTCGGATCCCATGTGGAGACCGGTTCCCACTCACTGGCTGAGCGTGGTGCGGGCGCAACACCGAGGGTTGCGATCCCGTTACCAGTCAGTAAAAAAGACAAAAAAGAAAAAAAAAAAAAAAGAGAGAGAGAGACTGTCAGAGTAGATAAAAAGAAAACATGACCCAACTATAGGTTGTCTATAAGAAACCCACTTTAAATATAAAGACATAGATTAAAAGAAAAGGGATAGATTAAAAACATCATTCTGACACTAATCAAGAGAAATCTAGAGTGACATCACAAAGATTGCAGACTAGATGATCCCTGGCATCATTCCTCCTGCCACAATAAATCAACTTAACAACAATTAATACACAAAACTGCCATCCAGAAACACCAGAACTTGGGGGAAGAGAAGAGACCCACTGAATCTACAAAGGAATGGAAAGCCACAGTGGGTAGGAGGAAGGATTACTGCAATGCTGATGAGTCCCACACCCAGCCACTCCCTGAGCTGGTGTGGCACAGTGCACAGAGAAGCTCCCTGGAGGTGGCAAAACTGCCACAGCATTTTTTGCATGGAGCTACTTGGAGCCGGCAGGGGAGAAAAGTGCCAAGACTGCTGGCAATAAAAGATCACTTCAGAATGCCCCATCCTATTTCCTAAACCAGCATAGCTACTTGTAAGGTTCCTCTGAACCCACATAGGAAGCAGGATCTGCATCCAGCAAGAGAAAATAATCACTTTCGAATGCCCCATCGCCCACCTTCAAGACCACCATAGTGTCATGCATGGAGAAGGCAACTGGGCCTGCTGACTCAGAGGTGAGAGGGAAGAGTAAGAGGAGGGTGTCTGATTTGCGCAGAAATCTATAAGTCTCCATGGGTGACTTGTACAGGGCCTGCTCCACAGAAAACATTTGGAGAGCTGGGGAGTGAGGAGGCTTATCCACCAAGGTTGCATTGAGGTACAATATCGGCAGGTGATCTGCCTACTGATCAGCATGGGATGCCACACAGTTGAGACCAATTGGCACAATAGAACTGCAGGGGGCACAATTTGCAGGAAAGACTCACTTGCTGGCCGGATTTCCACACAGCCTAGTTGCTTTTGTGGAGTCTCCACATGACCCGGGAATGACAAAAAAGCCAACAATTAAAATCTAGTCCATGCAAAAATTTCCCACAGACTGAGAAACAATGGCAAGGCAGCAATTTAGTTCAGGCACAGTGCTCAAGTTCCAGTCCCTGCAGTAAATCTTCCACAATCCAGGAATTAACAGCACAACAGCAAATTAGTTCCAGTGCACTGTTTAAGTGGTGGTGGTTGCTATTAATCCACCAAAAATGGGAAAAAACACAGACCAGAGCCAGAATTCTGAAACTGAGCAGTAAAGGTCTAACACCTCCAAAGAACACCTACAAAACCTAAAAGAAGTAACTGTCTCCTCAAATGCACAAGCATTTACATAAAGATACAAAGATCAAGAAAGTACAGAGAAATATGACACCATGAAAGAAAACAACAAAGTGACAGCAATAGACCCAGAAGAATAGCAGATTTATGAAATGTCTGATAGAGAATTCAGAATAATTCTCTTAAAGATGTTCAAGGAGTGACAAGAAAATACAGGTAGAAAATTAAATTACATTTGAAAAACAATCCAGGGGCAGAATGAGAAACTTGACAAAGAAATAGAATCAATTTTTTAAAAAAAAAATAGAAATTGTGGAAATAAAGAGTACATTATCTGAACTGAAAAACTCAGTAGAAAGTTCCAACAGCAGACTTGATCAAAGAGAGGAAAGAATCAGTGAACCTGAAGACAGAACATACAAAATTACTTAATCAGAGGAACAAAAAGAAAAAAGAATAAGAAAAATGAAACAGAACTGCAGCAATTATGGAAGACCATCAAGCAAAATAACCTCTTCCTAATTGTTATACCCAAAGGACATGAAAAAGAAAGAAACCTAGAATGCATTATTTTAAGGAATGCATTATTTTAAGGAAATGCATTATTTTAAGGAAATCTAGAAACCATTATTTTAAGGAAATAATGGCTGAAATTTTTCCAAATATAGAGAAGGATGACAGCATCCACATACAGGATGCTCAGATCTCCCCAAATTCAGTCCAAGTTACATCATAATCAAATTATCAAAAACCAAAGACAAGGGCTGGATGGTTTGCTCAGTTACTCAGAGCATGGTGCTGATAACACCAGTGTCCAGGGTTCAATCCCTGTACCAGCCAGCCACCAAAACAAAAAACAAAACAAAGACAAAGAAAGAATACTGAAAACAGCAAGAGAAAAGAAACACATTACATTAAATGGAGCCCCAATATGGCTCTCAGCATATTTCTCAGTAGAAACCCTACAAGCCAGGAGAGGGTGGGATGATATATTGAAAGTGCTGAAAGACGGCCGGCCCCATGGCTCACTTGGGAGAGTGCAGCACTGATAGCGCCGAGGCCACAGGTTCGGATCCTATATAGGGATGGCCAGTATGCTGACTGGCTTAGCATGGTGCAGACAACACCAAGCCAGGGGTTACGATCCCCTTACCAGTCAAAAATAATAATAATAATACAAAAAGTGCTGAAAAAAAAAGACTGTAAAACAAGAATTCTGTATCCAGCAAAACTAACCTTCAAGTATGAAGGAGAAATTCTTTCCTAGACAAACAAAACGTAAGGGAATTCATCAATAATAGACCTGTCTTACATGAAGTCCTAGAGGGAGTTCCTCAATCTGAAAGATGATGCTAATGTGTAATAAGAAAACAACTGAAGGTATAAAACTCACTAGTAAAGTAAATACACAGACAAACTCAGAATACTCCAATGTTGTAAGGGTGGTGAATAAACCACTTATATCTTTAGCATGAAGACCAAAAGACAAACCTACTAAGATAATAACAAATACAACAACCATATAAGAGATAGGCAATATTAAAAGATGTAACTTGAAATAACAAAATGTCAAAAAGTGGGTGGAATGACATCAAAGTTTAGTGTTAGCTTTGTTTCTTCTTTTTATCTTACCTATCAAAGTTCACTTGTTTTTAGTTTAAAATAATCTGTTAGTTTATAACTATAACATGTTATTTATAAGCTTCGTGGTAATTATAACAAAAACTTATGAAACATAATAAAAATAAATAGTGAAAAATTAAAATATACAACTAGAGAAAACCACTCAACCACAAAGGAAGACAGTAAGACTGGAGAAAAAGAAAAGAGGACCCACAAAACAACCAGAAAAAAAAAAGTAATGAAATAGTAGTAACAAGTCCCTATATATCAATAATAACCCCAAATGTAAATGGATTAAATTCCCCAATTAAAAGACATAGAATGGCTGAATGGATTATATAACAAGAACCAAAAATATGCTGCTTACATAAAAACTCACTTCACCTATAAAGACACACATGGACTGAAAGTGAACGGATGGAAAAAGATATTTCATGGCAATAAATGCCTACACCAAAAAAGAAGAAAGACTTCAAATAAACAACCTAACATTACACTTCCAACTAGAGAAATGAGAAAAAATCAAACCCAAAAATTAGTAGAAGGAGAAAAATAACAAAGATCAGAGCAGAAATTTTGAATTACAGATTAAAAAATAGTACAAAAGATCAATGAAGGGCCGGCCTGGTGGCGCACTCCGTAGAGTGCGGCGCTTGGGAGCGTGGCGGCACTCCCACCGAGGGTTCGGATCCCATATAGAGACCGATCCGCTCACTGGTTGAGCGCAGTGCGGGTGCGACACCGAGGGTTGCGATCCCATTACCGGTCACGAAAAAAGACAAAAAGGAAAAAAAAAAAAGATCAATGAAACAAAGAGTTGGTCTTTCAAAAAAATAAGCAAAATCAATAAAACCTTAGCTAGACTAACAAAAAAAAAGACTTGATTAAAATCAGAAATGAAAAAGGAGACATTTATAAGTGATACAACGGAAATACAAAGGATCACAAGAGACTACTATGGAAACAACTGTACATTAATAACTGGAAAACCCAGAAGAAATGGATAAATTCCTGGTCACATATAACTTGCCAAGGTTGAATCATGAAGAACTAGAAAACCTAAACAGACCAGTAATGAGTAATGAGATTGAAGCAGTAATAAAAAAGTCTCCCAACAAGAATAACACAGGATCAGATGGCTTCACTGCTGAATTCTACCAAACATTGAAAGAAGAACTAATACCAAACTCTTCCAAAAAATTGAAGAGGAGGGAATACTTCCAAACTCATTCTGTGATGCTGGCATTACCCCTATACCAATATCAGAAAAAGACACACAAAAAAACTACAGACCAATATCCCTAATGAACTTAGATGTGAAAATCCTCAACAAAATTCTAGCAAACAGAATCCAACAACACATTAAAAAGGTTATTCATTTGATCATGGGATTCATCCCAGGGATACATGGATGGTTCAACATACACAAATCAATCAATATGATACTGGAGCTGGCTGATTAGCTCAACTGGTTAGTGTGTGGTGCCAATAACACCAAGGTCAAGGATTTGGATCCCCTTACTGACCAACCACTAAAAATTAAATAAATAGGGCCAAACCTGTGGCTCACTCTGTAGAGTGCGGCACTGGGAGCGTAGCGGCGCTGAGGGTGCCGAAGCCACAGGTTCGGATCCTATATAGAGATGGCTGGTGCGCTCACTGGCTGAGTGCTGTGGGGGCAACACCAAGCCAAGGGTTACATTCCCCTTACTGGTCACAAAAAAAAAAATTAAAATTAAAATTAAATAAATAAATGAATGTGATACATCATATCAACAGAATAATAATAATAAAAAGATCAATTTCAATAGATGCAGAAAAAGCATTTGATAAAATCCAACACCTTTTCATGATAAAAACACTCAACAAATTAGGTGTAAAAGGAATGCACCTCAACAAAATAAAGGCCATATATGACAAACCCATGGATAATATCACACTGAATGGACAAAAATTGAAGGCTTTTCATCTAAGATCTGGAAAAAGACAAGGAGGCACACTTTCCTCACTTTTATTTTACATCGTCCTGGAAGTTCTATCCAGCACAATAAGGCAAGAGAAAGCAATAAAGGGCATCTAAATTGGAAAGTAGAAAGTCAAACTATCCCTATTTGCAGATGACATAATCACATATATAGAAAACACTGAAGACTCTACCAAAAAAATCATGAGAACTAATAAATGAATTCAGTAAAGGGACATACATATACAAAACTCAACACATGAAAATCAGTAGAGTTCCTATATGCCACTAATGAAATATCTGAAGAAGAAATCAAGAAAGTAGTCCCATTCACAAAAGCTGTTGAAAAAATGAAATATCTAGGAGTAAATTCAACCAAGGAGGTGAGTCCTCTACAGTGGAATACTATAAAACATTGGTGAAAGAAACTAAAGATGACACAAATAAATGGAAAGATATTCTGTGTTCATGGGTTGGAAGAATTAACATCATCAAAATGTCCATATTACCCAAAGCAATCTGTAGATTCAATTCAGTCCCTATCAAAATACCAATAACATTCTTCACAGAAATAGAAAAGAAAATCTTAAAATTGGCCAAAACAATCTTAAAAAGTTGAAACACTACCTGACTTCAAAATATATTATAAAACTGTAGTAACCAAAACAGCATGGTACTGGCATAAAAACAGACAAATAGACCAATGGAACAAAATAGCCCAGAAATAAGCCCACACACAGCTAACTGATGACAAAGGGGCCAAAAATACACACTGGGGAAAGACAGCCTCTTCAATAAAACGGTGCTGGGAAAACTGTATATTCACATACCGAAGATTGAAACTAGACCCCCATCTCTCGCCATACACAAAAATGAACTCAAAATGGAATAAAGACCTAAATTTAAGACCTGAAATTACAAAACCACTAGAAGAAAACATAGGAGAAATGCTACAGGAAACAGGGAGTGGGCAGCGCTTTTTTGAACAAGACTAAAGGCACAGGCAACTAAAGCAAAATAGACAAATGGGACATCAAACTAAAAAGCTTTTGCACAGCAAGGGACACAGTTAACAAAGGAAGAGACAACCAGCAGAATGGGAGAAAGTGTTTGCAAACTACATATCAGACAAGGGGCTAACATCCAGAATATATGAGCAACTCACAACACTCAACAGCAAAAAACCAATTTACCCAATTAAAAAATGGGCAAAGGACCCAAACAGACATTTCTTAGAAGAAGACATACAAATGGCTAACACGCACATGAGAAAATGGCTAACACGCACATGAGAAAATGCTCACTAATCATCAGGAAAATGCAAATTAAAACAACAATAAGTATCACTTCAATTAGAATGATTATTATCAACAAGACAGAAAATAGTAAATGCTGATGAGAATGCGAAGACAAGGGAACCCTCCTTCGTTGTTGGTGGGAATGTAAATTGGTACAGCCACTGTGGAAAGCGGTATGGAGGTTCCTCAGAGAACTAAAAATAGCACTACCTTATGACCCAGCTATTCCAGTACCGGGTATATACCCAAAGGAAGTGAAATTAGTATATTGAAAAGACACCTGCACTCCCATGTTCATTGCAATACTATTCATGATAGCCACAAGATGGAATCAATCTAAATTCCCGTCAATGAATGAACAGATTAAAAACTATGGTATATATACACAGTGGAATACTATTCAGCTATTTTAAAAAAATGAAATTCTGTCATTTGCAGCAACATGGATGGAACTGGAAATCATCATGTTAAATGAGGTAAGCCAGGCACAGAAAGACAAATACCACATGATCTCACTCATATGTAGAATATATATATGATATATAAAATACACGTAATTATATATATATAATTATATGTTTAATAAATATATATTTTATAATACTTTATATAATATATAAAAATATATAATTATATATATTCATATAATTATATATATATATTCTACATATGAGTGAGATCATGTGGTATTTGTTTCATAGAAAGCCCAGAAATAAGCCCACACACAGCCAACTGATTTTTGAACTGATGTTTTCTTTTTTTTTTTTTTTTTTTCCCCTTTTTTTGTCTTTTTTCGTGACCGGCATCGGATCGCAACCTTCAGTGTTGCGCCCGTACCGGACCGGGACCGGCAACGGGATCGCAACCCTCGGTGTTGCTCCCGCACCTTGCTCAGCCAGTGAGTGGCCGGTCTGTATGTGGGATCCGAACCCTCGGCAGGAGCGCCGCCGTGCTTCGCAAGCGGCGCACTGTAGCAGTGCACCACCGGGCCGGCCCTGAACTGATGTTTTCTTCTAGTAGTTTCATAATTTCATATATGTATATATATGGTTCTCATAGAGGTGGAGAGTAGAATAATGGTTACCAGGGAAGGAAGGATGAGTGGAGGGGAAGAGGTGAATTTATAGATACAAAGTTGCAGTTAAATAGGAAGAATAAGTTCTGGTGTTCTGGGCTGACTAGAGCTAATAATATCATACTGTATATTTCTAAGTAGCTAGAGAAGAGGACGTTGACTGTAACACCACAAAGAAAATATAAATGTTCAGGTGATGGATATGCTATCTACCCTAAGTGAATCATTGTACAGTATATGCATGTATTGAAACAATACACTGTACACCACCAATATGTACAATTAAATTTTAAAATTAAAAAAAAGAAAGCTAGAGTAGATATATTAATTTCAAACAATGTGAACTTCAGAGCAAAGAAAATTATAATAGATGAAGGAAGCAGCTGCAGTTGGAATCACCACCTGGTTAAGCTTATGATGATCCACTGTCATTCTTCAGGATTCATCTGTCTTTTGCACAGAACAAATAGGGTTGAATGGGGATATGGTGAGAATCAGCACCCTTGCATCTTTCAAGTCCTTGGTGGTAGCACTAATCTCTGCCTTTCCTCCAGAAAAGCAGTATTGCTTTTGGTTTGCTATTTTCTTAGGCAGAGGGAGCTCTCATGGCTTCCATTTGATCTTTCCCACCATAATAACCCTCAGTCCACAGATGAGGGAACCAATGTGGGAATTCTGTCAGTTGCAGAGTATGTATATTCCAATTATTCACTCTGGAACTAGGAAAATAACCAAAGAATGGGTTTGGGGGCACACTGGGCCCACTGTGAGACAGACCTGGGCTAAAACCCTATTAGTCCCCTGACCTACGAAAGCCCCTACTCTCACTGGTGGACCACAGTGATATATTGGGTCTCCTGGAATTAGTATCAGTTCAGAGCCAATGTCCACTAGTCCCTGAAAGGTCTGATTATTTCCTTTTCCCAATGTACAGTTAATCTGGTAAAAGGCTGTAGATCCCTTTGGGGAAGTTTGGGGGAAAGATTAAAAGTACAAATTTTTGATGGTGTATCAGGGTCATTTCTAGAAGGGACACAGCCTCCCTTTCTTCAAGGGGTCCTGGATGTGTAAACTGGCTAAAGTCTGGGAATTGATTGAGGGCCATGATTCTCTGTTTCTGTAATTTGCATTAGACTTTTATTCAGTTGACCTAGAACGTTTCTGCTTATACAGATCAAGTAAGAATCCAGTAGGCTTCCTATCTGTATTAGTCCATTTCTGTGGTTTATAACAGAATACCTGAAGCTGGGTAATTTATAAAGAAATAGACTTGATTTCTTACAGTTTAGAGGCTGGGAAGCCCAAAGTCCAGGGAACATATCTGGTGAGGGCTTTTTTCTTGGTGGCGACTCTCCACAGTGACACAGGGTATCACTTGAAGAATGTCTGAGCAAGGAAGAGCTAACCTCCTCACTTGCTGTCCTTTTAAAGCCATCATAACCACGCCCATTACCGTCCACTAACTATCAGTGGATCAATCCATTCACAGTTGTACCATCCTCACAATCTAATAATCACCTCTTAAAGGCCCCACCTTTCAATTACCATAATAGGATTTCCCACCCTCTTAACACTGTTACTATGGAGATTAAGTTTCCAATACATGAACCTTTGCAGGACACATTTAGCCCATAGCACTATGTATTTCACATCTAGGACACCATGACCAACTAGCTGATGCCATAGGTCTGTGTGACTCAAACTATTCTGACTGCTGTTTTGATTCTGCTGCTGTCTATTACGATCATCCCTCCCATTTTACATTTGGTCACTGATTGCCACCACTTGACACCTGCCACATCAAGATAAATCTTTCTGTGTAGAATAGCCTTATCTTCCACTTTCAGCTTAATCCAATTCAACATTACTTGAGCACCTACTATTGCAAGGCAAGTTACTTGTGAACAACTTACCATGAGAACTGAGTATTAATAGAAAACCTACCTATTAAATACAAATTGAATACTCGTCAATAACAGATATTATCAATGTATGCTTATCTAGTTCTTCCTGTCCTTCACAGATCCCCGAGGTCCCACTAGGGAGGTCCCAGCAAATCATCAGCCTTCCTACTGACCACAAGGGCCCATTGATTTGTTAATGCCTTCCTCTTACTCTGAGACTATTCATAATTGTTCCAAGCCTCAGCTCCCTGTATCTATGTTCCTGACTTTAACAAATTTTCTCTTTGTCACCAGCTTTCAAACTAAAGCCACAAAATGGGAGATGCTGTTTGCTCTGATTTTGGAGCTCTGGTTTTCCTCCTGCCTAATGCTTACTTTCCATATGATTTTTTTTTACAAAAAGAGAAGGGACAGGGCTCTAGATTTCTTGAAGGAATCAGACCCTATTACCTTCAGAACTCCTTTATTTTATTTTATTTTATTTTATTTTATTTTATTTTATTTTATTTTGACCAGTAAGGGGATCGCAAGCCTCGGCTCGGTGCCGTCCACACCACGCTCAGCCAGTGAGCTCACCAGCCATCCCTATATAGGATCCGAACCTGCGACCTCGGCGCTACCAGCACCGCACTCTCCCGAATGAGCCACGGGCCGGCCCAGAACTCCTTTTATAATGTCAATATTTTAAAACTATCGAACTAAATGGGAAAATTTAAACAAGTTTACAGATTAGAATCTTTGCAATATGTTACAGCTAAATGTCAAAACTGGATAATGTCAACATTAATCAAAATGGCCAGCTAAGAATTGAAAAAATGTAGAAACTACTTGAGTCCCTAACATTCAGGAGGTAATGCTGCATTACCAGATGTCAAAGTTAACAATGTTAACCAACTACACCCGGAACTTCCTGAGCATATGTTGGATGTTTGCTGATTGGCATTGATACTAATCATCTTTTGGACTTAGACAGACCATCTATAAACACCCAGTTTGCATCAAGTAAGAAAACTGATTTTATTTTCTTCTATTGTTATTCAAGCCCTGACCATATTTCTTGTCATACTTGAAATAAGTTTATTGACTACTTTCCATCTACATCTTGTACATCTGTGTTAAAATTTACTGTCATCTATTATAATTTTGTGTTTATCTGTCTCTCCCCTACACTGGCTTGTAAGATTCTTGAGTGCAGGGATTGTGGTTTACTAATATCTGCCAGGCCTGCAATGGAACAGGGAGAGGCTTTTTAGTAAAAAAAGGCTTGGATTAAAATCCTGGCCCTAGAATTTACTGTTTCATCATGGGCAAGTTTTTTAACTTCTCTGAGCCTCATAGTATTGATTTGTAAAACAGTGATTTTGCTACCTACCTAGAAGAGTCGATTAAAATAAAATGATATAATTTGCTATATCATAAAGCTTCTTTGGCTGTAAACTACAGAACAAAACTATTATTAAGATTCTTTGGTTATAAGTGACAGAAATAAACTCTGGCTAACTTGAGGGAAAAAAGGCATAACACCTAAATGCAAGGTGTAATCTGGGATTGGATCCTGGGTCAGAGGGGGAAATTGATATAATGGACATTATTGGGATAACTAGTGTAATCTTAAAAATGACTGCATATTGTAAAATAGTTTTTAGTTAATCTTAAATTTTCTGAATTTGATCATTATACTGTGGTTATATGAGAATGCCTTTGCTCTTAGGAAATAAACAATGTAGGATTTGGACGTAAGGAAGCATAATGTCTGAAACTCTCAAATGGCTCAGGAAAAATATTTATATATATAATATACATGTATATGACATATAATACATGTATATATAATTATGCACACATTTATAAAGAGACAAAGAAGGCAATAAAGTAAATATGGAAAAATATTAACAATTAGTGAATCTGAGCAAAGGATATGGGAGTTCTTTAAACTGTTCTTATAACTCTATATTACTTTGAAATAATTTCAAAATTAAAAAATTAAAAAGAAAAAAGGGGTGATTTGATTTATTAGAAGAATCATGGAGCTCTCAAAATAAACAAGATGGCTGGAAAACCTGGCTTCGAAACTGGATAGGAACCAGGACAGGGACTATTCAACTATCAGAGTACAGCACTGGTAAAAATGACTCTCTTCCTTCTTTTCATCACTTTGCACATGACTCACAATCCCAAGAGAGATCTGTTCAATGAGTCAATTTGGGGCTAGGGGATAGGATCTCACAGGAGTTTCCAGAAGGATTCACTATTGTTTCCCTTGAACCCAGAACAGTGCCTAGCTCAGCACATGGTAGGTGCTCAAAAAATGTTTTTTTGGAGTCTTAGTTTCCTTACTTCCCTTCTGTAACTCCAGTTCTGAGCATTTTACCAAGCACATAGCATGTGCTCTAAAATAATTGCTAATTGTAGCATTGACATGACTGCAGCAGGTGACAATTTTGTGGGTGTGTGCATGCAGGAATCATACCTTCTTTGTTACTGATGAGTAGGTTGTCCTGGACTCATGGCTTGCTTCCCAGATAGGCAACAGGTTCTATGTGTCTATGCCAAAATATAGGGAGAAGTGCCAAGAAAGTATAGTGGTCTGATTTTAGAGTGACTACCATTTAATCACTTTGAGATTTAGGGAGTAAGTCTCTTAAATCTCTCGGAGTCTTTGTATCCTCATGTATAAAAAAAGATGTTAAATAGTCCTTATATTATGGCTACTAACCCCCAAGAGAACTTCCTAATGCTGCCAAGTAATCAAAACATATTTCCCCAGTGCGTTTACTCTTCCACTCTCCTAGATAATTATTTTATGCCCTTTCCTCCCTCTTTCTATCATCTACATCTTTCCCCTTCCTCAGTCTTAGCTGATGAACACTCCCATTAATGATTCTTCTCAGAAGTTGCACAACCACTGGTAACGAACAAATCCCATAGGATTTCCCCAAACTGCTCACTGCTATAGGATTGTAGGATCGCCAACCACACCCACCAGACAGAATTTAAAGTAAAGTCTTTTTATTTTGGAAGACATCAATAGGGAGGCAGAGGGTAAAGTCCCAACTGCCTCCCTGATTAACTGACGGCTGGAATTTATATAGGTAAATGTATGGGGGATACAGGATGTCTTCAAGTGTAGTGGACAGCTCCTTCCTACTTTGAGAGATGTATCGCCCAAGACAGGACATCTGCCTTCCATACAATCTTAATCATTAAGGGCTAGCTATAAAGGGAAAACAAAGTTAGTTCTGTAGCATATACATGAGAATGGGGGGTTTCGACATTTACACCCCTTCTGTTATATTCTGTTTACCAGAATTTAGTTATGTAATTACATGACCACACTTGCCTGCAAGGGAAGCTGGGAAATGTCTTTATTATGGAAAGATGTGTACCCAGCTACAATTCTAGGCTTGTATCATTAAAGGGAGGAAAATGAACATTGACAGATACTAGCAGTTTTTACTGTAATGGATTTATCATATTGTTTCCTGAGGCTAGGGGCATCACTTCAAAATTGTAACCCATAGCTTCAAGTGGGCCCTAATTCTGTATAGCAAACTATCTTTGTACAGTCCATTCACTCTCCCACTCTCTTAAATGATTATTTCAAAACCTTTCCCCTCTTTTCAAAATTCCAACACCTACTTTGCCATTCTCTCTCTCTCTCTCTCTCTCTCTCTCTCTCTCTCTCTCTCCTTACTTCCTATTTCAGTGTGAAATAAAAGCAAATTAAAGAGGACTTCCACCAGTTCCCATTACCATATATATCCATATATACTCACATATATGTATAGATACCCAGCAACCTGCATGTGTGCCCATTTACTCTATCTTCTCTCCTGTTACTATACATAAACTGCATATAATGTTCTTGGCTAAGCCTAGCCTTCCACTTGCACACTAGATCTCACCCCCTCTTACCTACTTAAACACACCACTCCAGGAATTTTCTTCTCCCTTTCCTGCATAGAGTTTTCCTCTTATCTAGATCTTTCCCTTCTGATTTCTGGTCCAGCATGTAAGGAGCTCAGAAGACTCCTGTCCTCACACCAGTAAAAAAGCTAAATGAGGGCCGGCCTGGTGGCGCACTGCTACAGTGCGCAGCTTGGGAAGCGCGGCGGCGCTCCCGCCGAGGGTTCGGATCCCACATACAAACTGGTTCCCGCTCACTGGCTGAGCGAGGCGCGGGAGCAGCACCGAGGGTTGCGATCCCGTTGCCGGTCCCAGTCCGGTATGGGGGCGACACTGAGGGTTGCGATCCGTTGCCGGACACGGAAAAAGACAAAAAAAAAAAGCTAAATGAACTAAAAATCAACAACTCTTCTTAGAACCATCAGAGAATTGAAATCACAGGGAAAACTGCTGTCCTTAAAATGGAGATACAAATAAAGTAAAAACAGAGAATCATACCTTGCTGGAGCAGAAAATTCTGCAGAAAAAAGTACTGGGGTAGAAAAACCTAAATTGTAATGAGTGAATTGTTGGAAACTCAGTGTGGACAAGTTTGAGAGTTAAAAACTCCAAGGTGGGGAAGGGTGCAGTCTGATTAGATTTTACCTCCACTTTTGTGAGTTTTACCTCTGGAAACCCTACCAGGTTCTCAGGATAAAGATCAGAGAAAAATGCTGTCATGATTTTAGCAACGGAAAGGGGAAGTAGCATTTAAAAATATGCCCAAAACATTCTATTCTTCTTAATAAGACCTGCCCTCATGGGAAGCTATTTTACCAGAGCCTAACCTGCATAGCAGAAGGAAAATACCCAACTCCAGGCCCTCTTGTCAACTGGTGGGGGGGCGGCGGAGGGGGGGGAACTTAGAAGTATTTGTGAAAGGCGCAGACTCACTAAAAGACTGAGACCTAATCATAGGTCTACAAAATGCTTCCCTCTCCCCACACCTCACCACTGTATCAATAGGGCTTCTGTATAATAACAGAATACAACAGAAAGAACAGCATGTCTCAGACCTTATTTAAGAAGTCTCTAAGGAAACCCAAAGACAACAGGAGAGACAAAAACAAGGACACTAGAGGAAATGTTAGCTTCTGACACCTACAGCTACAGGAAACAGTAAATACAGTCTAACTCCTAGCCAGAAAAAGATAAAACCTCATATTAAAAGTGTATTTACCTCAGTTTCTTTTACCTACTACATTAAGTTTAACTTTCAAAAGAAGAATTACAAGATATACTAAAAGATAAAAAACACAGTTTGAAGAGACAGCAAACATCAGAACCAGACTCAGTCGTAGCAGAGATGTTGGAGTTATCAAACTGGGAATTTAAAACAACTGTCATTAATATGGTAAGGGCTCTAATTGAAAAAGTAGATCTCTTTCATCATGATCCAAACATGCTGTTATTTCTCACATATTAAAACATACCCCTTTCATGACCACCTTCCCCCACCAGTTACCTCAAGTTTCCTGCTCCCCTTACAACAACATTTCCTGAAACACTGTTTCCAGTTTCTCTCCTTCTCTTCTTTTTTTTAAAAAACCTTTTTATTATAGAAAATTTTTCAAACATAAACAAAAATAGAATAGTACTATAAATCCCCATGTATGCATTACCCAACCCCAATATTTTTCAACCTTCTTACCAGTCCTGTTTCATCTATTCTATCTCTACTCTTATTTTTTCTGAAATATTTAAAACCAATCCCAGAGCACATTTCACCAATAAATCTTTCATGATTTTATATTTAACAGCTAAGTATTTTTTTGTATATAATGACATCATATTACCCCTAATAAAATAACAATTTCATAATGTTAACTAATACCAGAAATTAAAGAAGAACCAGCCAGCTGTTCTGTAGGCTCTTTAAACAGGAAATGGAAATAAGATTGATGGAAATTAAAAAGTTTCTTTTTTATTTATTTATTTATTTATTTATTGGATCATAACTGAGTATACATATTTTTGGGATTCAATGTTGACATATGTTGATCAAATCAATATTACTAGTATATATATATATTGTTATAAATTGTACTTATTCTTTATGCCCCTTGTCCAATCTCTCCCTATCCCCCCTCTCCCTCTACCCTCCTACCACTGATAACCCTAGATTTCTTCTCTCCTTCTAAGAGTAATGGTTATTCTGTTGATTTGTTGCCTAGATGATCTGTCCAGTGCTGAAAGCTGTGCTCAGGTCTCCAAATATTATCATAGAGTAGATGCTTCTTCTGTCACTCTGGAATGGGCTTTGTGGAGAGAGACATCCTATTCTTTTCTTTGGTCTCTGCTGGTGACTCTCCCTGTGTCAATGTACTCCAGTGGCTGGCAGACCACCTGCATGGTGGTTGTGATATCTAGCCACTTTCGCAGCAGCTGTGGTTACTGTGGTGGCTGTGGTGGGCCACCCATGTGAAGGTGATGTTTTTGGCATGTTCCTTGGCACTGGCAGTGCGCCTGATTGAAGGTGGGGGTTCTGGTCCCCAGCTCAATGCCCTGGGCCCCCTGGAAGCCCTGAAGCACTGGCAGGGTGCATGGTTGTGGGAGGGTGGACCAGAACTAATTTTTTGTCCTTTGCTTATTTCTAAAATTGGGGAACTTCCTGTGGGAACCAATACTTGAGCTCTGTGGTTGAGCTAAATTACTGCTTTGCTGCTGTTTCCCTAGGGAAGACTTTTTGTGCAGCTCAAGGTTTAATGGTTGACCTTACAGGTACTTCTGGCTCTCCAGAGACTGGGTGCACCTGGGTTGTATAGAAACTCTGATCTGGGCCTGAGTCTTTTCATCAAACTGCACCCCATGCAATTATGCCTTCCTGACCAGTCTCCTCTGAGTGGTCCAGTGCTGATTGGGGGGCAGGTCGGCTGTCCTTGCTGTGTCCCAGTGTTCTCCTGTTGGGCCCATCTCCCCCACTGCCAGTGCTCCAAACACTTCCCATGCGCCAGTCCCTTGTGATGACTCACCAGCCTCTGAATGGCTCCCTTTTTTCAGCTGTTCTGACTCCTCACTCCTACATGGGTCCACGGGAAACCTATTAGTGGTCCTGCTGTCCTGGGGGCCACCAAGGCCCTCTTCTCCCCTGCTGCCTCCAAGCAACTCCATCTGAACGGCACAGCTGCGGCTTCTGCCAACTCCTGCTCCATGCACTCAGCAGTTCTAGCTTTAAAGCAGCCATGGCCCGCAAGCTTTTTCTTTCTCTCATTGTGGCTTCTCCCCCTTCATGAACTCTATAGTTCTCTCCTCCTCTTCCCCTTAGCTCTAGCAGCAACAGCTTGTCTGTCGTTACATTTTTATAGTTCAAACTGATTGATCTGTGGGAGAGAGTGACGCTGGGGATGGTCTATTCCATCATCTTGACCAGAACCCGGAAAATAAACAGTTTCTAAACACAAAAACAAAAGGAGGAGAAGAAACAACACTACAGCTCCTACAGACACTGACAAGATGATAACATAAACAACTTCATGCCAAGAAATTAAGCAACTTAGAGGAAATAGACAAATTTCTTGAAACATACTACTTTAAAAAAAGACAAAAATAAATAGAAAATCAATACATTATATTAATTAAACATATTAAATGTGTAATTTAAAACCTTTTCATGAAGAGAGCTCCAGGCCCCCATGTCTAAACTAGTAAATTCTATTCAAATATTTAAAGAAAAAAAATAATACCAATCTTTTATTATCTCTCAAAAAATAATACCCTGTGCCTGTTGAAATTGCTCTATGTCTCAAATATATATATCTACTTCCAGCTAACTTGTTTAAGTCAGGATCCACATGTTGCATTTGGTTGCTATGTCTTTTAATTTTCCTTTAATCTGTGATGTCCCCTCTCCTTTTTAAAATTCTTTTAATTGTTGAAGAAACTGGCTCATTTGTCCTATAGAATTTCATACATTATAGATTAGGTTTATTTCTTCTTCATGGTATTATCTAATTTGGTCCTCCAACTCTCACATTTTCTATAAACTGGTATTTAATCTACAGCAAGAGTTGGCAAACTTTGGCCAGCAGACTAACTCTAGCCATAGGCTGTTTCTGTAAGTCCTAAAAGCTAAGAATGGTCATATATTTTTAAATTTTTCCCATGTGAATTTTCTCTTCTTTTTTTTTATATGTTATAAATTGACAAATAAAAGTTGTATATATTTACAATGTACAACATGCTGTTTTGTTATATGTATACCTTGTGGAATGATTAAATCAAGACAATTAACATATCCATCACTTCACATGTGTGTGGTGAGAATATTTAAAATCTACTCTCTTAGCAATTTTCAAGTGTACGATACATTATTATTAGCTGCAGTCACCAAGTTGTATGATAGATCTTCAGAATTTATTCCTCTTAACTGAAACTTTGTACCCTTTGAACAACATCTCCCCATTCCCCACCCCCACCCCACCCCCAGCCACTGGTGACCATCATTCTACTCTCTGCTTTTCCCAGTTTTGTAGATGACAACTTTATTCCTTCATTGTTCAATTCAGAATCTTGGTGTCATCCTTGACAACTTTCTTACACCCCATGTCCAGATACTTAAGGAAATCCTCTACTTCAGAATATATCCAGAATCAGAGCACTTCTTAAGACCTCCAATGCTATAACCCTATGCAAACCACTATTATTTCTCTTCTGGGTTATTGCAGGAACCTCCTAACTGTTCTCTCTGACTCTGCTCCGCCCCCTCCCCCTTTGATCTGTTCTCAATACAACAGCCATTGTGTTTCTATTAAAACATAAGCCAAATCATGTTACTGCCCCTGCTGAAAACCTTCCAGGGGCGCCTCATCTTACTCAAAGTAAGAGTCAAAGTTCATCCTATGACTTATGAGTCCCTGTGTCATCTGCCTCCTAGTTACCTCTGTGACCTCTCTTCCCACCTCTCTTTCTGCCCACATTACTCCAGCCACAGGCTTCTTTGCTGTTGTTCTTTGAGTCATGCTCTTTGATCAGGACTTTGAACTTGCGTTTCCCTCTGCCTAGAACCCTCTTCCTTCAGATAATCCTCACAGTCACCCCTTAACTCCTTCAGACGTTATTTTCTCTGCAAGATCCTCCCCAATCACTCTATTTAAAATTGCAATTCCCCCCAACACTCCCTTCGCCCTTCTCCCTGCTTTAACTCTTCTTGATAGTACACTATATGGTTTATTTATTTATGTGTTTACCATCTATCTCTACTACAGAAGGTATGCTCTATGAAGGCAGAAATTCTTGTCTAGTTTCTTCACTCCTACCTCCTTAGCACCCGCAAGAGTGCCTGGCACATACTACTTTTTAAATAAGTGGATGAATAGAGTTGTTGAAAGAGTTAAATGAGATAATGTATCTAAAGTCCTTAGCATAGTGAATGGTAACTACTGGTATTACCATTGTTATTATGAACCATTTTATTTCCTCTGTTTGAATCCATTTACTAATCTAAGTCAATAGTGAGTTTTCAGAGAAGAGGAAGGGGATTAGTATAGGCCCAATACTCTGATGAAAATTATATAATTGATTTCTCCTGGGCTGTATTCATTAGTAGCCCAATATCTACACCTCTTTGGACCATGTCAGTATGAGGTTAGTAATAGGCTATTGGTTTTTCCATATAAGGTTTTTCAGAAAAAAATTTTGTTTTTAAAATCTTTGTTATTACAAAGTCTCTTCGCCCCTGCCAAAAACAAAAAATATTTTCTAAACCTAAAAATAAAAAATGTAAAGCAAAACAAAACAAAGTCTCTTTTCTGTAAGTTCTCAATAAATTAAAAAATGAGAACAAGACTATTCTTAAATTCAGAATGTATTGCTGTGAACTTCCAGCTCCTGAGTGGAAAAAAGATTCATTCACTGCAGTTCTTTTTCTGTTTCTACCACAGATGGGAGGAGTACATAATAAGCAGTCCTTCCTGGTTCTGCTAATTTTGTATACAGGGAAAACCAATTTTAACTTGGATTTCTATGAAGAAAATGTTTATAAATTCTCTACAAAATCTCCATGATTCTTTCCCCTGATAATGTCAGAAGCAGCTCATGATACTCTGGCTTTTTTTTTTTAAACGAGGATCTTCTGCTTCATAGCCATCTCCCCAGAGCCGTCTTGTGCCGACTTAGGTCTCCAAGAGGATTTATTTACCTCTTAAAAAAACATCTTCCCTTGCAATTTATATATGCCACTACTAGGTGGAAGAAATGTTTGATGAACACTGAAGAAATTCAAACGGTTCACTTCCTGCAGATTTAAAATTATGAATGACAGCACTATTTTATAGCAAAAGAGCAAAGCATATATCTTTGTTAGAACAGTTTAACTACAGCTAAGTATTTATGATTTTTAAAAAATGTTTAGTTTAATGAAAGATACTATTTATTTTAATGAAGGGTATGATCATACAATTTACCAGAACTGCCTAGGCATTTGGAATAATCAGTGAACAAAAAAACCCCAAGTATCTCTGCTCTATGACAGTCACATAGTGGTTAAGAGGAAAGATTCTGGAAACAGACTACCTGGGTTTGAATCCCTAGTGCTTGCTATTTACCAGCTAACGGACCTTGGACAACCTACTTAAACTCTTGTCTCTCAGCAGCCTTATCCATAAAATGAGGACAATAAAACGACCTACCCTTTGAGCTTAATGATTAAATAATCATAGTTTATTTATTGTCTAATATATTATCTTATTTGCTCATTTTAACAACCCTGTGAGACAAGTATTGCTATCTCCATTTCACAGAAGTAACTCATCTCTTACCTGTGAGAGGGAAAGTCTTGGCCCATGGTGACCTGGCTAGTACATGGCAGAGCCATGATTTAGTTAAGGTCTGTCTGGCTATACAGGCCATACTTCGTTCCCTCTGTTCACTACACAACCAACATAATACAGTGAACATAATGTTTTTAAAGTAAACTTTTGATTGAAGTTTAACATACGAGTATTTACATAAAAGTGCACAAATAATAAAGTTTACAATCCCATTTCTCTACCTCCCTTTCAGAATCAGAAATAGAACATTACCGGCACCCCAGAAGCCTCCCTCATGATTCTTCCCAGTCATACTTTCCCCAAAGTTAACTATGTTTTTGGCTTTATTACTATAGATTTGTTTTGCCTATTTTTATACATTAAATAAACGAATCATACATAATTTTTCTTAAAGGCCCATAGCTACATAATTCTGAAGGCATTTGGGTGTAAGTTTCCACTTTTCCTTTCTCAGGGTCCAAGAATTGCCCAACCATTTTCATGGGAGATGTTTTCTAGTCTGTCTTGAGGACAATTTTATAATTCTTCCAGGCCATTTGCCTTCCTGGCAACCTTTCCTGCCCACCTCCTGGCTGGAAATTTTCTTACATCCACACATGGCAAAATTCTGATCCTCCCCAAAAACTCAGCTTAATTATCCTTCTCTACTCCACTTGGCTCATATCTCTATATGTGCACTTATTGATTTGTAGTGCAGTGATCTCTTTTCTTGCCAGTGTCCTCTAGAGCATGAACTCTCCTCTGTGACAGTGTTAAGAAGATGGGAAATCCTACTGAGGTATTTGAAAGGTGGGGCCTTGAAGAGGTGATTGAATTGTGAGGACTATGCCCTTGTGAATGGATTGATCCATTCTTGGAATAATGGGAGTGGTTCTGGTGGCTTTAAAAGGAGAATAGTCTGGCTGGTTAGCTCAGTTGGTTAGAGCACAGTATTATAACACCAAGGTCATGGGTTCAGATCCCCTTACTGGCCAGCTGCAAATAAATAAATAAATAAAAGGAGAATGGATGAGGTTAGTCTCACTTTCTGCTCCGCCATTCTGCCCTGTGAGACCCTTTTGTTACTGTCATCACCGAGGCCTTCACTAGATGTGTTCCCTATACTTTGGACTTCCCAGCCTCCAAAACTGTAAGCAATAAATTTTGTTTTCTTACAAATCACCCAGTTCCAGTATTTCTGTTATAAGCAACAGAAACAAACTAATACAAACTCCTTGATGGAAATCACCATGGCTTTAATTTTCCACCTTGAAACACTGTATAGAATAATAGTTTAGTGCACAGAGCCAGGACTTCTGGGTTTAAATCACACACTTATAGGATGTGTATCCTTGAGCAGGTCATTTAACCTTTCTGTGCATAAGTTCTCTTATCTGTGAAAGGGGCATAATAATAGTGTCAACTTAAGTAACTAGCCCTCACTTCTACCTTTTATTGTTTAATTTGACAGAAATCTTTTTATGAGTATCACTGACTTACAGAAAAAAATTTGGGGGTTGGGGGGATTAATTTAAAACATAGTGTAATATATAAAGGGTCATTGTTTCCAGGTCAAATAAATGCAGATAGCTGTGTTGGAAAAAGAGAGAGACTTGAAGATCTGGCAGACAATGCTTGGCATTCCTCCAGTCTCTCTCCAACATCTTCACACTCTCATGCGCTTCTCTGACTCCCATTTTCAAAGTCTCTTCAGTTCTTCTTCTTACCTGTCAGAGGACTACCTTCTCCAGAAGCCGTCTCTGGCATCCCACACTTTCTGTCAGGCAAGTGATCACCCTTTTATGCAATTGTCTGTTTAGATGTCTCACATCACACAACTGTGACTTGAGCAGGAGCTATGTCTGGTTTCTCTCGGTGCTCAGAACTCAGAACAACTGATATCCTCAGGCCAATCCTCTCGACAACTAAGCATCTCCTCCGGACGCTTCTCCTAACTCCTTGCCTCTCAGGGTTCCTCAGCCTCTCCTGGAAGCTTCAGAAATGAAGAGGCTCAGACCCCACCCCAAGCGTGCTCCTCGGTTTCTTCAGTGATAACCCCTACAACCAAGTGCCTTAGCTCCGCCCCACCTCAGCTCCTGAGCCCGCCCTGCCTCCTTCGCCCCGCCTCTGGCCCGCCTCCTTGGACCGGGGGTCACAAGTACGCATGCTCTCTCTTAACCTCCTCGTAGCGTGATGACTTAGCGGCGTTGGCGTGGTGACGTAGGGACGGTGGCAGCTTGTGTTGCCGCCGCGTGCCGAAGCGTAGGTTTAGAATTGTCGCGGGGCTGTAGGGGCACCTTAGCGGCCCACGGTACAAGGCTTTTTTGGTGTTGGCCGAGTGCCGTGTCCGCGTTCGCCTCTGTTGGAACGAGGAAGGCGGAGGAGAGGTTCTGTGGGGACACATCTGGGCGCTGTGAAGGAGGAAGAGCAGCCGGGGGGCTCTGGAGCGCCTGAGGGCCGGGCTACAGGCAGGGTCTGAACCCGCGGGGCTCAGGGCCGGTCCCGCCGAGGGCCTGGGGCAGCCGCGTGATGCTCGGGGCCTGGTGCCTGCGCCGAGCCCTGCGCTTCTGTTCCTCCGCTCCCTTCCCGAGGCACAAACCTAAAGCCAAACTCAGCGTGCGGGACGCTCTCGGGGCCCAGAGCACGAGCGGGGAGCGCGTTAAAGTCCAGGTTGGTGTGTGGGAAGGGGGTAGGGTTTTTCCTTTTAGGGATTTATATGGATCACCACGTCTAGCTTTACTTTGTACTGTCGGGTCAGACAAAACCACCAGCAGGGAAAAATAAGAAAATGTAGGCATCGCGTGGGTCCACACTTTTTTTTCTTTCCTTGGGTACCGTTACTTTTTGCAAAACTGTTCCGATGATTATAAAGTGCTGGAACTTTGCTTTACATGATATCAGGGCATTACCTTTTAACTTGTTAACCATACAAAAAAATGTAGCTAATTTTTCTCTACCTTTTCCCTACCTTTATTCCTCATAATGAATATCCATGGTTATAAAGTGGTTGTATTGAGCTGATTCCTTGACAGCAAAACCTTCTTTCTTGTCTTGGTATTCACTTCTGGCTGACAGTATAAACTGGTTCAACTAAACCATACCTTTTATTCGGCTTTTAGCCATATCAGTGCCTAAAATGGGGCTATGTGAATTATTTATTTATTTATTTATTTTTGTCCTTTTTGAGACGGGCCGCACCGCGCTCAGCCAGTGAGCGCTGTGAGCGCACCGGCCATCCCTATATAGGATCCGAACCCGCGGCGGGAGCGCTGCTGCGTTCCCAGCACCGCACTCTCCCGAGTGCGCCATGGGCTTGGCCCTATGTGAATTATTTTTAATAAATTAGGAGAAAGAGTGAGATGTAGCAGTTTGAAAGTGCTCTGGAGTCAAACTGCCTAGGTTTAAATCTCTGCCACTTAGTAGCTCGTTAATTATGTGCATGTCACTTAATGTGATTGATCCAAAACTCAGTTTCCTCTTAGGAAAGTAGAGGTAATAATAGTTCCTACCTCACAGAGTCCTGAAAATTAAATGAGATAATGGGTAAAAGATATTTAAAACAGTGACCCATTGTCAATAAATGTTAGCTGCAATTATTTCTCTTACTAATAATATTACAGTAGTCTCTCTTTATCCGCAGTTTTGCTTTCTGTGGTTGTTACCGTGGTCTGAGAATATGTAATGGAAAGTTCCAGGAATAAACAATTCATAAATTTTAAATTGTGCGCCGCGGTCCTGCTCTGGCTGGACGTGAATTATCTCTTTGTTCCGCGCATCCACACCGTATATGCTACCCGTACGTTACTGTATAGGAAAGAGTATAGTGTATAGGGTACTAGCTGTGGTTTCAGGCATGCACTGGGGGTCTTGGATTGTATCCCCACGAGAATAAGAGGGGACTACTGTATTTACAGCAACTTCACATAGAAGATTCCCCTTCTATGAAGGATCAGGTTAAGCAAGGGTGGTTTGATTGTTTCTCATTAAATTGCTGAAATACACTGATGCAGTTATTTTCGTTGTCCTCACATAACCTTGCTTTTTAGCAGTATGACCAATCTGCCCCCTTTGCTTTTCTCTGGGTTTCATATTCTTTCTATGATCCATATTAAAACCTCTTCTTGCTTCAGTCTATTAATTCAGCATACAGTAATACCTTCTGCGTGCTGGTCAAGAGAGAATTCGGAAATGAAAAGAACAGAACCTACTGCCCAGATTAGAGATTTTCATTTTAGTGCTATGCAGTCTAATACAGTAGCTGCTAGGCAGTTGTGGTTTTGAGCACTTGGAATGTGGCTAGTCTGAATTGAGATGTGCTGTAAATGTAAAATACCAGTTTTGAAGAACAAAAAAGAATGCAAAATATCTCATTAATACATTTTTATATTGATTGCATGTTGATAATATTTTGGGCATAGTGGGTTAAATAAAATATGTTAATTTCACCTGTTTGTTTTTATGTTTAACATGACTGCTAAAAAAATTAAAATGCCTCACGTTATATTAAATAACCCTGGTTTAATGGTTAAAACCAACAGTTACAGCAGTGAGATAAGTAGTAGTGGTGTAAGTAAAGAGCTGTGAGAAAACAGGAAATTCCCTAACCGTGTGGGTCAAGGAAGAGTTCTTGCATGAGGTGACATTTCTGCTGAGTCCTGAAAGATGTGTTCCACAAGCTGAGGAACTGGGGATAGAGTGGAAATAGCATGAGAATGTGTTCCCCAGGCAGAGGGTACTGGAGAAAGGGTTGAAATAGCATTCCAGAAAGCTTCTTGATATGAACATGAACTTTGAAAAACTGCGTTTAAATCCCCACTCTGCTGTTTGGTAACTGTGACCTGGACTGTTTGGAGAGTTTATTCTACTGTCTCTAAATATATTTCTTCATCTGTAAAGTGGTAATAACAATGACTTTATTAAGTTCTTGGGACTATTAAGTAGCATAATATTTATAAAGAGCTTAAAACAAAAACACATTAAAAAGTACTCAATGTTAACTTTTACTAACAGGTTAAAGAGAATGAATGAATATTATTCATTGAGCCTGACCAAAGAGCAAGTGCCTCTGGACAGTATGGTGAGATGAAACCAGAAAGATGGGTGTGTTCCACATCATAAAAGGGCTTGTACAGGAGGCTGAGGCAATTTACACTTTATTCAGTATAGCCCTGGGGAAACAAGGCTTTTAGTCAAATAGATTTGGGTTCAAATTCAGGCTCTACACTTTACCAGCAGTGTAACCTTCAGCAAGTTATTTAACTTCCCTGAGCCTCAGTTTTCTCACTTGTAATATGGGAATGATAATTCATGGAGCTGTTGTGAGGAGGAGATGAAACAGCATATGAAGATAGTAAAATGTTTTTTACATAGTAGATGTTCAATACGTGGTAAATAATCTTGCACTGAAAAATGTTTATAGATTATCTTCTATGTACCTGGCTGTATACTTCAAAGCAACTAAAGCATGGTTCTTTCCCTCAAAGGGTTATGGCCATAGAAATAAGTTTTAATAACAGTGGTATAGAGTATGGTGGGGACACAAGGAAAGTAAGGGTCAGTATAGTTTTTCTAAATAGGTTATCTCTTGCTTTTTCCCAAGCATATTTAATGGCAAATTAACTCATATGCTTATAAAATATAAGTTTAGTGTATCTGAGAGACATGTTTTTAATGTTAGTGGTCTATTTGAAAACATCTCACTGGTACTTACATGCACCTGCCATTTAATTCAGACTGTCTTTGAAAGTTTATGTGCTACTCCATATGGATTCATAATGAGAAATTTTTTGAGGGCATTTTTGTATGTTACTTTGTAAATGGAAAAAAAAATTGTAAAGGCCTTTGTGAGTACATAATCTCCCTTCTGGGAATTTGATATAAAAAGGAGAAAGTCACCAAGATATGTGCCCTTTTATTTGTAGTTGGAGACAGGGAGGAAATACCTGGAATAGCCAATATTGGGAGGATTGGTTATGTGAATTAAGCTCGTCAACTTGATGGAATATTAGGCTCCATTCAAAATGATGAGTTTTATTAACAACAACAAAAAAGAATACCATAGTTTGTATCTCACTGTGATAAGAACCATATAATTATGTATGCATATGGGTAAACTAACAGCAGCTGATATGTTGAAACAGGATTGTGAGTACATTTTTTTTCCATTTACTCTTGTGTGTGTGTGTGTGTATGTAATGAAAATGTGAAATGTAAAATGTTATGTGTCTTAAGCTTACATAAGAAATATTTCTCTTCTTTAGGGATGGGTTCGTTCAGTTCGTTCCCAGAAGGAAGTCTTATTCCTGCATGTAAATGATGGTTCATCTTTGGAAAGCCTTCAGGTGGTTGCAGATTCAAGCTTTGACAGTAGGTGAGTTTTTAAAATAGGAGAGTCCTTTTATTTTCTTTTTTTCATCTTCAATGTTTCGTACTTCCCTAATCCAGGGTTCATATTGCCCCTTGAGTGATCTTTCTCAACAAGTCTGCTTTCATAGCTTTGAGGATCATGTCCAAAGAGTTGGAATCAAGATCCCTTGAGCTCAGGCCTTTCCTCTTCTGTTTAACATCTTCACATGCCAGTATCCTCCACCTGTGCTTTGATTCAGTTTTAACTACTTGCATCTCCCTTAAACTGTCTGCTCTTTCTTGTCCTCTAGCTCTTATACATGTTGCTGCCTCTGCCTGATATAGCCTTTTCTTCTTCACTTGCCTTTCATAGTTCCAGTTTAGGCATCAACTGACGTTCCCATCCCTTGACTGTGTTCCTCCTCTGTGCTCCCATACCATCCTATGCTTACATCTGTTATAGAATATATCACATTGGGGGGCCGGCCCGGTGGCACACTCGGTAGAGTGCAGTGCTTGGGAGTGCGGCGGCGCTCCCGCCGAGGGTTCGGATCCCATGTGGAGACCAGTCCGCGACGCCGAGGGTTGTGATCCCATTGCCAGTCGCGGTGCGGGCGCGATGCCGAGGGTTGCGATCCCGTTACCGGTCACGAAAAAAGACAAAAAGGAAAAAAAAAAAAAAGAATATATCACATTGGATGGTAATCAATTGTATTTTTATTTGACTCTTCCTACTAGACTCTTTGTTCCTTGAGATTTGGAATAGTATCTCATTCATGTTTATGTTCTTGGCCCCTAGCACAGTGCTGACAGTTACCAATTATTGTTTATTGAATAAGTGGAAGAAACTTTTATGGTCACATTCATCAGGTTTTAAAACTAACACCATTTTTATGTTAGAGTATGAGCTCAGAGGAGCAGCACATTATTCTGATTTGTTAGAATAAGAATACTTTGCTTTTCCAAGGATTGTTAAAGTTAATGCTCTGCACATATTGAATAGGTTCATGGGTCTCAGACTATTTTGGTCAACTGGGCAGAACAATTAAAAAAAATGTTCTGATATAATAGCAGCCTTTTTAAAAAGCTTATAGTTGGCCGGCCCGGTGGCGCACTGCTACACTGTGCCGCTTGGGAGCGCGGCGGCGCTCCCGCCGAGGGTTCCGATCCCACATACAGACCAGTTCCCGCTCACTGGCTGAGCGAGGTGCGGGTGCAACACTGAGGGTTGCGATCCCGTTGCCGGTCCCGGTCCGGTATGGGCGCGACACTGAGGGTTGCGATCCGTTGCCGGACACGAAAAAAGACAAAAAAAGGAAAAAAAAAAAAAAAAAGCTTATACTTTTTCTGATTATAAATATAGCAATGACTTGGGTATGTCTAATTGTATCTAAATTTTAGGGGTTCTGGAGGATGACTGCTTATCTCTTTGAGGTAGTCTCAAGAGCTCCCAAAGTAAAATTCTTATGTGTCAGTTAGTACCTATTTTAAGTCAGAGCATCTCAAAATACCCTGTCAGGTTTGGTGTAGTAGTGGACAATCTTATTTATATAAATTATATAGGAATAAATTTAAAAGGAAATACACATTAAATGTACCAAGCAGACAAAACTGGGTGGGGAATCTCCTGACATATTTACTTTAATACAGTTTATTGTATTACTGTATTGTAATATTTCAATACCGTTTATTAAAGAAGACACTTATACTTATTGTAATATGGAATATTAGAACTAGAATGGATGTATGATCATTTAGTCCATCTTCTTCTTAACAGAGATGATTCTTAAAACAAATAAGCTTAGATGACTTTCCATAGCAGTCATACAATTGATTTTTGGATGAACTTGAACTAGAACCTAGACTTCTTAACCAGAAGGTAGTTCTGTGAGTACTCAGGCCATCAGCCAACTAACTTTAAAAAAAAAAGTAAAAAAAAAGTGGAGGGGGCTGGTTGAGTGCAGTGTTATAACACCAAGGTCAAGGGATCTCCATACCTGTCAGCTGCCAAAAAACAAAAACCAACAAAGTAATTTCTCAGGGGCTGGCCAGTTAGCTCACTCAGTAGAGCATGGTGCTGATAACACCAAGGTCAAAGGTTCAGATCCCCATGCTGGCCAGCCTCCAAAAAGAAAAGAAAAAAAAAAAAGTAAGTCATTGCAAGAACAGTACACAATTCCTGTATACTTTTTGCCCATTTTTCCCAATGATAACATCTTACATAACCATAGTATGTTATCAAAGCCAGGGAATTGGCATTGATTTAGTACTATTAATGAAAATACAGACCTTATTCTGATTTTACCAGTTTTTTCATGTAATTTGCAATCTTTTAAAAAGTTTTTTGGCCAACTAACTTCTTGATAAGGATAATTATATAACCTCTTAATTCCAAATACCTATGTACAAATCCTTAACTCTTTTTGTTTCCATTTTTGAGCTTATGGAATTCATTTTTATAATTTTGGTATATAACAGAATCCATAGATTCTGAAGACTAACCTAATTAAGGGTAAGAACTTCTGTCATTAAGTATTTCAGTGTTCTGATAGCAAGGTTTGTATTAAAATAAAGGTTATATATAATGATACCTTATTTACCCTGTTTTTTGGTTACTACAGAGAATTGGTTTTTGGGAGCTCTGTGGAAGTCCAAGGGCAGCTGGTAAAAAGTCCATCCAAAAGGCAAAATGTGGAACTGAAGGCAGAGAAAATTGAAGTTATTGGAAAATGTGATGCTAAGGTATGCTTTCTGACACTTTTGTGGATGCTGTCTAGGCTTAATTTAAAACATTAGCTATTTGTTTTAAGTATGATTATTGGGAAAATGGCACTTAAAACACATTTCAGTTGTGACTTCCCAGGTAATTGAGACGGGCCATAGAGCCTGTAGAGACAGTAGCAAAAGTTATTTATGTAAATGGGTTAGTCTTATTAATAAGAGCTAAGTATTAATCTGCATCTCTGGGGGTGCTTGTCACAGTTGAAACTCACTGCTTTTACAAGCATGCCCAGTCATCCAAATGACAGAGACATACAAGGACAGGCCATTTCAGTTTCACATTTTTAGGAAAGCTAGAAATGACTTTTGCAAGATCCAGAACTTATCATCCAATAATGGTACTGGCCACCTGCAGCTGTTTGATATTAAATCAATTAAAATTAGATAAAAAATTCAGTTCCTCAGTGGCATTAGCCACATTTCAAGTGCCAGTAATCCCGTGTGGCTATTGGCTACCATATTTGAATAGCACATATACAGAACATTTCCATTTATCACAAAGTTCTTTTTGCTGGTGCTGATCCAGAATGATGTGATGCTTGGGCTGCGTAGAGACAAGAAATTCTACATTAAGACATGTTTATACCTCTTTTGCAAGACTCTTCTGTTAGTAGCTTTATATTTATAAACCTGATAAAGAGGTTAGAGGAAGTAAAATCAAAGATCATCAATCTAATTCCTTAAATTTACACTGGTGGAGAAAATGAGGCCCAGCCAGTTGAATTGATTTGCTTAAGGGTCTGAGCTGATTAGTGGCACAGCTGAAATTCATGTTCTAGCCATTTGACTTTGTGTTTTTGCTATACAGTCATCACTCAGTCAATTCCCCTGGAATCATGGGGAATTGATTCCAGGAACAGCCCCCACACACCCCCCATACCAAAATTTGCAGATGCTCAACTTTTATATAAAACGGTGTAGTTATTTGCATATAACCTATGTATACCGTATACTTTAAATCATATCTGGATTACTTATAATACCTAATACGATATAAATGCTACGTAAATATTTTATTACTGTATTAGGGTACTTCAAAAAGTTTGTGAAAAAATGGAATTAAGAGATAATATGGGGCCGGCCCGGTGGCGCACTGCTACAGTGCGCCGCTTGGGAAGCGCGGCGGCGCTCCCGCTGAGGGTTCGGATCCCACATACAGACCAGCCGCTCACTGGCTGAGCGAGGTGCAGGAGCAACACCGAGGGTTCCGATCCCGTAGCCGGTCCCGGTCCGGTACAGGCGCAACACTGAGGGTTGCGATCCGTTGCCGGTCACGAAAAAAGACAAAAAAAAGGAAAAAAAAAAAAGAGAGAGAGAGATAATATGAATCTTTCCATGAACTTTTTGAAGATCCCTAGTTTTTTTTTAATTGTTTTATTTTTTTATTGTATTGTTATAAGGCTGTGCTCTAACCAAGCTGTAAAGCTAAGGGAATAGCTGCACGACTATGCCAATTGTCAGGTTGAGGCAATAGCTATGCTAATCGTATGGCTAGGCATTTTATAACTAAAGCCAAAACATTTCATTATTTTAGTTATATCAAGTTTCCATTTGTATTGTCAGGGCTGGGGCTCAGACCCTTTAAACCCATTGTACAGACTGGGTCACCAGACCCCTCATACGCAGGTCCATGCTAGGTAATTGGGAAAGATCCTGGGAGCTGTTGGCAGACAATGCAAACTCAGTCCTCAGCAGCAGCAGTGGCAGTGGTGCCCTCTCCAAGGGTCTTGGCCTCCCAGAGGGTCTCGGGGGCACTGGTAGCAACAGCTTGCAGTAACAGCCGCCACTGCCACCTCCCCCTCCACATGCCCTCCCAGGGGCAGGGGGCACCGTGGATCAGAGCCACTCGTCCTTTATACTTAAGTCCATAACCCAGGACACCTGGGTGCCCACGCACATCTACAAAAGACAATAGCCAAGGAACACCTGGGCACACATGCATATTTACATCAAACACTCGGCAAGATTCTGAATATCTGAGGGGCCCTGACCATTTTCCTTCACTTTACCTACATAAGCTAATTGGCCAGCCCCCGAATTGTTGTATTATTATACTGTAATTGTGTTCAAATATTTAACGAACAGAAAGTAAGGAAATGTAGGGAAATTGCATCAGTTTAATTCATTTTTAGTTCTTTTGGAATAATAGGAAGAAATTAAATGTAAGGAAGTAAACGAAGAAAATGAGCCAATTTCCTTAAAAAATATCATTCTGAATAATTTTTCAAGAAATTCTAATTGACATGTGAAATCAATAATTAGGTTCCAAGATTTCTGAACAGTAGGCTGTAAAATAATTTGGAAATCAAGAGAGGGGTGGAGAAAGTACCCATTTTGGTTTTGCTTTTTTTTAGAGGGATCTATGATTATTAAAAATTTGCCATGTGTTTCACTTCCTTGGTTTTTATTGGTGTTGATGCCTTCACCTTCCCTTCCCTTTCAGTTCAGTGTCATTTTAAAGTATTCAGACATTAGGGAATTCTGAATCCCTAGCAGTTCCCAGGTCTCTATTAATGTGGTCACATTTTCACTTTAGTTAGTATGGTGATTGTTTCTATACAACATAAAAATTAGTATGTGCATAAGGCCTAAAAAGAATAGGCAGAGACTAAAAGAAGCAGGTTGCCGGTGTAGCTTTTTTTTAAGTTCTCCCTTATCTTTTTAAATTGAAACTTTGGTTTTTGTATGAAAGGATGTATCTGTCTCAATCTTGTAACATGAGTATGTACACGGTGGAAATATTTCAAGGTGGAGCCATAATTTAATTTAAAATTTTTTGTAAATCTTCACTAATCTGCTAGGTGAAAGAAAACTGATGACCCTCCCTCAGGTTCTTAGACACTGGTAACATGTCGATAAAGAGTAATAAAAAGCACCAATAGATTATGAATTACTGTGGGTTTTCAAAACATATGGGTAATTTTAAAATTGAATAACAGCTGTGTGTATACAAGGATTGAAAGCATAATCTTTAATAGCTACAATATTCTGAACTCCTGTGTGCCGAACAGTGGACTGTTTTGCATAAGTGATCTTATCCTATTTGTAAGAAGTGGTTGACAGCTAATGGGTAGAAGTTTGATCAGTAACAGGTGAACCTCAGCGATATTAAATAACTTAGCCAATAAGTAGTAGAGCTGGATTCAAACCGACATCTCTCTGATTCCACCCTACCATTCCACTTACCTGGTGAAAATAATGTGGACTATAATCAGTTATATTAAGAAATAAAGAAGAGCATCTTAGTTTGTTCTAAAGCACTATTTAAGAAATGCCCTGGAAACTGTTTTTATATACAGTATCTTTTTTAGGTTTTAATTTGGTTTCTCCCCCCCCCCACCCCCGCTTTTATTGACAGGCTTTCCCTATCAAATATAAAGAGAGGCCTACTCTGGAGTACATCAGACAATATCCTCACCTCAGGTGTAGAACTAATGTTCTGGGTTCTATACTGAGGGTTCGCAGTGAAGCCACAGCTGCTATTCATTCTTTCTTTAGGGTAAGGTGTTTTGGTTCCATATAGGTTTTCCTAGATATCCTTTATCTTCTTGTGAAGAAGTTGAGTAACTATAACACTGGAGTGTTTTCCTGAAAGTTCTGTTCATTGTTTGTTCCAAGCATCCTTTTCTTGTTTCATACCGGGTCAAATGCCACAGGCATGAATATATATGTATGTGTATACTGTATATACTGTACATATGTTTTATATAGTTTTTTAAAGAGCTTTATTGAGGAATAATTGACATAAAATACTGTATATATTTGAAGTGTACAATCTGATGAATTTTAACATACATATTCTCAAAACCTTCACCTCAATCATGATAGTGAATGTATCTATGACCTCAAAGGTTCCCCTGTGACCCTTCATTATTCTTCCTCTTCCTCTTTGTATCCTTTCATCCCCAGACACCCACAATCTGCTTCCTGTCACTATGCATTAGTTTTTGTTTTCTAGAGTTTATATAAATGAAATTATTCAGTATATACTTTTTTTTTTTGGTCAAGCTTCTTTTACTCAGCACAGTTATTTTGAGATTCGTCCATGTTCTTATATGTATCGATAGTAGTTCCTTTTTACCATTAAGTGTGATATTAGCTATAGGTTTTCATATATATCCTTTATCTAGTTGAGGAATTTCTCTCTGTTCCTGGTTTGCTGAGAGTTTTATCAGGAGTGGATATTGGGTTTTGTCAAATACTTTTTCTGCATCTTTTGAGATGACCTGTGGTTCTTTTTCAGTTTGTTGTTATGCTGAATTACATTGGTTTTTGAATGTTAAACCAACTCTGTATTCCAAGGATGAAACTCCACCTGGACATGGTGTATTATCCTTTTAATATGTCATTGGTTTGAATTTGCAATAATTTTGTTTAGAAATTTTGCCTCTACATTCATGAGGGATATTCTGTAGTTTCCTTTTCTTGTAATGTCTTTGTCTGGCTTTGGTATCAGGGTAAAGTTAACCTCATTCAATGAGTTGGGGATATTCCCTCCCTCTAAATTTTCTGAAAGTATTTCCATAGAATTATAATTATTTTTCAAATGTGGGATAGAATTTACTGGTGAATCAATCTGAGTGTGCACTTTAAAATATTCAGGGGGTTTGTTTTTTCTTTGTGTGTGGGAGGGGAAGATTTTTAACTACAATTTCAATTTCTTTAATAGATATACCACTATGTAGGTTATCTGTTTCTTCTTAAATGAACTTTGGTTGTCTGTGTCTTTTAAGGAATTGGTCCATTTTGTTTAAGTTGTTTTATTTAAGTTGTTTAACTTTATTTCCATGAAGTTATTCATAATATCTTTATGATTTTAATATCTTTAAAATCTGTAGTGATGTCATCTCATTCCTGATATTGGCAATTTGTGTCTTCTCTTTTTTTCAGAACAGTCTGGCTAGAGGTATATCGATTTTCAATCTTTTTTTTATTTCTATTAATATTCTTTGCTTTGAAATCTATTTTGTCTAACATTATTATAGCCACCACAGCTTTCTTTTGATTAGTGTTAGCATGTTATATCTTTTTCCACTCTTTTATTTTTATTTATTTATTTATTTTTTCTAAAGATGACCGGTAAGGGGATCTCAACCCTTGGCTTGGTGTTGTCAACACCATGCTCAGCTAGTGAGCCAACCAGCCATCCCTATATAGGATCCGAACCCGTGGCCTTGGTGTTATCAGCACCGCACTCTCCTGACTGAGCCACGGGCCGGCCCTTTCCACTCTTTTACTTTTAAACTATTTGTCTTTTTATATTTTAAGGCACATTTCTTGTTGGCAGCATATAGTTGGAGCTTGCATTTTTAAATCCAATCTTTCCCTCTTAATTTGGGTGTTTAGATCATTCAATGTGATTATTGCCAGTTTTTGTTTGAGACTGTCACCTTCCTGTTTTGGTTCTAATTGCCTTATCCATTTTTTGTTCCCTTTTTTCTCTTTTTCTGCCTTCTTTTGCCTTAATTTAGTATTTCTTATGATTTCTTATCACCTTTGTTTTCTTATTAACTATAACTCTTTGTTGTATTTTAATGGTTGCTTTAGGGTTTATAGCATACATCTTTAACTTCAATTGATAATTTACCACCTCACATATGATGTAATAACTTTACAATGTTTACTTCCATTTCTTTCCTCCCATCCTTTATGGTACTGTTGCTGTGCATTTTACTTTTACGTATGTTGTAAGTCCCACAATTCATTATTATGTTTATTTAAGCAGTCAATTGTCTTTTAAGGAGATTTAAATAATAAGAAAATAATCTTATTTATTTACCTATGTAGTTACCTTTTCTGGGGCTTTTTATTCCTTTTTGTACATCCTAGTTTCCATCTGATATAATTTTCTGCTTGTCTGAAGAACTTGCTTTAATATTTCTTATAATGCAGATCCGCTGGTAATGCATGCTTTCAGCTTTTTTATGTTTGAAAATGTCTTCATTTCACCTTCATTTTGGTGGGGGGGGTGGGAGGTGGGAGGGAATTAAGCCAAGTGAGCCTTATTTATTTTTTTAAAATATCAAACCACTAAGAAAATACACCCTTGAAACAGCAAACAGGCCTATATTGTCATTTCAAGTAATAAGTTGGTAAAAGGACAACGAAGTCTTTATCAAAACAATAATGTGTCATACTGCGGCAGAAAAAATACATATTGCAAAGGCCTCAGTCAAAAATGGTATTTGGTAATGGAAGGCAGCCTCTCCTTTACTTTAAAGGAGTTACACCTCGCCTTAGCCCAGATTGCTTGCTTTTTCTCCTTTGACTTTCCTGTTGCCAGGAGATTATCTCATTAGGGCTCTTAACTCAGGGAGCTAATATGTAAGCAATGCTGGGTTTAAGTTTTCATTCCAGTCTGTTCTATGAAAACCAGATTATTCCAAATCCAGGACTTCACAACACTCTTAAGTAGCCAACAGTTCCTCTTTTACTGTTCATTCCTGGGTACAGCTATATATCAAAATCAAAACCCCCTTTCCCTTCAAGGAGAAAGTGTTACTGCAAGATTGTCCTGTCATTCTGCTGCAGACAGCCTCAGAGCCCATCAGGCAACGGGAGGGAAGCTCTGCTTCCCATACTCAGTGTAGTGTCACCTCTTGTGTCTTTGCATGATCTCCAGGCTGAAAGATGCAGTGTGTAAGAATTTCCAGAAATGCACATCTACGTCTTAATATCCAGAAAAAGATATCCACAAGAAATCTTTCAAAGTTCTTATCCAAACTACTATTCCTTCCAACTCCACATCTTAAATCAACTTTATGCCCATCTATATAAAACAAAACCAAGGAAAACAAGGACCCAGAAACCTTTTTGCCCTTTCTAAATTAGTGACCTCATGGATTTTGTTTTATAGCTTATGGAATATAATATTGCCATTTCTGGTAAGCAGGAGGTTGGGAAAAAACAGAAACACCTATCAAACTTCACCAGACTCTAGGCAGGTTAGGGGAACCTGGAAGCCCATTGGTACCAGTGTAGTGAGCTCTGGTTTGGTACAAGGGAGATTCCTACTGCCAGGACAGGCAATTGCCACAAGAAATTTAGGCTCTAAAACACTTTTCTGTGTTATCTCTGACCCAGTTTTTAACACCAGTTTTTTCCATTTCACTTTTTAGGATTGAAACATAAAAGAACCAGTGTCCAGGAGCAAGTGACTTATGGCTTAAACTTGTTGCCATTTCTTCACTCATAAATTTATCTTAATGGCTAAAATTCCCGTTCCTCTTTTTAAATAGATTCCTGCCCTCACCCCTGATGGCCACTAGCAAAGACTTTTATTTCCTGATGGGTGAGAGAGACTCCTCCTTTTTGATCATAGTCGGATGAGGTACATGTGGTCGTCCACACACTTGGTCACACAACTGTCCAGCTGCCCCTTCATCTGAAGCATTTTATTTCCTGCATCTGTTGAATCTTTGTTTTTGCAATGTATTGTACACTTGGCCAGGCAGTCCTGGAATTTTTCTAACTCATTGGTTGCCAAGGCCTCGGCTTGAGCCAGAGGTGCGTGGTAGTGCTCAAGCACTGGTGTACCTGCTCATGGATGCCTGGCTGTTCTCACAACAGCTGGTGCTGCACTGGAACATGATGATCTCTCATCCAGATGTACATTCTCTGCAGACTCTTCACCATGGAGTCTACCACCACCTGCACTCAGAGCTGCTGCACCTCCCCCATGGCAACTACCCCCCTGCCCTGCACCACCTATTTCACTTTCTTTTTTTCTCTTTTTTGGCAGCTGGCTAGTATGGGGATCTGATCACCTTCATTTCTGAAAAATATTTTTCCTAGATATAGAATTCTTGATTGACAGGTCTCTTCTTTAAGTACTGTAAAGTTTCCACTCCACTGTCTTCTCATTTGCATTGCTTCTACTGAGGAATCTGATGTCATCCTTCCCTTTGTTCTTCTGTGTGTAACATGTCTTTTGTCTTTGGCTCATTTTAAGATTTTATCACTGATTTTTAGCAAGTTAATTATGTGCCTTGCTGCAGTTTTCTTTGTTTCTTGTGTTTGGGGGTTGTTGAATTTCTTGGATCTATGAGTTTATAATTTTCATCAAGTTTTTTTTTTTTTAATTTTTATTTTATTTTGTCAATATACAATATGGTTGATTATTGTGGCCCATTACCAAAACCTCCCTCCCAACAAGCTCCTTTCTGTTTGCTTGTCCTGTCAACTTCAAGGAATTGTAATTGTTCTGTCTTCTTCCCTCCCCCCTGCCCCGGGTTATTTGTGTATTTATTTGTTTATTTTTAGCTCCCACAAATAGGTGAGAACATGTGATATTTCTCTTTCTGTGCCTGACTTGTTTCACTTCATATAATTCTCTCTAGGTCCATCCATCAAGTTTTTTTATTCATTATTTCTTCAATTATTTTTTCTATTACCTCTCTCCTTTGAGAACTCAGATTATCCATATATTAGGTATTAGGCCCCTTGATGATATCCCATAGCTCAGTGATGTTCTTTTTTTTTTTTTTAGTTCTTTTTTCTCTGTGTGTTTCTTTTGGATAGTTTCTATTGCTGTGTCTTCAAATTTACTAGTCTTTTCTTCTGCGGTGCCTAATTTGTTTTGAATTTTGTCCAGTGTATTTTTCATCTCACATACTATAGGTTTCATAGCTAGATGTTAGATTTGGGCTGTTTTTTATATCTTTCATGTCTCCTTAACTTTGTGAACATATGAATACAGTTTTAATAATTGATTAAAAACTCTTTAATTCTTCTGCTTCTAACACGTGTGTCAGTTATGGGTCAGTTTTGGTTGATTGATTAGTCTCTTATTATGGGTTATGTTTTCCTGCCTCTTCACATGCCTACTAATCTTTGATTGGGTGCCAGACATTGTGAATTTTGCCTTGTTTCATGCTGTATATGTGTAAAGCTTCTCGAGCTTTGTTCTGATATTCCGTATATTAATTTGAAAACTGATCCTTTTCGGTCTTGCTTCTATGATTTGTTAAGCAGGTCTGGAGCAGTATTCAGTCTAGTACTAATTGTTCCCCATTGCTGAGGCAAAGCTT
Source organism: Galeopterus variegatus (assembly GCF_000696425.1). NCBI lineage: Eukaryota > Metazoa > Chordata > Mammalia > Dermoptera > Cynocephalidae > Galeopterus > Galeopterus variegatus. The sequence continues at coordinate 1,113,619 of NW_007726126.1, read as the reverse complement.
TCCTGAGTACTCTACCTAGAGCTTGTGAATTATGAGTTTTTCCAACCTGGCTTGTGGGAACAGGCAGTGATCCAGCCAGCATGTGAGCACTGTGCACTGTTTCCTCTAATCTTTTTAGATAGCTCTTTCCCTAGCCTTGTATAGTTTCTTCACACATGCGCACTGATATACCTAATACTACAGGGTGACCCTCTACAGACCTCTGGAGTTCTCTATCTCAGCAGCTCTCTCCTCTCTGATACTCTGTCCTATGAACTCTAGCCACTTTGGTATCTCCACTCTCAGCTATGTTTTCCTCAACTCAGAGAGTCTGCTGGGCTCTACCTTACTTCCCCCTCTGTGCTGTGGCCTAGAAGAGCTCAAAATACTAAGATGGGCTACTGATAGGGTTCATTATGTTTGTTTCCCATCTCTCTGAGATCACTGGCCTTTGTTGCCAGTGACTTGAAAACCATTGTTTCACCTGGTTTGCTTTTTGTTGTTTCAGGTGGGAGAATAAATCCGGTCCCTGTTTCTCTCATATATAGTTAGCACTAATTTTAAAGCTTCATTGGTGTTGACCAACTAGGTTAATCTAATGACTAAAGGCATTTTGTCTCATTTAGATTTGCTTTTCAACCTTTTCTCCTCACCTGGGAAAGCTATAGTCGAATATGGCAAAGTGCTAAGGTGATGGGACTCTCCCCCCATGTGTATGGGAGGACCCCAAAAGCAAGGAGTGACCCAGCAGATGAGTTCAGTGTTATTTTATGTAGTCTTGGAACTCTTCCTGTGCCACTTCTACAGATCCAGCTAATTTGCAGAAGTTGTGTAACAGCATAGCCTTTCCTTGGGCTGTATTCAAATTCATGCAGTCCCAGTCCTGCTGTAGCTCACCAAGAGAGTACTTGTGCTTTGAAAAGCTCCTTCAGAGTTAATTTCTGGTGAAACAGCCAAAGAACATCATGGCTTTAAGGCATGTACTTTTGATTTAACAGGAAAATAAATGACATTATACAGTGTCTTCTAATTATAGTTTGAAAGGGTCCATTTACATATTTTCTCATAAACTTTCTTATGCAACTTCCATATGGCTTTTCCATAGTGCTTGAACCACACAAACATAAAATATGTTCAGAGCTAGAAATTTTTTTTTCCCCATATGGCTTCAACAGCTGATAAAGTAGATCTGCTTTAATTTTGAAACAGTTTTACAGATTTTTGGCCACTAGGTGGTGGTATTGGTAATCCATTGACAAATGGACTTTACCTACTTCATACATTCCCGTATTACTTGAAGCTTTTACAGGTATGTAAACAATTTTTAAAAAATAAGAACAAACTAGAAAAATTTGAAATAAGAAAAATAAGCAAAATAAAGTTTAGCATTGTTGGTTATAGAGTAGTTATGAAGATAGACACTATTCAAGTGCTGTAAATTCACTTTTTAATTGGAAAGCCCTGGCAAATATAATCTTGATAACTTATTCTATGTTACCCACTTGTATGTGTGACATTTAGAACTGAAATTTTTAAAGAAGTCACTGGAGTACTATAGGATATTTTAAGTAACAGTTATATGTTATCTAGTATTTGGTACTGTTACTTTGATTTGTTATTTTAGGTTCCATGAAAGATGCTAAGGCTTACAAATATAAAATTTTCGTAAATTTCAAGTCCACCAATAGAAATATAGAAATGTGGGAGAAAATAGAAATTTGAACAATACAGTACTTTGTTATGACACTTTAAGGATTTAGAGTTATTTCTTGGTTTGAGTATCAAAAATATTTTGTGTATAACTTGGTTTGCTTGTAAGATTAATACATTTGCTATGTACTAAAACTTAGCTAGATAGAATCCTCAAGGAATGAGTCATTTAGAAGAGCTAATTTTCTCAAATAACTGAGGATTTTCTCTTTAGACTCCAGTTTTTTCTAAATTCCAGTGGAAGTATTCCGAAAATAAGTTACATACTTCCTTGTCTTCCTCATTTGAGCCAGTAGAAAAGAGTTTGCCTTTTCTTCTTGATGAGTCAAGGTTCTTTGTGAGTAGGGATTATCCTCCTGTGTATGGCAGTGCCTTCAAAGCCTGCCATGGTGTGGAGTATTTTTTAACCTTGTGTTGCGTGGCCCCAGACAGCTGTGCCTTTGAGTTCTTGTGAGTGCTTTTTATGGATTTTTATTGTTGTTGTTCTCCTCTTGTTGTCACATTTTTTTTTTTTTTTACCAGTGGCATGCCTGTGGCTAGCAATTTCTCTCATGCTTCTTTTTTGATTTTTATTAAATAATGATAGTTATCTTGGTTATGTGTGAAAGAAAAATATAGTTCATTCATCTTTTCTGAGTGATGTGTATGGGCCTTAGTATGTGAATTTTGTAATTTTTGGATTAATAAGAGCCTTATTAAATATCTGGTTCTAGAATGTGTATCAAAATACTTAGATATTTGGAGGTGGTGTGTAGAATCTGAAAAACTGAGTGAAAGTGTTGACTTTTCTCTTTGGCCCCTTCTCTGGCCTTCTTTGCTATGGAGTGGTAAAAGTAGATGACACTAGTAACCTATTTGAGGCAGGTATTGACAGTACTCCACCACTCCTTGCTATTTACTTTCCTTTTTACCTTTCTCTACCCCACTTTCTCGTTTTTGGACTTTGTTTGCATCACTTATTACTCTTCCTTTGTACTCTCCTTTATAGCTTTTGGTACTGTTGTGGACTTTAAGCCTTGCTAGCAGCATAAAATCTTAAAATGCTTGTGACACTTTTGAAAGGTTTAACATTAGTTACATGTTAAAAATAATTCCCAGTACTTGTGTAGTTTTTTGTTTGTTTTTCTTTTGTTTTTTTATCCCCAGTTATTTTCATAAGATTTACAGTGCTATTTCTTGTGGCATTTGACCAGTTCTAACTTTGGCAATTATGTTTAGCTGTTACATTTTCTCCTCCCTCTTCACCTCCCCCTCCCTACCCTCATTTCCTTTGGATTTTTCACTTCCTTTCTTTGTTTACTGCACTCATGCTCATAGTTGCCTACATTCATGTGGAATAAATGATTCATGTCCATAATTCTTGGCTCCTAGGAGATAAAAATTTTATGCAGTAATGTTATTGATTATATTTCATTGGTTCTCTATAATGTGCTCTTGCAGCACCTCTAGGCACATTGCTCTTAGATGAGGTACATATTTGATACTTTCTGAGACTCTTAATTTATAAATTGAATATTAGTCTATATCATAAGGCAAGTTGTTAAATGAATATTTTGTATCATAGCCAGAATTCAGGAAGGGTCATATTTGGGAGGCCCCTGGTAATATGCAGAGACATCTTGCATTCCACTAAGTTTGGCAGAGGTGTGTATATATGAACTAATTGTACCAATTTCAAGGCCAAAATTTTGCATTAAACACATACGATTCTGCCTTTCTAGTGTAAATTTTCTTAGCAACCTCCATTTCCAGCCTATAATATGTACACTGACTATAATCTTTTGCTTACATCCAGAGTCAAAATGAAAGAAGCATAACCTTGAAGTTGCTCGGTTATTTCATTCCTACTAAACAGCTTTGTGGTTCACTAATGGAAATAGTCTCAGACTTTTGATCGGAAGGGCTGCAGTTGGGCGCCTCAGTAATGAACGGATTTGCTGCTGCTCAGAATATTCCTTCAGGCAAAGCAAGTGTACTACCCGTGCAGTGTGCAGTGCATTGTGCCATCAGTTTAATGACAGAGTCTTTCCAAAAATCATTTCTGCCTTTTTGCTGTTTATTTCCTTAGTCCTTGTCTGTCAACTTTATTTTTTCTCCTTTTTGGTGGTTCATTACAATTGAGGTCTCATTCTAAGATAACTGAACTTCATATCAATTACTTTGTATTCCCCTAGCAATGTGGGCAACATCATTATTCATTAGCCTTGGGTAAGTGTGTGTCTGTCTCTGTGTTAGATCACCATCAATATGTTAAGAGAAGTGGGAAAAGGAAGTAGCACTAAAGAGAGAACCTGAAAACCTAGGTTCCATTCCTGTCTCAGCCACTGACTGTGAGACTTTTGACAAGTCACTAAATCTCTCTGGGCCTCAAATTTTTATCTTTGTAATGAAGAGGTTGGGATAACTAATGTCTAATCTGTTCCTCATTTAAAGTTCTTTGCACTACTTACTGTGCATGGTAAAACACTCAACTGATCTTTCAATAGTCTTATATTTGGGGGATTAGGGAGAAATTCGATGTGGCATTCTCTTAGTACCATTTTAATAGTATATAGTGTATGTTCTTGGAATTGTTTTATATGCAAATATACTGAAAAGAGTGGTTTTTCTTTTTCTTCTAGGATAATGGCTTTGTGAATATTCATACCCCAGTAATCACATCGAATGACTGTGAGGGGGCTGGAGAACTTTTTCAAGTAGAAGTAAGTTGTGCTTTGCACGTTGGGGGATATATTGCTATTTGGTATTTTCATCTGAGGGTTGCTTTAAATTTAATAAGAGTTGTGTGAACAGAAGACTATAGCCAGCACTTGAAATTATCAATAGTGATCCTAAAAAACATATATGGAGGGGGCTGGCCAGTTAGCTCAGTTGGTTAGAGTGTGTTGCTGATAACACCAAGGTCCAGGGGTTTGGTCTCTATACCATCCAGCCACCAAAAATAGACACACACACACACACACACACACAGAAAAATCAAACTACTATTTCCTATCCCACCAACTGTATTACTTATACTGTGACTGAAAGGAGTGAATTTTTAATTTAGTACTCCATTTGTTTTTTCTTAAGTTACTGTGAATAGGTGAACTAGAGAAATTTGAAGGGGTTAATAAGGATTTTTAAGCTATCTTTTGTGCAAATTCAACCCCCAGTTAATATTTTTGGGCGTAAGTCATATTTTAAAAGATAGGTAAAATAGAAAAGTATACATGTGAATATAATTTTTTATTTTTCAGTTTTTAAAAAATACATTTTTTTCATAAGAAGTTATGTTCTATACATCTCATGAAGGCTCTTTAGTTTAATTCTTTGTCTAGCAATCATTTTTTGAGCTCCGAGTATGTATAAGTCATTGTCAACCTGCACTATTGCAGATAAGAAAAAAGTTACTAGTTGTCCTTATAAACAGTTGAAAGCCTTTCATTTACCAGAATTTGACAGCTGTTTAAAATCATTGGCTAGTAGTATAATAATGGAGAGAGAGAACTGTACATTGATGTGATGCTTTTTGTATTTATTTTATTTTTTTACTGGTTTCTTTATCCTTCAGAAATCAAGGTTCTTGTTTATATATTTGGTTGATTCTATCAAATGACAGGACATGTATATAACTACTTTCTCTGGTTCAGTACTTTCTGACTGGATAACTATGCTTCTTCCTCTTTAACAATATTCACTGGGAAAAGTTGTCCTGATATGTTGAAGTCATTATTCAGAATAATAATCAAGTGCTATCTTTCTTCATACGTGATTTGAAGAAATCTTGATGATAATTAGCCTTTCTTAGAAAGCAGAATTAAAATGCCTTGTTGAACATTTAGAATGGGAGTGTTAGCTTTTGTATATATGAGTTCAAAAAAGGCAGCAACTGACAAAATAACGATATATAAGTTCTAAAAAACATTCTCTCTAGGCGTTTATTTTCTCTTGTACCTTAATATAGGTACAAGTTCTAAAAAACATTCTCTCTAGGTGTTTATTTTCTCTTGTACCTGAAAAAGAATTATCCACTGTAAACACATTTCATAATCTCTTAATCTGAATCAATGAATATTAAAAAATGAATGGCAGGGAAGGAAAAGAGTTTTTACAGATAAAAAGGGAATTATTTAAGAAACCCAAATGAAACAAGTAGAAAGCTGTTGGGAAAATAGAGTAGTTTGGTCAGGGCCCTCACCTCGGGTCCAGGTGGGTGTGGTTTTAGCACATCCTTTGTAAGCAAACTGTGTGTGTGTGTGTGTGTGCACGCATGTGGCGAGTTAGTGTGCATGCGTGCCAATGTATCTTTAGTTTTGTTGCTAGTCTTGTGTTCTTCAGAGAGAGGAGTTTTAGTGAAGGAGGCGGGCAGGTGTCTGCCTCGGGCATCTGCCCTACATGGCGATGCTTTTCAACCTATGGCTCCAGGGACCTTTTGGCCAGTTACCTAACTCATAGACCTGCGTGTAAGGGGTCTGGTGACCCAGCCTGGCGTGTATGGGGTCTGGTAACCCAGCCTAGCGTATGAAGGGTTTGCGACCCAGTCAGTGAATGGGCTTGAGGGGTCTGGGAGCTCCAGACCCAGCCCTAGTGCAACAAATCAGCCCAGTCAGCAGGATAAAAGAGCCCAACAACTAGCATGGTCATGTAGCCAGACAATTGCTGTCACGAACAGGATTAAGAGCGCTACAATTGGCGATGTTGACAGGATTTCAGACATTAGCCGTGGCTCCACAGAAAGTCTTTAACAAACTTAAATAATGATAGATTTGGAGATAACTGCTTTTCTACCAGGGAAATCCCATAAGCGGTTCTGAATGATTACAATATTTGTATTTTGGCCTCTAAACAACCCAAGGCACATTACCAGATAAGTATGAATAAATAGGAAGAGGAAGAAATATATTTCTGAAGTTAAACAAATGAGAAATGTTCAGTATTCTTATTATGTCAGGGCCAGGGAGAAGAATTTTATGGAGTAGAACTAGACTTGTCTATGCCAGGTATCAGAAAGAAATGCTCATGAATTCATTGATCCTAGGCTCCTGTGGGAGAAGGAGGGTCTAGATCAGGTTTTATCAATTGTGATTTTTGTGCTGTGTAGGACCTGCTCTCTTTGTTGTTTTCAGATATTCAGCTACTAAGATTTGTCTACTGCCTTTGCCAACCCTCTATCCTTTGAAAGCAGTGCTCCTTATTCCTAGTTGATGTCCTCTGTACTTCCAAGATTCATAATGTTAATTTCGTCCTGGATGCCTGTAGAGGCACAGAGAGTTGAATCTTGGCACCCACTTTTAGGAAGAGGTGGACTTTCATATTTAAATTCTCACTTCTCTTAACTTTTTTTCTGTGACAGCTGTGAAATGTCAATAAGTATTTAAAGGTTAGGATGCCTAATGCACACTCAAGTTTGAGATCAGCAGTAAGAGGTCACCTTGAAAAAAGCACAGTAAAACATGCACTTCTAATAGTCTGTTGAGAAGTTAATGCACGCCCTATCATTTCAGTTTTCCTTTCCCTCATCTCCATTTCCTGATTTAAGACTTTGGATATTTGCTAAGGTTTGGGGACTACTGAATACATAGTACGAAGTTGCATTCAAGGCATTGGTTTGTTATTCAGTAGACATTTGGTACCACCTGTGTTGAAGATTCTGTGCTAAATGTTGTAAGGGATATAAAGATGTAGTTGAGATTCTGGCCTGTAAAGTTGGTGAGTTGGCAGGAGTTAATAAAGGAAGGAGCATGTTTTTTATTCACTCTTGAGGTTACTTACCCTATGAAATGCCTTGTTGTACACTTTTTCCTGTTTGGCTTAAGGCCCCAACTGAATTTCCAAAATTATGTTTGGTCCTTACAATTTTGGAATAACTAGTTTGTCTCTGAGAAGATAAAAGAGATTAAGGCAGGAATTAGAGGTTGTAGCTGTTGAAAGACAAAATTACAACAAATTTTGATTAAAAATCTTAATTGGCTTTTATGGGTGATTCTAGAATTGGGAAACAGCCCATTTTGTAAAACAGAATGAGTGTTCCTGTAAGCCAACTGGAATAAGTTGGTTTTATAAACAGAAAAGGGCTGAGAAAAACAGAAACAGAAAATAAAAAGTGGATTGGTCACTTCAAAGTTATTTTTCTTATAAAGGTTAAAGCAGAGGGTATTTCCTTATCATGTTGGCCAAAACTAGCCTGTTTAGAGATTTGGCTATTATTTCTCTCCTGATTTCTAGGAGAGTCAGATAAAGATCTTAGTTTCGGTTTGGTGGTTTGGAACTTCAGCATTCCACTTTAGTTTGGTCTGTTGAGCCTGGTACAGGAGCTCAGTCCAAACCAATGGCCTCCTATAAATTTTATTTAGCATGGCAAATACTAGAAGTTGGCTAGATTGTTAACTCAGTTCGATAGAGCGTGGTGCTGATAACACCCGTAACACCCAGCTGCACACACACACACACACACACACACACACACACACACACACACACACACACACACACACACACACACACACACACACACACACACACACACACACACACACACACACACACACACACACACACACACACACACACACACACACACACACACCAATACCAGAAGTTGATGGGAATAAGGAGGAACTTCTTTATATATACATTTGAGGTTACAGTGTTACCAATTATGGATGGTATGATATGAATCTAGAGGAAAATTAGGTCAGTGACGATTGGCTTGGTCAGAAAAATTTTTTAAATGATTAAGTGACTTGATGGTATTTTAGGGAGGGTACAGTGTGAGAAAAATCAGAGAATTGAAATGTGAGCTGTGGACTTTTGTTAGACTCTGGATGGACAGATTAGAAGGTTCATAATGGTGAATCACAGAAAATAAAGTATGATAGCTTTAGGAACGAGGAGTGGAGCAGGGTTTTTTTTAAAACAATTTTATTGAGATATTTCACATATCATAAAATTTACCCACTTAAGGTATACAATTCTGTGGTTTGCAGAGTTGTGCTACTAATCACCATAATCTAATTTGAGGGCATTTTCATCAGCCCCAAAATAAACCCTCTGCTCATTAGCAGCCCTTTCCCATTTCCACCCCAGCTCTAGATAACCACTAATCTACTTTCTACAGATTTGCCTCTTCTGGACCATTTCATATAAATAGAATCATACAACAAATGGTCTTTTGTGTCTGGCTTCTTTATTTAGCATAATAAAATTTCTGAGGTTCATCCATATTGTAGCGTGTGTCAGTACTTCATTCCTTTTTATATACAACTAGTATTCTATTCTGTAATGTTCATGCCAATATGAACAATTGTGAAAAGTTTTTGTCTGGATAGAGATATGTGATTTCATTTCTCTTGGGTGGAATTTCTGGGTCATATGGTAACTCTGTTCAACAGTTTGGAAAATAGCTTGGCAGTTTTTTAAAGTAGCTGCACCATTTTACATTCCCTTCAACAGTGAATGAGGTTTCCAGTTCTATTGCATCCTTACCTACACTTGTTATTTTTCATTTCTTTGATTTTAGCCATCTTAATGATGAATGTGAAGTGCTATTTCATTTTGGTTTTGATTTGCCTTTCCCTAATGACTATCAAAAGACAAAATTACAACAAATTTAGTTTAAAGATCTTAATTGGCTTTATTTGCATTTCTAGAGTCCAGCACACTTCATTCTATAAAGCAGAATGAGCATTCCAAAGAGCTGAGCAAAGGAGGTTCATTTTATAAACAGAAAAGGGCTGAAGAAAGCAGATACAGAGAACAAAAAGTGAATTGGTCATTTTAAAGTTACTTTCCTCGTAAGGCTGGAACAGGGAAACAAAACAATAGAAAAATAACTAGTTAACTTCAGGTTACTTTTTGTTGTAAAGATTAAAGGCAGAGGGAACTTTATTATCATGCTGATTGAAACCGGCTTATTTGGGAAATTTGGCTGTTATCTATCTCCTGCTTTCCCAAGGCCAGGTAACAACTCAGTTTCTGTTGGGTAAGGTTTGATAATGTGGAACTTTAGTATGAATGATTCCATTTTGGTTTTTAATCTGGTCTGTTGGGGCCTAGTGCAGGAGCTTAGTCCAGTGCCCTCCTATAATTTTATTTAGCATCTTTTCATGTACTTACTTAGTATTCGCATATCTTCTTTGGAATTTAATTGGGTTGTCTGTCTTTTGTTGTTGATTGAGTTGTAGTAGTTCTTCTATATATATTCTAGATACAAGTCTATCTCTCCCAACCCACAGCAGTGTGAAGCCTCTGATGTTGCCCCTCAAGGGGCACAGCCTTGAGTACACCCACAGTCACCCAGGGGTGGCACTGGTTTTGGTAGGGCTTTTGAGCATCTCTTCCCATGATCTTACCCAGCTCTTTAGCTCTACTGATGGCAGGCTGATTGCTCTATTATTTTCTACAATATCCTGGGGCTTAAATTGCTTCACAAACTGAACCAATCAAATTCAGTCTCCTTTATGGGGCTGGTTCCCAAGGTCAGTGTTTGAGATTTGTTTTTACCCCCAAATGGGCTCTTCCCAGCCATCTCATCCAGTTTCTTTCCAGCAGACTAGCAGATCTACAGTTTAGCCTTTATCTCCAATGATTCTGTCAATCTCCAATTGCCTTTCACCACACCCACCAGTTTTCTAGGGCACCCTTCAGTTTAAACTTTTTCACACTCTGTTGCAAATGAGGTCTGTTCCTTTGGAGAGAGATTTGGAGCTCTGTTTTATGGTCTGCTTCTCCACCCAGGCAAAATCTTGGAGCCAGGGCTCTAGTACTGGGGGCAGCGACAAGTTCTCTCTAAGTGACATTCTGATTTAGGAGCTGAGTGTTCAATGGAGGTGGTGGCAACAGCCCCAGTTCGCGCTGGCTTACGTCTCCCAGCATGGAACCTATAACCCGTAAGCTGGGGCAAGAGCAGTCAGGGCCCTCATATTCTCAGCAGTGCCATGCCCAATGTGGAGCCTCTATCCCCTGAATGAACGGGGCCAAAGAAGGGAGTCTGTCTCAGCCAGGCTTGTCTAGAACTTAGCCTCAAGCAACAAGTAGCTGGGGGCAACATAAGAAATGCTGGCATACTGCTCCTCTTGCCAGAGCCCTGTCATCTTGGTTGTTTCAGTCTGGAGTTTCTGTGCTATTGGGGGAAGGGAGGGACTGGGCTCTGGTTCATACACCAGAAACTCTCCTTGTTCCTACCATTTTGGTGGATTTTCTTGAATAGATGTTTATTCATTTGCTGTATATCCTTAGGACTGAAAGAAAGTGAGCTAAGATGCCGGGTACCGATCAAACTTTATTAAAAGAAAAGAATCTGCCAGGTTGTGCTCAAAGTGATGGGCAGCCTAGGGCTGCCCTTAAAATGGGGGACAGCACAAGATGTGGAGTGGTAGAGCTTATATAGGGTGCCAAGGGTTGGCTGATACCATCAAGGAGGGGCATTATGCTAATGTGGAAACTATGCAAACAGGGTGGAGAACTGTGCCCTTGCAGAAGCAAAAGAGTTTCTGTTTAAGTTACGAGGCTTCTTGTAAAGGGAAGCAGGGAGGGATTTGGTGCTGGAGTGGAAGACAAGGCCGGTGGCTATTTTGTGCTTATTGTGTGCACGGTGGCACCAGTCATGTCCAAAATCCATCAAGGACCATTTCCAGAGACTGTACATGGTTGTTGTTTTTTTTTTTCTTCCATTGTCTCTTTTTTTAAATGGTTGGGGTTTCCTTCCTTCCTCTTTTCTTCTTTCCTTTTTTTTTTTTTTGTAGTACCTTTCACTAGTTTTGCTGAGGAATGTGTCTAAGAAGCTTCCACACTGTCATACAAGAAGTGAGGGAGAAAGTAGCCACTTTAACTCACATCCTTTCCTTCCTTCCTTTTTTTTTACCAAACACAAAGGGAGGAATATTTAGGCCTTATGGCCAGCATCAGCACAGTCATGTTAATCCGAATTCCATCCTCTTCTCCCTTGCACCTCCCTATCTCATGTTAATGAACTTTCCACCCCATACCCCCTTGCTTTTCAAGAAAATCCAGAATTTGTGCAAAACAGATTCTTATACAGAAATGACCACCCAACACCCTTCCTGTAAGTCAAACCTTATAAAACCTTTTGAGTCTGTATGGGAGCAGGAGCTGATCTTATTCTGTCTCTCCTCCATGTTGATGGAATAAAGTCATTTGGCTGAATTGGCACCTGGCTCAGGTCTCTCTTCTCCATCTCACCAAACCTAACAATTCTTAATTTTCTCACTTATGAAATGTAAATAACACTATGCTTAGGTTCTAAGGATTCAATAAAATTACATACATGGAAGGTTCAAATCACTAATCAAAAGCAAGGAAAACTTATTATGTTGGATGGAACAGGCCAGTGTTAGCGCTAGCATTTCTCTTTTCCAAACACTTGTACATTCTAGAAATGGTAATAAGAAGTTATCAGACCTTAGGAATTTGGGTGCTTATAAATTTTTATGGATAAGTTATTTATGGCACATGTCATTTGGTTCTGTTTAATGTTTTCACTTTTTAATTACTCTTACCTATTTTCTTTTAAACTCTTTAGATGGTATTTGGGCTAACCTGGGTCAAACCTCTTCTCAAAACAACTTTTTTACAGCTAACATAATACTTCCCTTCCTCCAACTCCTGTTGTACTTGTATTCCATTGCTTTACCCTGTTTTAACATTCAGAAGTTTTGTAGCACTATGGCTAATGTCAGAATCCTGCTCACAGTGCCAGTTGTCTAGCTATTAATCCTGTTTGTGATGCCAGTTGTCTAGCTACACAACCACGCTAGTTGTCAGGTTCTTTTACCTGCCAGTAATCCTGCCCTGACTGTGCCAATTGTTGCACTAGGGCTGGGTCTGGAGCTCCCAGACCCCTCAAGCCCAGTCTTGGGTCACAAACCCTTCATCTGCCAAGCTGGGTCAATGCCAGCCGAGGCAGATGCCAGCCAGACCCAGTCCCCCCACACACACACTAACTCCACCCACACACACACACACACACACACACACACAATTTGCTTACAATGGATGTACTGAACCACACCCGGCCCAAAGCGAGGGCCCTGACCAAGCTATTCTATTTTCCCAACAACTCTCATGAGTGAGCCCCTCCGTAAAGCAAAGCATCTTTGCCATTTAATTTCGACTGTTCTTCCCACATAACCTTTTACATTCCTGGGGGAAGGAGGATAACATTTACTGATAGCCTACTGTTGACAAGCACTATGCAGTGCTGTTCTTTTTGCGCATGTGTAAATAGTGTGTTAGTAATACTTAATTCATTTTTATTAAATATTGTATAGCTGTCAAATAATAGGAATTATCTAGACAGTGTAAGGCATCCACCTATACATGTTACTAAACTTAAGAACTAGAATATTGGGGCCGGCCCGGTGGCGCACTGGATAAGTGCGCCGCTTGGGAAGCGCGGCGGCGCTCCCGCCCGAGGGTTCGGGTCCCACATGCAGACCGGTTCCCGCTCACTGGCTGAGCGAGGCGCGGGAGCAACGCCGAGGGTTGCAGTCCCGACTGAATAAACCATTTCTCTTGGTATCATCTTCATAATGATAAAATACTATTTGCTACATCTACTTCAAAAGATTTCTGGATAGTCCAAGAAGATAATACATATGAAAACATGTCATAAATTATGAAGCAAATCTAAGGCACCATGTCTATCAGCTACAAGAGCTAAAGCAGGGGCCAGCCCGGTGGCGCACTGCTATAGTGCGCCGCTTGGGAAGCGCGGAAGCGCTCCCACCGAGGGTTCGGATCCCACATACAGACCGGTTCCCGCTCACTGGCTGAGCGAGGTGCGGGAGCAACACCAAGGGTTGCGATCCCGTTGCCGGTCCCGGTCCGGTACGGGGGCGCCACTGAGGGTTGTGATCTGTTGCCGGACATGGAAAAAGACAAAAAGGAAAAAAAAAAAAAAGATTTGGTGATTTTTTAATTACTTAAATTTTAACATCTTTCCTGCTTGTACACATTCACTTTTTTTTTTTTTTAGATAATTTATTATACGTATATGTGGGGTACAACATTGATATTCAATAATTGTGTATGACATGTGATGGTTAGATCAGGATAGTTAGCTTATTCATCATTACGGTATGCAATCATTCTTTGTGTCTGTTAACCAATTCCTCATTAGCCCCCCTTATTATTACCTTTGATCTTCCACTTTGTGCCTTCCCCATTCCATCTCCTTCCTTTCTACCACTGTCCTGAATTTTGTGTTTATTATTCCATGATTTTTTTTAAAAAAAATTTTGTCATATAAATGCACCCCTAGGCAGAATACAAGGGGTCTTCAAAAAGTTCATAGAAAGTGCACATTCTGAAAAAACTATGCATGAATTTCAAAACTTTTTTGCACCAAAATAAACTCATATTAACTTGTTATAACATGTCTGAACAGAATCTAGTTTGAGGCACTAAGAAGCATAAGACATCAGTTTGAAAAAGTCCCTATCAGAGCAACGTGAATTCTGCCAAAATTGAAGGAAAAATGTACACCAAATTGATGGTGAAGCTTAGGTGGAAGAATGGAGAAATTATTGGTGCTTTATGAAAAGTTTATTGGGCCAGTGCCCCAGATAAATCAGCAGTTTGCAAATTGATAACTCATTTTAAGAAGAGGCAAAATGATGTTGAAGATGAAGCTCACAGCAGCTGACCATCCACATCTATTTGTGAGGAAAAAATTAACCTTGTTCGTGCCCTAATTGAAGAGGTCCAACAATTAACAGTAGAAACAATAGCCATCACCGTACACACCTCGATTGGTTCAGCTTACACACTTCTGACTAAAAAATTAATGTTGAGCAAATTTTCTGCTCTATGGGTGCCAAAACTGTTGGCCCAGATCAGCTGCAGAGAAGAGCAAAACTTTCAATGGAAATTTTAAACATGTAGGATCAAGATCCTGAGACATTCTTTGAAGAATTGTAACAGGAGGTGAAGCGTGGCTTTACCAGTACAATCCTGAAGACAAAGTGCAATCAAAGGCATGGCTACCAAGAGGTAGAAGCAGTCCTGTCAAGGCAAAAGTGGACCAGTCAAGAGCAAAGGTCATGGCAACAGTTTTTTGGAATGCTCAAGGCATTTTGTTTGTTGTCTTTCTGGAGGGTCAAAGAATGGTAACATCTGCTTATTATGAGTGTTCACAGAAAGCAAAAGCATTAGCCGAAAAATGCCTGGGAAAGCTCCATCAGAGAGGCTTCCACAACAACAATGCTCCTCCTCATTCCATTCATCAAACAAGGGCAATTTTGTGAGATTTCAATGGGAAATCATTGGCTCTTTTTGACTTTTTGTTTCCTGAAAAATAATTTGTTTCCTGGATAACACTAATTCTTTATTGACTGTGTTACTGCAGATGTATTCTCCCAGTTTGTGGCTTGCCTTTTTCTTTATATTATTTTTTTGATGAACAGAGCTCTTTATTTATTTATTTATTTATTTTAAATAGATGACTGGTAAGGGGATCTTAACCCTTGACTTGGTGTTGTTAGCACCACGCTCTCCCAAGTGAGCTAACTGGCCGTCGCCGTCCCTATATAGGGATCTGAACCCTTGGCCTTGGTGTTATCAGCACCACACTCTCCCAAGTGAGCCACAGGCCGGCCCAGAGCTCTTGGTTTTAATGTAGTGAAGTTTTAGTCTTTTCCTTTATGGTTTTACCGTGGATTGGTTGAATTGGTCCCCAAAATTCATAATTAGAAACTTAATTTCCACCGTAAATGTTGAGGGTAGGAAATCCAATTATGATAATTGAAAAGTGGGGCCTTGAAGAGGTGATTAGATTGTTGGACCATGCCATAATGAATAGATTAATAATGGTGGTAAGGGGCATGTTTCTGAAGGCTTTAAAAGAAGAGCACATGAGGGTTAGTATCTCTCTGCTCTGCCATTTTCTGCCATGTGAAGCCCCTTGGTCGTTGTTGTCACCACCAAGACCCTCACCAGATGTGTTCCCTGGACTTTGGACTTCCCAGCCTCCAAAGCTGTAAGCAATAAATTTTGTTTTCCTTATAAATCATCCAGTTCCAGGTGTTTTGTTATAAGCAAAAGAAACAGACTAATACAGATTTGTACTTTTGTATTTTGTTTAAGGAATTCTTCCTATATTATCGCCTAAAAAGTTTATAGTTTGTGAATTGCACATCAGATCTTTTCATCTGCCTTGAGTTGAATTTTGGATATAATGTGAAGTAAAAGTCCAATTTTTTTTTTTTTTCAAAATGGATAACTAATTATTTTGGTACCATTTAATGAATAGTCCACTTCCCTCCTGTGATTGAAATTGCCAGCTCTATCATAAGTCAGATTTCTATATATGTGTATGTCTATTTCTTTGTACTCTTTCCTATTCCTTTATCAGAATATCCCTGTTGGGCCAGCCCGGTGGCGCACTGGATAGTGTGCCACTTGGGAAGCGCGGCGGCGCTCCCGCCCGAGGGTTCGGATCCCACATACAGACCGGTTCCCGCTCACTGGCTGAGCGAGGCGCGGGAGCAACACCGAGGGTTGCAATCCCGTTGCCGGTTGCCGGTCCCCGGTCCGGTACGGGGGCAACACTGAGGGTTGCGATCCGTTGCCGGACACGGAAAAAAGACAAAAAAAAAAAAAAGAATATCCCTGTTTCAGCATCTCACTGTCTCAATTGCTATAGCTCTTTAATAAGTCTTGATATGTGGTAGGGCAAATCTTCCCTTCTTATCTTAAGAGTTTCTTGGCTCTTTTTGATCCTTTTCCCTTCCATATAAACTTATGAATCATCTTGTCAGAGTCTCAAAAAACCCCTTTTCAGCCTTTAATTGGGATAACATTGGTTCTATTGATCAATTTGGAAAAACTGGTATCATTATGATATTGAATCTTCCTGTTCCTGGACATGTCATATCACTCCATGTATTTAGGTTTTCTTTAATATCTTCCAATGGCATTTAATAATTTTCTTTATAAAGATTATGAATAACTTTGTTACTTTTATTCATAAGTACTTTATTATTGTCTTGTGGTATTATAAATTTGCTGTGCATCTTTTGAAAGAATTACGAGGGTACTTCAAAAAGTTCATGGAAAGATTTGTATCATCTTTTAATTCTATCTTTCCATGAACTTTTTGAAGTACCCTCATTTCTCAGTTATTGAGTATTGTGTCCAATATATATCTGTTAGAACAGGATTATTAATTATATGATCAGTTCTACAGTATGCTTACTGACATTTGTCTTTATTCATTGGTTTCTGGTGTGTTAAAATCCTCAGATATATTTTTCAGTTTTTTTCTCATACTTTTTGCTCTGTATTTTTGAGGCTATGTTATTAAGTACACACTAATTTGGAATTGCTTCTTGGTGGAATCAACCTTTATTATTGAATGGCCCTCTCTAGCATTCCTTTTTGCCTTATCATCTATTTTGTCTGACGTTAATATAACCATACCACCTTTTTGATTAGTATTTAACTGGCATATGCTTTTATTGTCAGCCTTTCTTTGTCTTATGTTTTAGGTATATCTTGGAAATAGCATAGAGTGCAGGTTTTTAAAAAAATTCAATCTCTTAGGGCCGGCCCAGTGGCGCACTGCTACAGTGCGCCGCTTGGGAGCGCGACGGCGCTCCCACCGAGGGTTTGGATCCCACATGCAGGCCGGCCGCTCACTGGCTGAGCGAGGTGCGGGCGCAAGACCGAGGGTTGCGATCCCGTTGCCGGTCCCGGTCCGGTACAGGTGTGACACTGAGGGTTGCGATCCGTTGCCGGTCACGAAAAAAGACAAAAAGGAAAAAAAAAATTCAATCTCTTAGTCTTTGCCTTTTTACTGTTTAATTTAGTCTATTTACGCTTATTGTGATTACTTAGATGTTTGGAAATTTTTGTCATGTTATGCTTTTTATCCTTTTTTCTTAAAAAAAAAAAAAATCCCTACCCCTTTTATTTTGCCTTCTTTTGAATATATTAAATAATTTTTTTCTCATTTTATTTTTTCCCCCACTACTAGTTTAGAAGAGACCAGTGGGGATAAAGAAGAGAGAGAGTTTAAGGCAATGATTCTCATATTGAATACTGAATTTATGTAGGAACTTGAAAAAGTATGAATGCCTGGGTCCAGCCCCCAGAAATTTGGATTTACTTGGCCTGAGAAACATTCTGGACATGGGAAATTTTAAAAGCTTACCAAATATTTCTAATGTCTAGCCGATATTGAAAGCTACTGCACCTGGAGAAGCTCTCGCATATATGACATTAAATGTAGACACAGGATTGAAAGGCTAGGTGATCATGACCAACACCTTTTCTCCCCATGCTCTTATCTGCTTTGCCTCGACCAACTAGGAGAATCCATCAGCTAGTTAATTTTTTTTTCTCTGTTGCATACTAGTATGCACAGGTTAATTTGGGGTTCTGTGTTGAGAATTTTAAACTAAAAATTGTTTTTAAATTAAAATCAGCTGGTTCTCAGGAACTGTATAATCTTTCTTTATCCAGAAGATAAAACTGACACGTGAAATTATAGACAGAATAATTAAATGTTTAATTGGGTTTTACCTTTGTAAGTGTAACTATACAGGATAATTTATACAGAATTATTAAATGTCAAGTTGTGATTCACTTTTTATAAGTACTCTAGGAGTTTTCTGACAAGGAGAAACTAGGTGCTAGAGTGATGAGAGATGTTTACAGGACAAAGCAAGCACTGTATCAAAAAATCCTTTTTGATATTTTTTTCTCCCACTTTGTTTTTCACTTTATGTTTCCAAAATTACCCAGATTCATCCCAGGTCCCTTTCAGAAAGTTGAATTGGTACAGGTTTGAGAAAAATAGTGGCCCATGGTAAGAAGCAACAAATGAAGTGAATTAGTGACGCATCTCACTTAACTGATGCAATAATTAATTCTTTTTTCCAATTAATATTAATGGAGAACAACATATGCTGGGAATATAGTAATAAACGAAGTACACAGAAGTCTTTTTCCTTGTGCAATGTATGTTTTTGTAGAAGGAGAGACTATAAATAAAATACAAAAGTAAAATATAGAGTATGTTATGGGGCCGGCCCGGTGGCGCACTGCTACAGTGCGCCGCTTGGGAAGTGCGGCAGCGCTCCCGCCGAGGGTTCGGATCCCACATACAGACCGGCCGCTCACTGGCTGAGCAAGGTGCGGGGGCAACACCGAGGGTTGCGATCCCGTTGCCGGTCCCGGTCCGGTACGGGCGCGACACTGAGGGTTGCGATCTGCTGCCGGTCACGAAAAAAATATATATAGAGAGAGTATGTTAGATTGTGTGTGGTAACTGTCTCCAGAGATAAGTTCCCTAGTGTACTAATGTTTCTCAACACTCACACCCTTCTGTCGTCTTTCTCTCCTTAGTTTGGGCTGGTTCTCTGTAACTAATACAACATGATAGAAATGAGGTTTTCTTGGCAGGTCATAAACCTCACAGCTTCTGCCTTTGGTCTTTTGGAATGTGAGCTCTGCAGGAAGCCAGCATCTATATATGAAGTCTGGCTACTCTGAGGCTACCATGCTTTGAGCTAACTCAAACTAATCATGTGGGAATGCCGTGTTTTAAGACAGAGATACCTGGCTAGCCCCCAGCTGTTTGAGCCATCCCAGTTAAGGCACCAGACTTGTGATTGAAAAAGTTATCTTGGATATCTAGCTCAGTTGACCCTTCAGGTGACTCTAGTCCCAGCAGCCATTTGACTGTAACCACATGAGAGACCCCATGCAAGAACCACCCAGCTGAACCCAGGTATATTAATCTGTTTCTGTTGCTTATAACAAAATACGTGGAACTGGGTGATTTGTAAGAATATGAAATTTATTACTTACAATTTTGGTGGTTAAGAAGTCCAAAGTCCAGGGAACACAGCTGATGAAGGCTTTCTTTTGGTCCTGACTTCAGTGATGTCAGGATATCACATTGCAAAAATGGCAGAGCACAGAGAGCAGAAAGATAAAGATAGACTTTCCTCTTCTTTTAAAGCTCTCAGAATCACGTCCCTGACTACCATTTTTTTTTTTCCTTTTTGTCTTTTTTACTGACCGGTAACAGGATCGCAACCCTCGGTGTCGCGCCCGCACCAGGGACCGGCAACAGGATCGCAACCCTCGGTGTTGCGCCCACACTGCGCTCAGCCAGTGAGCAGGAACCGGTCTCCACATGAGATCCGAACCCTCGGCAGGAGCGCTGCCACACTCCCAAGCGGCGCACTCTCCAGTGCGCCACCGGGCCGGCCCCCTGACTACCATTTTTTTTTTTCCTTTTTGTCTTTTTTACTGACCGGTAACAGGATCGCAACCCTCGGTGTCGCGCCCGTACCGGGGACCGGCAACGGGATCGCAACCCTCGGTGTTGCGCCCACACTGCGCTCAGCCAGTGAGCAGGAACCGGTCTCCACATGAGATCCGAACCCTCGGCAGGAGCGCTGCCACACTCCCAAGCGGCGCACTCTCCAGTGCGCCACCGGGCCGGCCCCCTGACTACCATTTTTAATCCATTCACTACTGCACAATCCAATCACCTCTTCAAGGCTACACTTTTCAAGTACCATAATAGGATTTCCCGCCTTCTTAACAGTCACAGTGGGAGCTAGGTTTCTAATGCATAGCATTTGGGGGACACAATTCAAGCTTCAATGAGTTTTGGGGGAACATAATTCAATCCACTACATTCTGTCCCTGGCCCTCCAAAACTTACGTCTTTTCACATGCAAATACATTCATCCCCAAAGTCTTAACTCGTTTCAGCTCAAAAGTCCAAAGTTCAGAGTCCCATCTGTGAAATCAATATAAGTTATCTACTTCAAAGATACAGTGGTGGGACCAATATAGCATATGTATTCCCATTCCAAAAGGGAGAAACAGACCAAAAGAAAGGTATAAATAGGTCCCAAACAAGTCTGAAACCCAGCAGGGCAGGCATTAAATCTTACAGATGGTGAATCATGTGCCTTGACTCCATGTTCAGTGTCCTCTGCATGCTGCTGTGGCGGTTGGGTCCCCCCGTCCTCAGTCAGCTCTCCTCCTATAGCTCTCCTGGTCTCAGGCCACACTTCAGCTTTCCCAAGCTGGTGTTCCATGCTGGTAGCTCTACAGGTCTGGGGTCTCTATGGTAGTCCCGCTCCCACAGCTCCACTAGGCACGGTGCTGATGGAGTTTCTTTGCTGTAGCTCCGACCCCATGTTTCCACTTGGCATTGCTGTAGTGAAGACTGTATGCAGTGAATCTGCCTCTGAGATAAGTCTCTTCCTGGGCCCCCAGACTTTTCCATACGTCCTTTGAAATCAGGATGGAGGCTCCCAAGCCTCCACAGCTCTGGCATTCTGTGAGCCTACAAACCTAACACCACATGGATGTTGCCGAGACTTCCAGTTTATATCTTCCAAAGCTGTGGGTTCAGCCACACCTGGGGCCAATTTAGCCATGGCTGGAGCAGCCAAAGCATCTGGGGTGCTGGTGCTAGAATCAGCTTCCCAAGGTGGCCCTAGGCAGTAAGCCTGTGGGGGGCACCTCAGGCCTGTTCCCTAAGACTATTCTGTCTCCCTAGACCTAGGGGCCTGAAATGGAAGGGTTGGTTCCAGAGGCTTCTGCAATGCTTTCAGGGCCTTTTCCCACTTGTCTTGATAATCCCATACTTTTGTTTTAATCTTAGTACCATTGAATTTTTCTTCTGAAATGCTCTCTGCTTCTCTACCCCATGGGCAGGCTGCAAATTTTCTAAGTCTTTACACTCTGCTTCCCTTTTAAATTCTGGCTTTATGTTGTGTCTTTGCCACCATAACTCAGCATTGGCTGTTACAAGTAGCCATGCAGCTTCCTTAATTCTTTACTGCTTAGAAATTTCTCCCGCCAAATACTCTGGTTCACAACTCCTAAGTTCCGACTTCCACAAAGTCCTAGGGCATGAAGAATGCAGCCAAATTCCTTGCCAGTCCACAAGTGATCTTTGCCCCAGTTTCCAATAAACTCCTTATTTCTATCTGAGACCTCCTTAGAATGGTCTTTACAGTCCATATTTCTGTCAGCACTCTGCTTGCCACCACATAACCAGTCTCTAAGACATTCCAAAATATCCCTCGTCTTTTTGTCTTCTAATCTCCCACCAGCATCTAGGCTTTTCCTAGCCTCTACTTCCAACTTCTTCCAGTCTCTCCTCAGCACCCAGTTCCAAAGCCACTTCCACATTTTCAGGTATTTGTTATAAGTAACACCCCACTTCTCTGGTACCAATTTTCTATATTATTCCATTTCTGTTGCTTATAACAAAATACGCAGAACTGGGTATTTTATAAAGAAAACAAAATTTATTGCTCACAGTTTCTGAGGCTAGGAAGTCCAAAGTCCATCTGATGGTGGCAACAGTGACACAGGGGTCTCATATTGCAAGATGGTAGAAGCAGAGAAAGCAAGAGGACAATTTCCCCATTCACTTTCCTTTGAAAGCCCTCCAAACCACAGGCATGACCACCATTTTTAATCCATTCACTGCAGCATGGTCCTACAATCTAATCATCTCTTCAAGGCACCACCTTTCAATTACCATAATAGTATTTCCCAACCTTAACAGTGATGGTGGGGATTAAGCCTCTAATAAATGAAACTTGGGAACACAATTTAAGCTTTAGTGTGTTTTGGGAGGACATAATTCACTCTATTATACCAGGCAATAAGAATTGTGAAATATAGCAATAGATGGTTGTTTTAAGCCACTAAGTTTTATGATGATATGTTACTCTGCAGTCGATATGAGGACAGATATCGACCATGGAGAAAACTAAGTTGAGAAAAAGGTGAAGGAGGGAGGAATGGAGAGGCGGGGAGAGAGAGAGAAACTAGTTTAAATTGGGTGGTCAGGGAAAACCTTACTGAGATGTTCAGACAAAAACATGACGGATATGAAGGAGTAAGTAATGCTGACACCTGGGGGAAGAACATTCCAGTCAGAAGGAACAGCAAGTACAAAGGCTCTGTGGCTAGAACTGCCTAAAGTTTTCAAGAAACAACCACGAAGGCCAGTATGGATGGAACACAGTGAACGAGGGGAAGAATAGTGGGAGCTGGGGTCAGACAGGTATAGGGATTGGGAGTAGATACAGATTATATGTGGCAGTGATGTTCAACTTTATGAAGTACACCACTTTTTCCAAAATAACATAAATTGTAATCACTCCTTTTCTCTCCCCAAATTAAATATAATATAAACTTTTATACACTTAATTAAAAACAATACAGTGCTTTTGACTTACTATAAAGAAATAAAAATGAAAGTAATATAATTATGTAAATGCTGTGGTCTAAAAGAATATAAGTAGTATTTATATAGAATTATATATAATTGCTGACTTTGATGGCAATAAACTAGGATTTACACAAGTATATTGGTGACTCAGATATCATGAACAGTTTGCTCTTGGTCATGAGATTTTGTAAAATGGTGAATAATTCTCAGTAGGGTTCTAAATCAAGTACAGCTTTATTCCTGGCCTATATTTTACCAGAAGTAGTTACATTGACTAGTTCACCTCTGCTAAAAAGACTTTTGAACTTTAATATGGAGAGAATTGCCTTTTTTCTACAAATGGTTGTTTCCGTTGCTAATTAAAGTAGAAAATTAGATTTTTTTTTTCCAGACATGAACTTTAAAGTTGCTAGTTACGGCATTTGAATTCAATTAAGTAGTCATAAATGAAAAGAAAACATCAGTTTCATAAACACTGAAAAGCCTTTTGAGCTTATTGGGGCCAATGCCATTTAATTGGGGGAATGAATTTTTGTTAGAAATTAGACATTTATTTTATGGATGCCATCCTTGAAAGAAGCATTCCATGGCATTGCTGATTTTTAGAGACATTTTGATCACAAAAAATGATACAAATCTTTTTGGACAATTTTTAGATAGGCACCAAAATCTAGATAGGCAACTCCTTGCTACGTATTTTACATGGAGACAAAGTGAGACTTGTGTGGGTTTTTCTGTTTCATTCCCTTGAGATTATGAAACTACTTAGCTATATTTGTTCTGCTGTGAGAACAGTTAACTTGGAGGGCAATTCAAAATATTTGTTTAACATTTTCTTGGAAAGCCTCAAAGAAACACAGAGGATTTTAGACCCCTATTGATATGAAACTCACTGGGATATACACATTTTAAAATTTTTGAGAGCTTTTGGTTTCCCCTTTCTTGGCTCTGCTATTTTCTGTCTTAAAATGGCAGAATAACCTAGCAAAAATTTTTCTGTTGCACATGTAAAGAAAGGCTGGGTTAAATTGTGTTGCATGGATAAATTTTATGTTCAGGGAAAAGTTAGGTGGATTGTAGCATATTAGAATTGCTTCCCCTGCCTGTCTCCTCCAACCATCTGATTTATCAGTAAATTTTCTTGGTTTACCTTGAACATAAATCCTCAATTGCTCCATTTCTCTTTATTTCCAATGCTACCAGTCTAATTCAGGCTACTCTTTTCTTGCCTTCTGATTTATATCAATATGCCTTACAGTTAAGCATCACAACCAGAAGTGAAGGACGACCAAGCCCTTCTGTTCCATGTATCAGTAACTTGCTTTCCCCCAAACAGCAACTGCAAGAACATGCTTTTCAGTTCATTGTTGTATGGGAGATAAGGGACTAGCTTTCATAGAAAGAAATTTGATAGAAATTCAGGATGCTTCGTGCAGTTTTGTTTTATAAGTATTAATTGAATGCTTACTACGTCTAGTGGTAGTCAGGTCCTTTTGTGGGGATGAGTGGTTTGGGGACTTAGCTCTGGAGAGTAGGTTTGCCTTCTCAAGGAAGGGGCTGTAAAATGGGATGAGAGGATAGTTAATGGACTTAGGACCATGTCGTCTTATATTCTTCTTTACAGCCCCAGTCTAACAACTAATTAGCCAAAATTAATATTTTTTTGAGTGATAGTGAAGAAAATGTTTGGTACATTTTCCATGCCTTTTTGCAATTTCCATTGTGTTTCTTCCCTGCGGGAAAAAAAAATAATAAGGCGGCATTGTTTATTCACCTTTTGTTTTGCCCTGGCCTCACCCTCTGATTTTAGAGACTCCAGTCCCTTTTCTTGGTTCTTTCCTCGTTCTTTCTTTCTCAGACTGCTCAGCAGGAAAGCAGACTGTTTACTAACAGTCTGAACTAATAGCTTTCTTTCCTGCTGATCAAATAGTTGCTAAAATGAAACCTTTCTCAAGACTGAGAGTGGGTGTTGTAGTTAGTGGGTGTTCTGGAATATAAATGGCCTCTTATTTTAAGAAAGATTATTTTTATACTAGAAGTTCAGTGTACACCAAGATACACATTTGTAGCATTGGAAAGTATGGAACTGTAAACTGGACTTATTGGAAATTATTAGATCAATGAAAGGCCTACATATATGGCTTATTAATAACTGGAAAATCCCAAAGTTAACATTATCAGCAAGGTAAAATACATATATTAAGACTATTTACCTTGGCCTTAGTTTTTATATATGTGATGCAGTATAATGGCATCCCAAGGCTATTCCTATAGCAATGATAGCAGCCCCTGTTGAGACACAGCTTGATAGGGAACATAAAACTACAAAACCACAAATCTTTGGAGACTGTATGACAGATTTAGTTCCTATATTTTGTTTCATATGATCAGAATTCCATAGTTTGGAGAGACTGAAATATATTTCTTTAAAGCATTTTGAATCCTATAGCTTCATTTCAACTCTATAGGAAAAAAATAAGGTAGTATATTGGAAAGATGATTGTACCAAAAGCTGGGAAACCTGGAGTCTGCTACTTATCTTGCCAGAAACTAGTTGTGTATGACATTTGGCTTAACATTTAACACCGAACATTTTTAAGCTTTAGGATCTTCTTTTACAAAAGGGAAATTGAATTGAGGTCTCATCTAGATCACAGATTCTTTAATTCTTTTCTATCTGTGTCATAAAAGCGTAACCTCCCTATAAACCCTTAATTGGAATAAAGAAAGAATATAGGATATTCAGTGGTTATGTGGAGCTTACAGATAGTGAGTACTCTCCCTTGTCTTTGTGATCTTTAAAGGAAATTGCAGATCAGGTAAACAGGGCAATGGCATGCTATTTTGATATTAGACCATTTAGGTTTTTGTGCCATGCTTCATTTTTATGCATTCTGTCCTTAACTTTTCCGCTTTGGGATTATGAGTAAATAGAATGAGGAAAAAGTGAGGGTGGCAGGGACGAAGTAGAAGATGGAAAAAGTAAAAAGGCTAAAATAGGATATGAGTACTTTGGTGACTATGGAGGTCAAATAAGTTTTCCATTGTTGATTACATTCTTTCCACTGTTCTACTAACTGCTGCTTACTCCTTGCTACGTATTTTACATGGAGACAAAGTGAGACTTGTGTGGGTTTTTCTGTTTCATTCCCTTGAGATTATGAAACTACTTAGCTATATTTGTTCTGCTGTGAGAACAGTTAACTTGGAGGGCAATTCAAAATATTTGTTTAACATTTTCTTGGAAAGCCTCAAAGAAACACAGAGGATTTTAGACCCCTATTGATATGAAACTCACTGGGATATACACATTTTAAAATTTTTGAGAGCTTTTGGTTTCCCCTTTCTTGGCTCTGCTATTTTCTGTCTTAAAATGGCAGAATAACCTAGCAAAAATTTTTCTGTTGCACATGTAAAGAAAGGCTGGGTTAAATTGTGTTGCATGGATAAATTTTATGTTCAGGGAAAAGTTAGGTGGATTGTAGCATATTAGAATAGGAGGGACTTTAAAATCATTCATTGTATTGATTTTCAAATGTTTTTGTTCAAAAGTCTTTCCCAAATAAAATCTATTGCTGAGATTCAATATATAAAATACTTAAAAGTAATGACTTTGTTTATCAAGTAGCTCAAATCTACATTGTTCAGTTGATACCCTGATCACCTATATAAATGTCTAGCAGAACATTAGAAACTTGGGAGCTTGCAGGAAAAGTCTTAGTCATGCATATGACTTTGCACATATCATAGGATATCCTTGACTCCTGCCCACTAAATGCCCTTACAAATTCCTAAAATATTTTCTAGGGAACGTTATCATCATCATTGAGAAGTACTAATCTGTAATCTCTCCCCTGGTGATTTTATCCAGTTCCATACTGATGACTACCAAACTTTTTATCTTCACTCCCAGGCTCTCTTTCTGAGCTCCAGATTTGTGTAAGCAACTGCCTACTCGACATTTTTCCTTTGATGTCTAATATGTATTCAAACATAATATATATTAAATAAAACTCTGAATTTCTTGAGATTATGAAACTACTTAGCTATATTTGTTCTGCTGTGAGAACAGTTAACTTGGAGGGCAATTCAAAATATTTGTTTAACATTTTCTTGGAAAGCCTCAAAGAAACACAGAGGATTTTAGACCCCTATTGATATGAAACTCACTGGGATATACACATTTTAAAATTTTTGAGAGCTTTTGGTTTCCCCTTTCTTGGCTCTGCTATTTTCTGTCTTAAAATGGCAGAATAACCTAGCAAAAATTTTTCTGTTGCACATGTAAAGAAAGGCTGGGTTAAATTGTGTTGCATGGATAAATTTTATGTTCAGGGAAAAGTTAGGTGGATTGTAGCATATTAGAATTGCTTCCCCTGCCTGTCTCCTCCAACCATCTGATTTATCAGTAAATTTTCTTGGTTTACCTTGAGCATAAATCCTCAATTGCTCCATTTCTCTTTATTTCCAATGCTACCAGTCTAATTCAGGCTACTCTTTTCTTGCCTTCTGATTGTTCTCCCAACTTATACTCTTGTCCCCTATTTTCTGACTCCTGTGTACTTCTATTCACTTCTCAGACACTAGAATATTCTTTAATATGCATCATGTCACAACCCTGTTTAAAATATTTCAGTGCTTTTTCTGTGTTGTTAGAATGAAATTCAAACTCCTTATCATGATCTATAAAGGCCCTATAATAATCTGACTCCTGCCTACCTGTACAGTCTCATCTTTTAACAATCTCTCATGCTTGATCCCTCAAGCTACAGTGCTACTTCTCTAATATAAGAAGCCCCCTTCCCACTTCCTGATATCTCTCCTCTGGCTGTTCTTTGTGCCTGGTTTATTCTTCCCCATTCATAGTATAGCAAATACATTTTCATGCTTCAGGTCTCTGCTTGCTTGTTACTGCTTCAGAGTGTCCCCCCTGCCATACCTGATGTGGAGGATACCAACATTAATAAAGCAACTGTATTTCACAGGGCATAACGCATAGAAATGTTAAGCTTGGGAAAAGCAGAAAACTTTCCCCCCAGCTAAAGTCTCTGTTGTAGATAAAAAATTGTAACACAGCAAAAATGTTTGCTCTAAGGTCAGATGTCCTTGGTGCAGCTAAACCTAATGATGAGAAAGTCTTCACTTGTTTCTTTAAGGAACTGAATGTTGCCATAACAATGATCTCATTGTTCTTTTTGTAACCACCTATGTTCCTTTTCTGTAACTTTCTTGCCTGGAGAATAAAAACAGAGAGAAAACTGATTCGGGACTGTTCCTGGGATCTTTCTTCTCTTGAAAGAATTATTCCTAGGGGTAACCATTTCGGGCCTCTCACTGCTCAGAATAAATGGGTTTTGAGTAATCCTTTGTGTCTCAGTCACCCTGGGAGAGGTGACACCTGACTCACTTATTCCAATTTTTGATTATTTTCTTTCTTTATTAATTTACATGTTCATTTCTTTCCCATTAGAGTACACCAGCTTTGAGAGCTTCCATGGACTAACTCATTTATTGCTCTGTCTCCACAGTCTAGCACAGTGTCCAGATGAATAAATGAGGTTTATACAGATTATTATGGAAGTACAGAGGAGGGTTATTTTTCCTAGCCTAGGCACAGAGTGGGGGATTGGGGTGTGGCTGTTAGTGGTAAGAAGGCTTCATGGACAAGTGATTTTTTTAATCTTATCTGAATCTTAAAAGACAAGTAGGAGTTAGCCACATAAATAGGATAGAGGGTTTCTTGGTAGAGGGAGCTATGTGCTGTGTGCAAAGACTCAGAGGTTAGTGAGAGCATTTTTCAGTTAACTCTAACTAGAGTATAGAATGTGAATATGGATTAGGGAGAGAAGGATTTAGAAAGGTATATAACAGAAAATTAAGTTTCTTGTATCCCCGTTCAAGGGAAGCTATGGGGAACTTTAAAAGGATTTTTGTACTGTTTTCAGAATAATCAAAATTGGAGTTTTTTAAAGATTATTCTGGCAGGAGGTTTGAGGTTTGATGGGAGATTTTCAAGATGAGAAGTCTGTGAAACTTCTGCCTATAACTTCTTTTACTTGGATATCTTCTATTTATTAAGGCTTTATTTTAGGCCTTGATTGTGTTAAGAAACTCACTTTGCTTCCTGTTGGGAAAGACAGATTGTTTTGATACAGCAGTTCCCTAGACCCCTTTATACTAAAAAGTTATGGAGGACCCCAAAGAGCTTTTGTTTATGTGTTATATATCCTATTGATGTTTGCCATATTAGAAATCAAAACTAAGAAAAATTCAAATATTTATTATTTTAGTTAAAAATAAATATAGTAAACCCATTACATGTTAGGATAAATAAGATTTTTCTATGAAAAATAAATACATTTAATAAAAAAATAATTAGTGAGAAGAGTGGTATCGTTTATATATTTGCACATCCTGTTAATGTCTGGCTTAATAGAGGATAGCTGGATTCTTTTATTTATGTCTTCATTCAATCTGTTATAATATGTCATTTTGAAGTATATTAAGATAATATAGCCTTATATAGATATGTAGTTGGAAAAGAGAGTTGTATTTTAATAGCCTTTTCAGATTATTGTGGCTGGGTTTTTTTTTTTGTCTTTTTTTTTCATGTCTGGCAACGGATCGCAACCCTCAGTGTCGTGCCCGTACCGGACCGGGACTGGCAACGGGATCGCAACCCTCGGTGTCGCGCCCGCACCTCGCTCAGCCAGTGAGCGGGAACCGGTCTGTATGTGGGATCCGAACCCTCGGCGGGAGCGCCGCCACGCTCCCAAGCAGCACACTGTAGCAATGCGCCACCGGGCCGGCCCCAGTGGCTGTTTTTTGATACTGCACCATTACTCAACAAATGATAGTTTCTTAAAGATCAGTTACAGTGTGTAGAATCTATACTAATATCATAATTGATCTCTCCACTGGTTGTGCTTCGTGCCTAGAATACTTTTCCCAGTTGATAGTATAACAAATATATTCTCATCCTTTCATATTCTGTTACACTGAAATCCTTTAGTCTAGTGCATACTTTGAGTGAATTTTTTTCCTATGTATAATTTTGTAGCATTATACATTTGTTATTTGGAAAATATTGATTCTCTGAGATAAGCAGATTTTTCAAATGTTGACACATTTCATTATATAATATCAAAAAAATTACATTCATTAATATCACTAACAATCTCATCAAAAAACTATTTAAAGAATTGGAAGCTATGAAGCTCACAGTAGTGGATTCACATTTTCCAAAATCAGAGTTTTTGTTTGAAAGCTCAAATTTTATCAGTGAAAAATTCCATCAGTTTTCCTTGTAGTGATAGGCTCTTGGTATGGTTTGAATGTTCCTGCAAAACTCATGTTGAAAATTGTCATTGTAACAGTAGGAGTATGTAGAGGCAGGACCTTTAAGAGGTGATTAGATCATGAGGACTCCACTCTCATGAATGGATTAATGCCTTTATTGCAAGAGTGGGTTGGTTATCAGGGGAGTGGACTCCTGATAAGTTCCACCCGCTTCTTCTCTGTCTCTATTGCTTGATTCTGCATTCCACCCTTCCATGGTATGATGCTCACCAGATGCCAATACCATGCTTTTGGACTTCACAGTCTCCAGAACTTTAGGAAACAAATTTCTTTATAAATTACCCAGTCTGTGGTATTCTGTTATAACAGCAGAAAACAGACAAATACAGCTCTCTTCATTCATTTTGAGATGATTTCTGTCAATATACAAAATTGAATAACCATAGTTAGAATTTCAGTCACTCTTTCAAGTAAAATTGGTATTTTATGAAAAAAGCTCTCAATCAATCACACAAGTGCTTTTTGCTCAAGATAATCATCGTATTCCATTTGCAGCTTAAGTGCTTTATGTATATTTCCTGTTTGTTGCACCAAATATTAAAAAGAAATATATTAAGAGTAAAGATTTAATAAAATTAATAACTGAAATGGTTTCATCAAAGACATTCTTAAGTGAAACTGGCTTTTCATGTCTTTCCCTTAGGAATGCATGGTGATAAAGAATACAATGACTGCTAGTACAGTTTGGCACCACAGTCTTGGTTTGAACTGATATGCCAACAGTTTTACCCACTGTTGTTGTACCATCAGTGCAAATATTAATACAGTAGAAAAGACAAATAACTTATTAGTATTATTATGACAATAGGTTTGACCTCATGAACCTCCTCAAAGGGTCTTGGGAAAGCCAGGCAACTGCAGACCATACTTTGAGATCATTTCTTTATTTTGGTATAATGCAGTGTGAAATCTTATATACTGCCGGTGGCAAAGGACATTGGTTCAGCCACTTAGGAAAACAGTTTGACATAATGCTCATGTCAAAGATATGCATACCCTATGACTCAGCAAGCCTGCTCCATACAAATACATATCATTAGACATTTTCAAGGATGTGCATAATAGCATTATTCATATAAGCTTCAAGTTGGGAACAATTCAAATGTCTATCAACAGCAGAATAGATAAATTGTAATAAAGTCATACAGTGGAATACTTTACAGTAATAAAAATGAATGAACTACAGCAGCACACAACATGGATAAATCTCATAACTATAATTTTTAGTGAATGAAATCACACATAAAAGAATACATACTATATGAGTGCATTTATGAAAATTCAGAAACAGATAAGAATTATATATTTTTTTCTTTTTCCATCATAAAAATTCCTGGACAGTAACATAAGGTTTTGATGGTCAAGTTGACAGTTACCTTTGGGGAGGAAAAAGGAAATATTTATTGGATAGGGGCACTAGGATCTTCTGGGATGTTGATGCCGTTCTATTTTGTGATCTGGATAGTAGTAATGTAGGCATTTACTTTGTGATGAATCACTGAGCTGTACATTTTCTGTACTTTTCTGTGTGCGTGCTATATGTTGCAATAGAAAAGTTAGAAAAAAAATTATCAGGCTATTTAGTGGTATTTCAGCAAATACTTTTAGTAGAAACATATGGGTTGTGTTTCATAGGTAAATTATTATCAATTTTTGAAATACCTTAAACTTTACTATCCCTATATCAAAAACTGCTTTTTCTAGAGTTTTAACATGTTAAGAAATTGAATTTTTTGTTTTATTTCAAATGAGAATATATGCTTTATTGCTAGTATAGTATGCTTCAAAGTAACTGCTTAAGAAATATTCTGAATAATGTAGTGATAATTAAGTCAAGACTGTTCCTCAGTATTTAATTATTGGTTTTATCATCTAATTCTGAAACGTCTAGGTACATTTACAAACTGTCAAAAAATATCCTGTTTCTATGTTTCATCTTCACAATAAAGAAACCAGAGTAGGGCCGGCCCTGTGGCGCACTCAGGAGAGTACGGGGCTGGGAGTGCAGCGACGCTCCCGCCACGGGTTCAGATCCTATATAGGACCGGCAGGTGCGCTCACTGGCAGGACTGGCCGGTGCGCTCACTGGCTGAGCGCGGTGCGGGCGACACCACACCAAGGGTTGTGATCCCCTTACCGGTCACAAAAAAAGACAAAAAAAAAAGAAACCAGAGTAAAGATGAAGTTGTACCCTTTATGAATACAAACAACCTCCTCAGCTCCCTGGTGCTACATGTACTGTCTGAGGAGTTCTTAAGCTCCTTCTTCGTTACATTTGCTGAGATTGATAGAAATAAAACTTTCTCTTGGCAAATTAAGGATAGAACATATTGAGCATACAGATCCATTTGTCGACTGGCTTTTGTTTTTTTAAAGTCTTTTTTTATATTGAATCATAATTGATTACATATATTTTGGGGGTTCAACATTGGTGTATATTGATCAAATCAATATTATTAGCATATATATTATTACAAATCGTATTTATTCTTTATGCCCCTTATCCAATTTCTCCCTAGACCCCTCTCCCCTCGCACCTCTGATAACCCTAGATTTCTTCTCTCCTTCTGAAAGAGTAATGGTTACTCTGTTGATTTGTTGCCTTGATGATCAGTCCAGTGCTGAGAGAGGTGTGTTCAGGTCCCCCACTATTATTGTAGAGCAGATGCTTCTTCTGTCACTCTGAATGGGCCTCATGGAGAGAGACATCCTTTTCTTTTCTCTCATCTCTGCTGGTGACTCTTCTTGTGTTTCTCTGCTGGTGACTCTTCTTGTGTTCAGGTGGCTGGTGGGCCATCTGCATGATGGTTGTGGCATCTAGCTGCTTTTGTGGCAGCCACAGCTATTGTGGTGGCTGTGGTGGGCCACCCACATGGAAGAGGTATTTTTGGTGTGCTCCTTGCCTGGTTGCAGGCAGAAGTGTCAGTCCCTGGCTCCATGCCTCAGGACCCCGGACAGGCCCTGTGGCAGCAGCAGCATCCCTGGTTGCAGGAAGAGGGGGTCAGTCCCCAGCTCCATCTGTTTTTATATTCTAAGATGTTGTGGAGCAGATGGGTGGAAAGGGGGAAGGAAATAGGGTGGGAGAAGGAGGAAGGAGGGGGGTCATGGTTGAGGCCCATGGCATCACCCTCATTCCTGCAGGGGAGACAAGGGTGCTTCCAGTGGTGGCTTGGTCATTACAGGGCTGAATGCAGATATCAGCAGGGTGTGGCTGAAGCCCTCAGCCCCACCACCACCCTGGCTCAGGAGACCAGGGGGCTTCCAGTGGTGTTTTGGTGGTCATCACTGGGTTGGTTGCCAATGTCAGGGGGGTGTGGCCACAGCCCTTAGCCCCTGCTGCCCTGGCTTAGGATCTGGGGGTGTTTCCTGTGGCAGCTTGTCGGTCATCGCTGAGCTGGTTGTGAGTGTTGGGGGACAGCATGGCTGAGCCTTTGGTGCCACCCGCCACACCCATGCCCTGGCTCGGGAGCCCAGGGTGCTTCCTGCAGCAGTTCAGTGGTTGTTGCTGGGCTGGTTTTGGGTGTCGGGGGGCATGGCTGAGGCCCCTGGCCCTCCCCACTCCCTGGCTTGGGGGCCCAGGGGACTTCCTGTCCTTCTAGGTTTTATCGGTGTTTTTTGGTGAAGTAAGACCTTTACTAGTTAATATCAAACTTTGTCTCTGATTATGGGTATTTTGTTTTTTCTTTCAGCTCTGTGTTGGATTATTTGCTGTTCCCACTACTTAAACTCTGCACTAGAACTAATTTGTTGTCCTTTGCTTACTTCTAAAATGGAGGAACTTCCTATGGAGACCAGCACTTGAGCTCTGTGGTTGAACTAAATTGCTGCTTTGCTGCTGATTCCCTGGGGAAGGCTTTTTGTGCAGCTCAGGTTTTAATGGTTGACCTTATAGGTACTTCTGGGTCTCATGAGATCTAGTACACCTGGGTTATATAGAAACTCTGGTCAGGGCCTGAGTCTTTTCAGCAAACTGCTCCCCCTGCAGTTCTATATTCCTGACCTGTCTACACAGAGTGGGCCTTTGCTGATTGGGGGGCAGATCTACTGTCCATGCTGAGCCCCGGTGTTCTCCGGGTGGCCTGTCTCCCCCACCACCCACACTCCAAGCCCTTCCCATGGGACGGGCCGTGGGCTAGTCCCTTGCGATGACTCACTGGCCTGGCTCCTTTTTTCAGTTGTTGTGGCTCCTTGCTCCTATGTGGGTCCACAGAAAGCCTGTTAGTGGTCTTGCTGGCCTGAGAGCCAACAAGGTCCTCTTCTCCCCTGCTGCCTCCAAGCAACTTCATAGGAAGGGCACAGCTGCGGCTTTTGCCAGCACTTGCTCCGTGCACTCAACAACTCCAACCTTAAAGTGGCTGGGATTCGAAATGGTAGGAGTGATTTGTCTTTCTCTCATCGTGGCTTCTCCTGTCTTCATGAACTCTGTATGTCTCTTCTCCTCTTCCCTTGAGCTTTAGTGGCCCCAGCTTGGCTGTCGTTGCTTTTTAATAGTTGTAAATTGGTTCATTTGTGGAAGAGGGTGACACTGGAGACCATCTATTCTGCCATCTTGACCAGAAGCCTAAAGTCTTTTTTTTTTCTTTTAGAGCAGGTTCAGGTTCACCGCAAAACCAAGTTGAAGGTACAGAGATTTCCCATATATCCCCTTCCCTTATGTATACTGGCGCGGTCCACACCATGGCGGGGTCTTGAAAAGAATAGCTTGGGCTGCCCTTTCCGAGTTGGCAAGGCGCCAGAGGGA
>NW_007726126.1:1030798-1078281 GCF_000696425.1 Galeopterus variegatus | reverse complement strand
TCCAAATTGTCCCTTTTGAGTCAATTTATTACACCAATGGATATTTTAAAAACACCTTATGGGCCGGCCCGGTGGCTCACTGCTGCAGTGCACCGCTTGGGAGCACGGTGGCGCTCCCGCCGAGGGTTCGGATCCCACATACAGACCGGTTCCCGCTCACTGGCTGAGCGAGTTGTGGGAGCAACGCCGAGGGTTGCGATCCCGTTGCGGGTCCTGGTCCGGTGCGGGTGCGACACTGAGAGTTGCGATCCGTTGCTGGACACGAAAAAAGACAAAAAGGAAAAAAAAAAAAACACCTTATGAATAGCCATGAGCAATTGTTTTTACCGAAGAAATTAATAAACAATAGAAATCCGCATCCTCTTCCCACCATCTGGGTAAATGGTTATATGGATTATAAAATGGGGTAAGGAAAAATTTGGTACCCTCCTAGGGGACGTCCTAAAAATGACTTAAGTTGGCAAACGTCATTTACAGGGGATTACTTTAATGGTAAGAGAATGGTTGGAATTAATGGAAAAAGATACTATAAAAAGAATTAAGTTTATGAGAAAAAATGTGTAGAAACCCTGTTACTCATTGGTGTCCTAAGTTAAATAAAAACATCTTAGTAAGGTAATGGTACAAAAACATACGATGCACAACTTTCCCTCCTAAAAATAAAGATTATAGATGGAATTTAGAATGCACCTGGTTGTGTGAGGGATGGTGCTGTGCACTTCGACACTTTACACTGGGCCACACAGCTGCTAGATTAAGTATATGCATGATAAAGCTGTTCAAATATCCTTTATTCTTTTTCCAAATGAACAATAGGTTCATGCCTATAGAAATATGAGAATCATTAAATTTTTAGTTGATTATAAGTTTGTTAGATTTATAAGTTTTAAATATAATTGTTAGAATTTTTTTTTATAGGATTTAAAAGTTAAAAATATATATAAGGTTTGTTTAATTTATGCTTGCTGGCAGTAATAAGTTTAAGGTTAATATGAGGGCAAGAAGAAAAGAAACACAATGGCGAAAAATGTCAAGAACAGCGAGTCACGGGCTAATCAACCACAACGGATATGATCACCAGAAAGAATTGGCTGATGACTGAGTTTTATTTAACCTTGTAGATTATTAATTTTATGAGAACTGATGTAATTTTAAGAAAAGTTTCCATTTAACTATTGGCTTAATAATTTTAAAGGTTTATGTAGTTAAAATGCCCACATTAACCCCCCCGTGTTGTGTAACAAATAAAAATGCTGTTTTCAGTCTAAAGGCTACTTCAGCTGCTTTAGCTGCTCTGGCTGCGACAGCGCTGACAGCCCGCAGGGTGAGAACGTGCTTCAGAGGAACCGAGGTCTCTGCCTGTGTTTTTTATTTTCACCGCTTCCTCATCCCTTTTTCAAGGACCCCCAACTCGACTGGAGCTGGTCTCCGGCAGTATACCCTCTGCCCTCACACATGCATAGCCTCTGCCATTGTCAACATCCTCTTACCAGAATGGTGTGTTAGTTATAATTGATGATCCTGCATCAACACATCCTTACCCAAGGTTCATAGTTTACATTAGAGTTCCCTGTTGTACATTCTTTGGGTTTGGACAAATGTGTAATGACATATATCCACCATTATAGTCATACAGAATAGTTTCTCTGCCCTAAAAATTTTCTGTGCTATACCTATTCATCCCACTCTCCCACCTAACCCCTGTCAACCATTGATTTTTTTACTTTCTCCATAGTTTTGCCTTTTCCAGAATGTCGTATAGTTGAAATCGTACAATATGTAGCTTTTGCAGATTGGCTTCTTTTACTTAGTAATATGCATTTAAAGTTCCTTCAGGACTTTTCATGGCTTGATAGCTCATTTCTTTTTAGTGCTGAATAATTTTCTGTTGTCTAGATGTACCACAGTTTATTTATCCATTCACCCACTGAAAGACATCTTGCTAGCTTTCTAGTTTCAACAGTTATGAATAAAGCTGCTATAAACATCCATGTACAGGTTTTAATGTAGATATAAGTCTTCAGCTCCTTTGGGTAAATACTGAAGAACACAATTGCTGGTTCGTATGGTAAAAATTTGTTTAGTTATATAAGAAATTGCCAAACTATTACTGAGCAAGAGCTCACTGCCCAGTGAGCACAGAAGGCAATACCATGGCACCAGCTTTTGTGAGAAGAAAAGAGGTCACCTGGCAAGGAGACAGGAGGCATGGCTCAAATATGTCTTCCTGAACCAGGGCTGAATGGAGTTTTTAAATTATCAGTAAGGACAAGGGACTGGGATTGGGCCTGAGTCAGGCCATGTGACTCAGGCAAAGGCTGATTGGCTGATGAGTCAAGAGTTGATTTGTTGGGCCTGAATCCAGTCCTTTGGTGGAGGATTTTCAGGTTCTTGTGGTGCCCAAGGTCATCTTGAGGGTAAAGTCTTTCTCTCTGCACATGCTTAGCTTATATCCTGCAAGGTAACTTGTAAAACAACTTGAGACAGGAAAATAAAACCTGTTTCAGCTGATTTTAGATGGTTTCAAAACTGTATTGCAAAGTGGCTGTACCATTTTGCATTTCACCAGCAATAAATGTGAGTACTTGCTACTCCACATCCTTGCCAGCATTTTGTGGTGTCAGTGTTTTGGATTTTGGCCATTCTACTAGGTGTTTAGTGATACTGACTGATTTTTTAATGTGCTTGGCCACGATACTGATTATGAATAGTTTTCTATGGATCTCACAGTTTATACACCCGCATCCTCAGCCATTAAAATGAGCAGCAGTTAGTTTTTTTAGGAATCTATGAGCCAGAATTTCTTAGTATGTACACCCAGGGGAGTGTACATACTTAGGGGAAGTTCTATAAGTTCCTTTGGGCTGTTAACAGACCAACCGATGACCAGTGAATAAATTAGGACTTCTTCAGTGTAACCTCCAGACATATTCATAAGTCCCCAAAACTCTCAAGATCAAAGCTTCATATGAAATACATTTTGTTTCACAATATTAACCCATGAAGTTAAAAAATATTGGAGTTCTTCAGGGACCTTGTTTCTCTTATTACTCTATCCTGCACTTTGCATAGTTTCTGACACATAGTAGTCACTTTGTAAATATTTGTTCAGTTGGAAAATGAATTTAAAATGGGGCCTGGAAATATGGGAGATACCTATAATGGAGATGGAACACAAATGTATTTCTCAATGGAGAGAGCATGGAAAAAAATCTATTCATATTAACGTTAGAGAATACAGTGATGCCAAATGCTTGAATAATCAGACATTAAAACATAGTATATAGCCTCTAAATTAGTGTGGTAGTGATGCACAAATAAATCTGTGGTATAGAATTGAAAATCCAGAAATAGACCCAAATTCATATAGAGGTAATATAAAAGTATCACTTAAAATCACTGCAGCACAGATAGATTTTTTAATAGTAGTGTTAGTTCAACTGGGTAGCTATATAATTGTATCAGCCAGAAATAAATTGCAGACGTTTTGTTTACTTTGTGGCAGATAGTGTGATTTGAGTATATGTTTTTTCCCAAGGAGTTTCTAGTTAATAATGCTTTGGTAATTTCTGTTATTTCCAGCCCATCAGCAGTCATTTCTATGATTCTTGGAATTATAGTACATAATTTGTTTACTCTTACCATCTTCAACATACTTCTTTCAGTCCCTGAATATTTATCTTCTTTGGGAGAAATGGTGGAATGTGAAAGAATATAAAAAGACATTTTAAAAAGTATTGAACATTGAGATAAAATTTTGGAATCGGAGCTTTCATTCATTTTGAAAAATATTTCTGGACATAAACTAGCAACAGTACTTGGTATCTCATTACTTGCCTCATACTTCTTATTGATTTTTGTCATTATGATGTTTTGATACTGCATGAAAGACTTAAATTTTTATTTATTTTTAATTTAGTTATCTTGTTTTCTTTTTTTAAGATGTAGCAGGACTATAATATTCAGAGATTGGAAAGTTTATTTTTAAGTTGATTATTTTGCATCTTATATCATTTTCCCTTACAGAAACATATAATAATTATATTCACAGGGCAGCCACAGTACTCTATTTACAGAACACTTGTAATTAAACAAAACAAAAATGGTGAAACAGTTTATTTTGTATTCAAAGAAAGTAGGAGAATGAAAAGTATAGACCCTTGTGGGGATCATGCAGTAATATGTTCCACCCTCAAGAGCTATAAATATTGATTTGTGGGTTTTCAAAAAAAATTTAAACATATGGAAAAAGCACAGAGAACAGTAAACAACCAAATACTCATCACCCACCTCAACATTTTGCTTCAGAAACTTTTTAAAAGAAATATGGCATTTTTAGTGTTTTCTTTAATTTTTACTTTATAATTTATGCCCTTATCGTGCTTTATATAAGCTGGGGTCATTTTGAGGCTTGCAAGCACAACAGAGAGAAGGAAGTAGAGAAGCTGTCCTAGTGGTCACTGGAAAGAGCAGAATGTTATAAGAGAGAATATACAAGAGAGCATATGGATATATTCCTCATTTGGGACTGAGTGAGCCACATTCTTGAGAAGACAGAAAAAAAGAAATTGAAGAGGCATTTTTTCACTGATAAGATTATATTGATGGCACTGTCTTATCATCTTTTCTAAGTC
Source organism: Galeopterus variegatus (assembly GCF_000696425.1). Classification (NCBI taxonomy): domain Eukaryota; kingdom Metazoa; phylum Chordata; class Mammalia; order Dermoptera; family Cynocephalidae; genus Galeopterus; species Galeopterus variegatus. Next base: position 1,073,647 of record NW_007726126.1, on the reverse strand, counting down.
CTCCTTCCTGTTTGATGCCAAAATTAGGGAGATGGTGTTGGGAGGCTAGGCAGAGGTGGCTTTTATAGTTAGGCAAAAATGAGATTTAATTGTACAGAATAGCTACAAATTATGTGTTTGTGACTGTAAGTGGATAGGAGGAAAATAGAATCATACTAGTCACATAATTTATGTCTCTGAAGAAAATGAAAATTTTCCTCAACGCTACTTTAAACTTATACCATATATTCAAAATATATTTTCTACCTTTTATATTTTTTAAAATTCTTGTAGCTGTTAAGATGATGGTAATATTAAAGAAGAACCAGAGTAAGCACTTGTTTACAGATCTACTGGGAAAATAATATAGAAGTAATTATAATCAGTATAGTTATTAAAAAGTAATATAAGAAATTTGTTTCTATAATACCACCTGCTTACCAATACCTGTGTTTGAAAACAAAACCTTAAGGTGCATTTTAGATCAGCAAAGACATGATTTTTTGCTAGAAGTTTTTATGGCTGAATGTGCTGTATAAGCTTTCTTGTGCTTTTCCGGCTTCTTCATCAGATTTTTGTCTCTTCAAATCTCTAACCTTTACTTCTGCTCACACTTGACACAACTCTTTTGGTCAACAAGCATTTATGGAACGATTACTTCTCCCTGGCAATGTGCTTGATGCTTAACATACACCCAGATGTTTAAAACTCAATCCCTGCTCTCAAAGAACTCAATATTGTTTGGCTATTCTTTGTTCTTCTTGCCTGTCCCAGTTCTGTTTTTAAGTAGTGCAGTGTTAGACTTTCCTAAACATCTATATTCTTCCTAGTGCTTGACTTTGTTCCATACTTTGTTCTTTTTTTTTTTTTTTTTTTTTTTTTTTTTTTTTTTTTTTTTTCGTGACCAGTAAGTGGATTGCAACCCTTGGCTTGGTGTCGCCCGCACCGTGCTCAGCCAGTGAGCGCACCGGCCATTCCTATATAGGATCCGAACCCACAGCGAGAGCGGTGCTGCGTTCCCAGAGCTGCACTCTCCCGAGTGCACCACGGGGTCGGCCCCATACTTTGTTCTTGGCTTTTTGATTTTCATATTGGTACCGAAGATCAAAGGAATCCTTGTTGCTGTAGCACAAAAGAGAAAATTATTACTTGGTTATGTGATAAAGAATGCATAGGGAATAAAACACGGTACACCGTTTACTTTGAGTACTTATGATAATACCGAGTCCTACTTTTAAAAAGTTTATTATTTAAAATTTTTGAACAAGTAATGTAGGTCAGTTCAAAAGGTACCAGTTTAAAAGATACAAGGATTCCATCCCACCTCATTCCCCAGTGATCTAGTTTCCTTCCCTGGAATCAACCAGTGTTAATTATTTCTTATGAATCCTGAAGATACTGTGTAGCAGTATCATGTTGTGGTTAAGGACAGATATTCTGGAACCAGACCGCCTTGGTTCCTTATTCTGTATCACATTAGGCCAGTTAAATTATTAACTTCTGTGTCTCAATTTCCTCCTCTGTAAATGGGGTTACTAGTACTTACCTTGTTGGGTTGTCAACTCCTTAGCACAGTGTTAGCAAGCAAGGGCTCGCTGCTCAATATGCACAGAAGCCAATACCATAGCACTGGTTTTTGTGAGAAGGCTTCATTGCAAGATCTACTGGCCAGCAGACAGGAGGCAATGCTCAGATCTCTGTCCTTGAACCCAGGGCTGAAGGGATTTTTAAAGGATTGGTAAGGATTGGGGGTTGGGGATTGGCTAGCTCCTTTTCAGTCCATATGACTTAGGAAAAGGGTGATTGGCTGCACCAGGACATATGACTCAAGCAAGGGCTACGTAGGCTGATGAGTCAAGAGCTTGTTGGTTTGTGCCTGACACTGGAAAGGACTGATTGGTTAGGCCGAATTCCAGTCCTTTGGTTTTGTAGGTGGAGGATTTTCAGGTTCCTGTGGTGCTCAGGGTCATCTGGAAGGCAGGGCCCATGTCTCTCCACATGCTTAGCTCACATTCTGCAAGATAACTTGTAAAACAACTTAAAATAGAGAAATAGAACTATTTTCAGCTAGTTTAATCAAGTTTCAACTGGTTTTATACAGTTTCTGACAGTGCCTGGCACATAGTAAGTACTTAGTGTGTGTTGGCTGTGGTTGTTTTTGTAGAAGTATGTATGTGTATTTTTTTTAATGTAGAATTGAGTTGAACATAATGTTCGTTCATGGCACACTGTTGTTATTGATTTTTGCAAGGTCCTTGTGTTTTATTACTTGCAACGGAACTATTTTTTCCTTTGAGACTATAGTTCATTAAACTGGTTCTGCTGATCTGGGTTGGGTTTGGTGAGCTGATTGGTTGGTTGAGGGATGGCTCAGTCTAGGATGACCCCATTTGAGATGGCCCAGCTCTTCTCTATGTGTCTCTCAAATTCTTCCATCATGCTAATTAGGGCATGATACCTTTGGTGACAGAGGTCCTGGAGAGAATGTGGAAATGCATGAACACTTTTTCAAGCCACTATTTGTATCAATTTTGTTATTGTACAAAAATAAGTCAAAAATAAGGCATAAATAGGCAAAAATAAGCAAAAATAAGTCACATGGCCAACCTCAGAGTTAGTGTGCATGGCCAACCTCAGAGTTAGTGTGTGCTATACCAAAGGGTGCTGAGATGGAGAGGTATGAAAAATTGGAGCCATTAATACAGTTAATCTAACACAGTCCATTCTGTAGTAACTGCAGTCAAGCACTTGGTGGTTGCCGTAGAGCTACTATTGGTCAGCGGAGTCAGTAATAGGAGACAGCAGGGTAAAAACTGGAGATCACCAGGTATCTCAGTCCCCATTAAGCAGATTATTTTCTCTTGTTTGTCACTGTGTCAGACTGCCACAATCTTCTGAGAGTAATAACTTCAACTTCATGTAAATTTCTCCCTAGGCCATCTGTAACCTGGAACCATACAGGAAAACAGTCTCAGCATTAGGTGGGAGTAGTAATGCCAAACTGATAATACACAATCCAGCATAGCCACTTTAATGTTTTATTTTTTCCTCTTCATCCCCATTCCCATTCCCTATTCTTCCTCTCGGAGGCAGCCACTTTAATTTCCTTATTATTTCCTTTATTATGTATGTGACCTCATAAATATAAGTGCTATTTTGAATGTGTTTTAAATGTAGAGTAATAATAATAATATGTATCTTCTGTTTCCTGCTTTTTTCCACTTAACTCTCTGTTTTGAAATTCTGTCAGTGTTGTTGTAGGTAAATCTATTTGTTGCTTCTAATTGCTACAAAATATTCAATAGTATGTGTCTTCTACATTTTACTTACCTGTTCTCCTTGTAATGAACTCTTAGGCTGTTTATAATTCTAAGGTATGCCCAGAAAAAAATACTGCATTATTCCCTAATGGATCTGTGTGAAAATTTCTCTAGAATACTGTATTCGAAGGAGCTTCAAAAAGTTCGTGGAAAGGTTCATATAACCTTTTAATTCCATTTTCCCACAAACTTTATGAAGTACTCTTGTATATCCAGGGGTGGAATTTCTCGGTCATAGGGTTTATACATTCTTAATTTCACTGAATTCTGCAGAATAGCAGTACCAGTTTACCTTCTACCAAGCAGTTCCTGAGAGTTCCTGTTTCCCTGTGAATTAGTTTTCTATTTCTTTGTAACAAATGACTACAAATTTAGTGCCTTAAAACAGTATCCATTTATTAGCTCACAATTCTATAGGTCAGAAGTTCAGAATAACATGGCTGGGTTTTCTACTTACAAGGATTATTAGTTTTGCAATGCTGAAACCAGTCTGTCAGCTGGCTGCGTTCTTATCTGGAACTTGAGGTTTTCTTCCAAATGTCCTGTTATTAGCAAAATTCAGTTTTTTGCAGTTGCAAGACTGAAGCTCACATTTTCTTGCTGGCTGCTGGCCAGGTTGCTGTCAGCTCCTACAGTGCTCTCACTACCTGTTTTTGTGTCCCTCTCCATCTTCAGCAGCATTGTCATGTTGAATATGACTTGTCCTTCACATCTCTGAGTTCCTCTTCCGCAGCCATGTGTAGAAAACTTGCTGTTTTTAAAGGGCTCATGTGATTAGGTGAGACACACTCAGATGATCTCTCAACCTTGAGAGCATCTGATTTGGAACTTTAATTCAATTTGCAAAATCCCTTCACATCAGTACTTGGATTAGTGTTTGATTAAATAATCAAGGGCTGGGAATTGTGGGGGCACATTTTAGAATTCTGCCTACCACACCCCGAATCTGAACCTACACTTGATATTATACAACTTTCTAATTTTTATCAATCTGATGTATGTAATCTGATTCTTCTTAAAATGACTTCTTTTAATTTGCATTTCTCTAATTCCTAGTGAATTTAAGTATTTCTTTACATGCATCTTAGCCATTTGAGTTTTCCATTCCATAAACCAACTTTCCCAATTGGGGAGCAGATTATTTTCTCTTTCTTCTTTTTTTGGCAGGAGGTTCTTATGTATTCTGTTAAACACCTGTTGATTTTAGGTATTACAAATATTTTCTTAATCAGTCATTCATCTGTTAACTTTGCCTGTATCTCCCCTTATTAAATAGAAATCCTTAATTTCATTGTACTCAAATTCATCAGTTTTTCAGTATATCATTTGTGATTTGGGAATCTCGTTAAAGAAATTCTTTCCCACTGGCAAAGTCACAAAGTTGGATGCTTAATTCATATAGTTTTATTCTTTCTTTATTACTAACAGAAGTATTTAAGATTGCAGTCCTAAGTTTGTAATCTTACGTTAGTAGTTTCTCAATTCAATAATTACTTTTTTTTTTTTTTTCTTCCCTTTTTGTCTTTTTTCGTGACCGGCAACGGATCACAACCCTCAGTGTCGCGCCCGTACTGGACCGGGACCGGCAACGGGATCGCAACCCTCGATGTTGCACCCGCCCCTCGCTCAGCCAGTGAGCGGCCGGTCTATATGTGGGATCCGAACCCTCGGCGGGAGCGCCGCCGCACTTCCCAAGCGGCGCACTGTAGCAGTGCGCCACCGGGCCGGCCCCTCAATTCAATAATTACTTTAAAGAATTGAGGTGAAACTCATATAACACAAAATTAATCATTTTAAAGTGTGTATTTCAGTGGTATTTAGTTCATTCGTGTTTTACAACTACCACCTCTGTTAAGTTCCAAAATATTTTCATTACCCCCAAATAAAATTCTGACACTTTTTGCTCATTTTTTCTGGTTTTTTTTTTTCTGTAGTAGGACAGGACTTTGGAGGTACATACCTTACCAATTTTGCTGACTTTACTCTCAGTAATTACTTTTTAAAATAAATGTTTTTTAATGCCCCTTTAATATTCTGAAATAAGATTTATAGGTTATATAACTTAATACACACAGAAGTTTTTAAAAATCAATGTAATGCCTTAATTGTATAAAGGAGAAATAAAGGGAAGTAGTTTATAATAAAGTGGTATGAATTTCAGTATGTAAATGCTCACATGACATTAGAAATCATAATGAGGTGGCAGTATGTTTGCACCCATTTAAATAAATTGGATTTAGGAGATGTAAGATCAGAATCCATTTTGTACAAGTGCTGATAAATGAAAGACTAAAATCTAGTCATGAATACCAGACTATTTTATATGTACAGTCATCTGTCTGTATCTGCTGGGTCTTGGTTTCAGTACCCCCCTTCAACCCTACCTCAGTCCCTCACCCCCATCTTGTGGATACTAAAATTCTGACACTTAAATCCCTGATATGAAATGGTGTGGTATTGCATATTACCTATGTATATCCTCCCATATACTTTAAATAATCTCTATGTATGTAAAGTTATGTTATACCATATCAGTTTTATATTTGTATTATTTTTTATTGCTGTATTTTTTTTGTTTTATTTATTTATTTATTTATTTATTTTTGTGGCTGGCCAGTACAGGGATCCAAACCCTTGACCTTGGTGTTATAATACCATGCCGTAACCAATTGAACTAACCAGCCAGCACTGTATTGTTTTTTTATTGTTTTCTTTTTTTGCCAATATTTCGATCCCCAGTTAATTGAATCCATGAATGCGGAACCCATGTATACAGAGGGCCAACTGTGCAAAGAATGAGAAAAATCACCTTAATTGAAGTTGCGATAAAACACCAATACAAATATAGACTAAAGGATTGAAGGAAAAGAGAAGGAGTATGGTAGTCTTATAAATTTGCTAGGCCTTATTTGGCAAGCAATTCTTCAGTAAATAATTAGTGAAGAAATATCAGAAAACATTTTTTATTTTGAAATCCTAACGTATGTCAGTCAGGTCAGGTATTTAGTCTTGAGTACATAGGTCCTTTGAAACAAACTTTTACTGATAATGGAATATAAGGATGGATTTCTTTTTACCAAAAAGCATTGATAGAACCTCTAGAACTAGTATCAAAGTAAGTTTGGAAAATAATTTACAAATATAAATGAAAAATTCAATTGGTTATTGTATGAGTCCATTTTCTGTTGCTTATAAAGAAAGGACATTTAGTTCTTACAGTTTTGGAGGCTGGGAAGGAAGTCCATGGTCCAAGGAACATATTTGGTTAGGGCTTTCTTCTGGATGGGAACTCTATAGGTCCCTTAGCAACCAGGATGTCACATCGCAAGAATGGGCTGAGCAGGAGAGCTAACCTAGCTCACTCTCCCTGTGAAGCCATAATACCGCACCCATGAGAACTGATTATTTCATGAATGGGTTAATCTGTACATAAGGGCACAGTCCTCATGATCCAATGACCTCTCTAAGGCCCCACTTCCCACCCTCTTACAGTGGAGATCAAGTTTCCAATACGTGAACTTTCCAATACATGTCCGATACATGGGACATATTTGATGCATAGCAGTAATTTTCACATTACATTTTTAATCTATACACACACCTATATATGATATGCAATATTTTTAGAACAACCAGTAAAATTACAGACCTTCATTTCACGTCTCCATAATTCTAATATTTGGTACTACGTCAGTTAAAAGTAGTCTTACATTCTCTATTACATATTTAAAATTTGTTTTGTTGCCTTTGTAGTAATTGCACTGTTATACTAAAACATTTTCAAGTAAATGCAGATTGAAATACAAGAGGAAGTAATTTAAATTTCTTCCAAAAAGGTAGGTATGATAGTCATAATTTGATTCAGAAGCTTTCTTAATTATACTGTTTAAATTGTGTTTGAACTCCAAATAGTTTTTTAGCTTAACTTTTATAAATGTTGGCTGGCTTGTTTTCTATATGTTTCAAATGGAATAATCACCCTGTCTATATTATAAGTTCATAAATGTCTAATTGCTTATTGTATCTTTTAAAGATAAGGTCCTGCTCTTTCTACCCCTAAGTTGCAATGAAAATTAAATGAAATAATGTGTTTGAAAGTTTAGAATGTATTTATAAAAGTCTGTATTAAAAGCATTATTATTAATGTTTTAAAAATATAACAACACATGTTCCAGAAACTCTTCCCTTGAGAAAATTGTCTCAATCATAGCTCAAAATTTTAAGAGATTATGTAGTTCTTCATATTTAAAATTTTAAATTCAGATTCCTTGCCTCAGCTTGCCCCTTAATCAAAATCACTTTTTGGGGGGGAGGGGAGTGCAGTTTGTGACAAAAGTACTTTGTCCTTTGATTGTTCTATGTTTTGAAAATATGGAGCAAACTTTCTTGACTTTAGTGCTTCCCATGCAGGTATTTTCTCTTTTAGGTGTGTGGTAAGAACTGTCTTTATTTTCATGAGAATGACTTGTCCTCACATAGGTTTAATTGCATTATGATTTTTAGTTGTGGCACATATGTGAATGTGAAAAGCAAAGCAAAACATGTAATAGCTTTTTGTGGCTTATGTTTTTCATTTGCAGTCTTCAAGCAAAATAAAGGAACCTGAGGAGAATTTCTTCAATGTTCCTGCTTTCTTAACTGTCTCAGGACAACTTCATCTAGAAGTGATGTCAGGGTACAGAATTTTCTTTTTTTCTCTTTTGCTTTTACTGGTTCTGGTTTGGGTGAGAGTAAAATTGTGCTTTTCTTCCCAGTGCTCAAACTTAAAAGTTGAAATTAGTCTGTATCATTAGTTCACTTGAATTTACCAAAAGTACATTTAGATTGACAATTTGAAAATATCCAGATTTCTTACTTAAAAATATCACATCAGTCTAGAATTCTGTTCTTAGTGAAAAATGTAACACAGAATATGATGTGTGACTTTTTCTTTTTAATAATCTTGCCTGCTTAAATCTCCAGCATGTAATCATAATTTACATGTAATTAATCATACTCATGGAAGTAAAGGCTGTTCATAGTTCACACCTGAACCAGGTATAAGCCCATTTCCTTTTTAAAAGATAAGTACCTAGAACAGATGGAAGAAAACATTTTTTCAGTAATTGGTTTAAGTAACATTAACTAATAGATCCATTGTGAGAATTGCACAACAAAGTAGCAAGTCTTATGTCAGATCACATGAATTTTAGCCACTGTCCTCTGGAAAGTTACTATATTCCTTTGGGCCCAACTTTCCTTTTCATTGAAACAGGGGATTGGACCAGAAGATCTTTAAAGTCCTGTCTAAATCTAAATTCTGTGATTGCGTGGTTAATTTCCTAATGCTGACTCAGCAAGTACTGAATTTCCTTTATACATCTTTGTTTTCTCATTAGTAATAGGGACTTAAAAATCTCTTCAAGAAACAGCTCTAGTGAAAAGAAGGGAATCTTTACATGTTTTTCATTTTTGTAAAATACACAGATGGGAAAACTCAAAGGAATGTAATAGAGTAGTTTGCGTGTTTATTTTTGTACATACTTTGCTGGCAGGATGGAAAAGTCAGTGGTGGAATAAAGATGGTCTTGAAAATAAAATATACTTTAGATTCTTTTCTGATTTGTCTTGGAGACAGAAAGGTATTATTTGATAATAACCAAATAGTTGACAATATTATCAGAATACTATGCAGAAGAACTATCATTTAATAGCACTGTGAGATTGTAGGATTTGCAGAGCTGCATTTGCCATGTCAGCCATGTCATGGAAAGTTTCTTGTGCTTGTCAAAGTATAATTTTAAAAAATTAAGAACATAACTTGTACAAATATCAAGTGAACATGTATCAAAGATTTTATTTAATTTGTTAATTACCGAGGGAACAAGTAAAATAGTAATCCTATTTCAAAGAGCATCTGAGGAGCTCTGTATTCATAAGCAATTTAATAATTGGAATAAGATTGCTAGGTTAGTTATAAATTGGTTAATGTCTTACAGACCAGTAATCCCTAACCTTTGGGATTATCTCTTCTATCTGACAGGAATTATTTGCAACTCTAACTGAACAAAAATCTAAAAGTTAACATGTAACTTCACTTCACCTGGGATATGTAATTCCATAGTAGATAGAATTATGGAGCAAGTACATTCCCCTAAGTAGTTAAATAACCTTCGAATGGGTCTGTGTCCCCATATTACATTGAAAGGACATCCTCTTGTTAAGACCTTCTACTTTTTGGCCTTATATCCAAGGTTTGGATAACTTTTCTTAACAGCCTTTCAATATTTATTTCTTAAAAATAAATATTTAGGGGCTGGCCCGGTGGCGCACTGCTACAGTGCGCCGCTTGGGAAGCGCAGCGGCGCTCCCGCCGAGGGTTCGGATCCCACATACAGACCAGTTCCCGCTCACTGGCTGAGCGAGGTTCGGGCGCAGCACTGAGGTTTGCAATCCCGTTGCCGGTCCCGGTCCGGTACGGGCGCAACACTGAGGGTTGCGATCCGTTGCCGGACACGAGGAAAGACAAAAAGGAAAAAAAAAATAAAAAATAAAAAATAAATAAATATTTATTTCTTAAGTTAGAGGCAAGTTGTCTCCCGTCTCAGAAATGTCATGTGGTCTGACTAGTTAGCTCAGCTGGTTAGAGCGTAGCCTTGGGACACCAAAGTCAAGGGTTCTGATCCCCATACTGGCTAACGCCAAAAAAAAAAAGTCTGCAAGATGGTAAATTTCATGTTAAGTGTTCTTACCACAATAAAAAAAAAAGAAATATCATGATATGTGAAAGGTAAATTTTTACTAAATGTTTGTTTCCCTGTTATAATCTAGTGTATTATTAAATATACCTCTTTCCCAGTAAAAAGTGCAGTGAACCACAGAACACAGTGTACAGTGAAACTTGACAGAAGATTAAATTGGTGGAATATTAGGTTTTTTGCTTTTTAATGTGTTATGGAGTATTTCAAATAATGTCAGTCAAATGTTCTTAGTTTAATATGTGTAATTTTAGTACTGTCAATATACAGTACATCATGTTTCTGATTAGTGCATGATTTAATCTCCAATAAGAAATTGTTAATCCTCTTTCCCTCAGCTTTGTTTTTATTTAATTTTATTCAACAGACTTTTTATGTAGAGTAAATGATACTTAAATTTAGAAGGTTACCATTTTTCGAAAGGATATCTATATTAGTTTAGTAGGTTTATGGCTCCATTTTAAAGTTAAATTTGTTTGTTTTGTATATAAACATTCTATTTTGGAAAAAAATTTATATATAAAGAAAAGTTGCAAAAGTAGTGCACAGTTTTTGCATACCCCCCACTCAGTTGCCCATATTGTTCCACGGTAATGGAAGATGTTCACATTTGTCAAAACTAAGAACCTGGTATTAGTACATTACTATTAACTAAATTCCATACTTTATTCGGATTTCACCAGTTTTTCCATTAATATCTTTTTTTTTCTTTCCAGGGTCCAATTCAGAGTACCACATAAAACTTAATTGTCATGTTTCTACAGTCTCTCACAGTCTGTGACAGTTTTCTTAACCTTTCTTTTTTGTGTCCTGTAGAATGTACCCCAATCTGGGTTTGTCTGATGTTTTTCTCGTGATTGGACTGGGGGTTATACGGGGTTTTGGAAAGAATACCACAGAGGCAAAGTGTTTGAAATTCTGTATGGACATATTTATTTATTTATTTATTTAATTGGTCATTTATGTCAGAATGGACTCGTGTGTTTATTTTATAGTTTGGATTATCATTCAATACTGTGTTACCTACTTTGTTGCGTAAACTTCTTTAGTTTTAGTTATTGGGAACACATGCAGATTGAATCGTGTCCCTTTGAAGTAGTGCCCTCATCCTTTGAGTATTTCCTTATTCTCTGGTGCGACAAGATGCCTCAGGTTTTTTGTTTTGTTTATTTTGTTGAATGCTCTTTACCACCTTTATTTTATTTATTTATTTATTTATTCATTCATTCATTTGTTCATTCATTCATTTTTACAGTTGATGAACCTACAGTGACACATCATCACCCAAGTCCATAGTTTACATTAGCATTCGCTCTTAGTGGTGTACATTCTGTGGGATTCAACAAATTTATAATGACATATATTCTCCATATAGTACCATACAGAATAGTTTCACTGCCCAAAAAATCCTCTGTGCTCCTGGTCATCCCTCCCTCTTCCTAACTCCTGCTAACCATTGATCTATTTATTGTTTCCATAGTTTTGCCTTTTCCAGAATGTCATATAGTTGGAATCATACAGTTTAGCACTTTTTCAGATGGTTTCCTTTACTTAGTAATATGCATGTAAAATTCCTCTAGGTCTTTTCATGGCTTGATAGCTCATATCTTTTTAGTGCTGAATAATATTCTATTGTCTGGATGTAACACAGTTTATCCTGAAGGATATCTTGGTTGTTTCCAAGTCTGGGCAAGTTTCCCAGACTTATTTTTTTTTATTTTCCCTATCCTAGCCATTTCTCCAAGGAGCGTGGTTTCTTTTATTGGAAAATGGTATTTTAGAAACCAGGATTTGGTCACTATGTATGTTTGTGCTGCTACCTGAGTCCTCTCAGCAGACAGAGCTATAAATATATAGTTTTTTAAATTAGACAAGTTTAAGTGTTTTCCTCACATTTTGCAAAAACTGCAGTTTAGAAGTGTCATATAATAAAATATTCCATTTCTTGCCAGTTAAAGCCAGAATTAGAAGGAGATCCAATGTATTTGAAAGAATTTTTTATTATTATTGTTTTTCTTTTTTGTTGTCGTTGGGTTTGTTTTTCCTTTTCGTATTACAGGAGTTTTTTCCTTGTGAATTTTTGCACTAATACAAGCATATTTCAAGTTAAAACTGATGCTTTCCTCTTGAACATTGTTGTTGTAAGTATAAATTGGTACAATCTTTCTAGAGGAATACCTTTTCACCTAGAACTTCATTTCTGGGAATTTTTCTTAAGGAAATGATCTGACAACTCTACCAAGATGTATACACAAAAATGTTGAAAGCAATTTTATTTATAATAGTGAAAAATTACTAACAATATAAACGTCCTTTTAAGAAGATTGGTTAATCCTCAGTATACTAAGAAAAATAGTCATCACCATTTACCATCTGGGGCTAATGAGCCTTTTTTTAAATAAATATTTTAAAGCCATCTTAATAATGTACAGAAGTAGAAAAAAAGGGATAATGAAAATCAGCCTTACTATAAATTTTCATAATTTAAACATAAGAAATCTAAAAAATTTTAAACTGCTTTGGTGAAAGATAATTTACATACCATAAAAATCACCAAAGTGTATAATTCAGTAGGTTTTAGTATATTTTTGTAGTTGTTCAAACATCACCATAATAATTTCAGAATATTTTCATAACCCTAAAAGAAATTTTTTCCCAGTAGCAGGCACTTCCTATCCTTGTCTCTGCCTCCCACTCTAGGCAACCATTAATTGGTCTGCTTTCTGTCTCTATGAATTTACCTATTCTGGATATTTCATATAAATGGAATCACAGTATATGTCATATTTTATGACTGGTTTATTTTTCTTAGCATGATGTATCAGTACTTCATTCCTTTGTATTGCCAAATAACATTCTTTTATAGGGGTGTATCATATTTTCTTTATCCATTTATAAGATAATAGGCATTAGAGTCATTGCTACTTTTTGGCTATTATGAGTTATTTTATGAATATTTGAATAAAAGTTTTTGTCGGCATATGTTTTTATTTCTTTTGGTTAGATTCCTAGGAGTGGAATTGATGGGTCATATGATAACTATGTGTAACTGTGTGAGAAAATGCTAGAATATTTCCCACAGTGGCTACACCATTTTACAAGCATTCCGGTTTCTCCACATACTTGCTAACACTTATTATTGTTTGTCTTTTTTATTGTAGCTATTTTAGGGGGGTGTAAAGTAGTATCTCATTATGGGTTTGATTTGCATTTCCTTAATGACTAATGATGTTAAGCATCTTTTCATATGCCTATTGGCCATTCGTATATCTTCTTTGGAAAAATATCTATCTATATCCTTGGCTCATTTCACAGGTTTGGTAATTTGTCTTTTTATTATTGCATTGTGAAAGTTCTTTTTGTATTCTGGCTACAAGTCCCTTATCAGATATATGATTTGCAGATATTTTTCAGATTTCAAATACATCTTTAATAGGTTCTAACTTATTATTACTTCTGGTTTTTACACTCACATAATCAAAAAGCAATACTTTTGAGAACTTTGTTGAAGGGAGGGTGGCCATTTTTTTTGCTCCATAATTGTAAAACATTTTTATTTTTAGGTTAAACACGAAATAGAATTATCAAATTAATGATTATTTTAATGTTTACATCATCTTTTTTCTTCTAAATACCTTTGTATCATACTTACCTTTAGCATTTGTTTACTTATTAATCATATCAAGTAAATTTAGTTCACAAATATCATAAACAATGAAAGAATATTGCCACATATCCTTGTAGCAAAATAGGAAGGTCCAAGTTCTTATTGCAGATTATTGCTTGATGAAATCCTTACTGTGGAATGACTAATTGGATGAAAATACCTTTTCTTTTTTATCCTTTGAAATGTATTCACTTAGTTATTGTGTTTGAGAAAAATCCATTTAGATAGATATCGTTATCTGAAGGCTTGTTGTCTAAGGCTTTGCTTATACAGCCAGGTTTACCATCATTATTAGAGACTAGATTGTTGCAATCCATCTCTTTCCTTTCATTTTCTGATTTGTCTGATAACTATGAAATAGCTTTCCCTATCATTTTTTTTCTCTTTGGTATTATGAGTAAAAAATAAAATATCTAAATTCTCAACTGTGTTCTGCGAAAACTACAAAAAAGACCACAGCGATGGTGTATCCAGGCTTCTCCTATATCTTCTTGAAAGATGACACAATACTTTGTGTACTACAATAAGAAAACTGAAGATGATATAGTGGTAATAATTTATTTCTATTGCATTTTCATCTTAAGCTCCTCTATTCTTCCATTTTCTTAATATTTTACTCTTTTTTAACTTAATTAAGAACAATTAATATGTAATGATTAAATAATTCCTAGGATGATGAAATAGCAAGATGTTTAAAGATACAGGAAATGTAAGAACATTAAAACCCCATATGTGTCTTAGATTTATGAGTGGATTCAATGGGCTTTATTCCATTTTTTAAAATACTGAAATTTTTTGGATGACCTCTGTACTGGCTTGAATTGTGTGTCCCATAAAAAGACAAGCCCTAACCTGTGAATGCAACCTTATTTGGAAATAGAGTCTTTGCAGACATAATTAAGTTAAGGCGAAGTCATACTGGGTTAGGGTGGGCCCTAAATACAATCACTGGTATCTTTAAAAGCAAAAGGAGATTTTGATACAGAGACCCAGAGAAGACACACCAGAGGAAATGATGGAGTTTGCATATGTTGTCCCCTCCAAAACTCATGTGGAAATCTGATCCCCAATGTGGCAGTGTTGGAAACTGATTGAGTCATGGGGGCGGATCCCTCATGAATGGATTAATGCTCTCCCTGGAGGAGGGGGGATTAATGAGTGAGTTCTAGCTCTATTAGTTCCCGCAAATTGCTTAAAAAGACCCTGGCACCTTCTCTCTCTCTTGCTTCCTCTCACCATGTGATCTGCTTGTACCCACCGGCTGCCTGCCACTTTTCTGCCATGAGTAGAAGCAGCCTGAGGCCCGTGCCAGATGCAGCTATCCCAGAAACGTAAGCCAAATAAACCTCTGTTCTTTATAAATTACCCAGTCTCAGGTATCCTGTTATAGCAACACAAAACGGACTAAAACAGGAAGGAAGGCCATGTGAAGATGAAGGCAGAGATTGGAGTGATGCCAAGGCTTGTGGGAAGCTACCAGAAACTAGGAAGAAGTAAGGAAAGATTCTTCACTAGAACCTTCAGAGAGCATGGCTATGCCCACCCCTTGACTTCAGACTTCTAGCCTTCACAGCTAAGGAATAAATTTCTGTTGTTTTAAGCTACCCAGTTTGTGGTACTCTGTCACAGCAGCCTTAGGAAATGAATGTAATGTCTAAGAGTATATAAGTCTTGAAATATTAATTTTTATAAATAGTTAGAACTGCTCAACAAAGAAACTCAAAAATTAAACTTGGGTTTAATGGATCCTGGAGACATACTGAACGTTAAATTATGATTTGTTCATTAATGGATTACTATACAGGCATTAAAACGGGTGATGAAACTTTGTTTTTAAAAAAAGTGGTTATAAAACAGGAAGTAGAATGTGATTTCAGTGTTTTAAACTGTGCGTGTGTATATATACATAGGAAAAAGTCTGGAAGAACAGACAACAATATTCAACTTGTAAAAAATGGCTATTTCTGCTAATTTTATTTCCTCCCTCAAATTTGTCTTTTTTCAGATTTGAAAAATTAGTGTTTACTGCTTTTATAACCAGGAAAAACAAATTAGCTATTTCCATTTGGGGGGATAAAATAAGCTGGGGCTTTAGGCTGATTTCATTCCAGTTTGATTAGTTGATTGGTTTCTGATTGATATGAGGAATCCTAAACCTACTCCCTTGGGTTATTTCATCAATTCAGATACTGAGCTGAGAAGCCCTAAAACATTCATAGTCAGGATACTCTCATCCTGTTATGTGGCTATGAATTTTGACTTCCTCCTAGACTCCCTCCCTGTTTTTCCCCCAATAGAAATCATTTCTCTCTTTCTTTCCTATCTTATAGTACTTATCTATTTCATGTAACAAAGAAAAAAATCCCTCTTCTTTTTAATGCTTAGCTAATGTATAGTTCTTTTTGTATATGTATCTCTCATAGATTATACATCCCTTGCGGACATGTCTTTCTTAGCTCTGTGTCCTCATAATTCTTAGCAAGTAGTAGATATTCAGTTTAAGTATTGTTAAATTGAATTCGTAAGCACAAATTCTCAATCTTTTTTTTTCTCTACTGTTTATACTATAAGACTGAGCCTATTACAGGAGTTAAGTATATGTTAATCACTCCTTTTACTCTGTTTCGTGGAGATATATCATCATGAAACTTTGTTGTTATTGTTTCCTGAATGTGTGTGAATGATGATAAAGGTTCTTTATGCTGATCTCTTGATGGTGGGATATCAAAAAAAGAGATTTCTTCTTTTAGTGTATTGTCTATGTTAAAAGTTAACCTATGTAGATAGAAATATGAATTAACAGACTGTTGGTTTAAATAAATCAGGAACTTCAATCATTATCGCCTTGCCAATTTCATTTTTTGTTTAATGCAGCCAGAGGATGAGCATTTCTGGCATATTGATCAGCAAGTGCAGAGGCTTCTTAGTAGGAATATTTAGCTTGCTTGGGTTCAGATACAGAGAATGTGTATATATGGGTTTACCAGCGGTTGGATATTGCTAAGTATTTGATGGAAGTAAATATAGGTTCAGAAGATTATAATGATTTACCAAAAAATCTGTGCTGGGTAATCAGAGAAATGAGGAAATGGGGGTAGAGGGTGATAATGGAAAAAGTGGTATACGTAAAGAATTAGAAGTCCTAATGAAGTATTGTTGGTTTTACTAGCATGAAAATCTGGACTAATACAAAGTGATGGTCAAAGAATGGTGTTATGAAGTTTATATCTCTAACATGGATTCTGCTCTCCATCTGTTCACTGAAGTGCCAGTTGTCTTCTCCAGTTGACTGTTGTACAAGCACCTCAAACTCAACATGATCAAAACTAAATTCATTATCTTGTTCCCTAAATCATTTTTTTCTTCTGAATTCCCTATCTCAGGAAATGGCACTACCAACCTTCTGTTTTGTCAAAACAGATATATGGAAATCATTGCAAATTCTTTTTCCACACCCTTTGCATCCTTCCAATTCATTTGCTTCCACTTCTCTTTCCTTCAGCTATCCTAAACTGCACATAATATTCTTTTTTTAAAAAAAATACTTATTTTTTTTTTCCAATATACAATGTGGTTGATTATTGTTGCCCATTACCGAAACCTCCCACCCAACAATGTCCTTTCTGTTTGCTTGTTGTACCAACTTCAAGGAATTGTAGTTGTTCTGTCTTCTTCCCCCCCACTCCCAGTGTGTGTGTGTGTGTGTGTGTGTGTGTGTGTGTGTATTTATTTATTTATTTTTAGCTCCCACCAATAAGTGAGAACATGTGGTATTTCTCTTTCTGTGCCTGACTTGTTTCACTTAATATAATTCTCTCAAGGTCCATCCATGTTGTTGCAAATGGCAGTATTTCATTCGATTTTATAGCTGAGTAGTATTCCATTGTGTAGATATACCACAATTTCCATATCCACTCATCCGATGATGGACATTTGGGATGATTCCAGCTCTTGGCTATTGTGAAGAGTGCTGCAATGAACATTGGGAAACAAGTATACCTTCGACTTGATGATTTCCATTCCTTTGGATATATTCCCAGCAGTGGGATAGCTGCGTCGTATGGTAGATCTATCTTCAGCTGTTTAAGGAACCTCCAAACCATTTAATGCAATCCCCATTAAAATTCCTATGACATTTCTCTCAGAAATGGAAAGAACTATACAGTCATTTATCTGGAATAACAAAAGACCACGAATAGCCAAAGCAATGCTGAGCAAAAAAAAGAAAGCGGGAGGTATTACTCTCCCTGACTTTAAACTATACTACAAAGCCATAATAACCAAAACAGCATGGTACTGGTACAAAAACAGAGACACTGATCAATGGAATAGAACAGAACACCACCATTTAATATTCTAAGCACATCATCCTGTTTCACACATTTGTGTTCCTTTGCATATGCTGTATGCCCAGGTTGCTTTGTGCTTTCCTATTTTGTAACACTGGAATCATCCATTTATTTCTTTATAGCTTAGACTATGAGCTTTTGAATTTAGGGACTGTGTCTTATTTAATTTTTTAACTATTAACTTAATACAGAACAGAGACTTAAATGTTTATCAGAAAAGGGTTTCTATCAATTCTGTGTTTCAAAAAATGTTGAAATTATCTGTTTATAAGCTTATTTTCCCATTAGCCTTTAAATTCCTCAAACTGTATCTTGTTCCTCTTTGTTGTCTTAGTTTGTGGTAGTACCTCATTGTCTGATCCAATGCTCAAAAATCAATCTCAATTCAATTCAGCATTTACTGAGAAACAACTGTGTGCCAAGTACTAGGCTAGGTTCTGGGATATAGAGATGAACAAGGCAGATATGATCTCAACCTTCATGATCCTGTAGAGTCTAATGAACAAGATGGGCATTAAATACAAAATTAGAGGTGTGATAGCTGTTATAAAAAGATTGTCCCAGGGACAAGAAGAACATATGTTAAGGGAATTTCACCTTGTCTGGGTTGAATTGAATTTAGAGGTAACCTTATTAGTAGAATGACTCCATGGAAGTGCATTTTTAAATGTCATTTCTATTTAGTGACCATCGGCTGTTATATTTGATGTGGATTCTCTCGCTTTTGTAATATTGGAACAAGAGAAATCCAATTAATACATCTCTTTTTTTCCCATTATTATGGAGTATTCGTGGTGTGTAATCTTTTAGTTACTGCAGTACACATTATCTATATTTGGCTTTGGAATGTCTTTTGGTACTTTTATGTCATGTCTGATGTATTACCTTGAATGAATTATATATAGCCAAATTAAGAGCTAGAAAACTAGCTTCTCTGTCCTGTTCTTTTACCAAATTCCAAATACTCATGCTTAGAATATTTTATAAAACTTTATATGAAGAAATTGTGTGGTTAGAGTGTAGTGCTGATAACACACCAAGGTCCAGGGTTCGATCTCTGTACAGTCAGGCACCAAAAAATTTTTTAAAAAGAAAAAGTTGTGGGCTGAGCCCGTGGCGCACTCGGGAGGGTGCGGCACTGGGAGCGTGTTAGTGCTCCCGCCGCGGGTTCGGATCCTATGTAGGGATGACCGGTGCACTTGTGCAGCCGGTCTCAAAAAAGAAAAAAAGAAAAGAAAGTTGTGCTTTTATATCCTTTCTGACTTTAGGAGAGCAGCCAGGATAATGAAGGATCTGGACATTGTGGCCTAAAGAAATGGTTGAAGATGATGGACACAGCACAGGGAAGATGAAGAGGAAACGTGATTTGATAGTTGTTAAAATCTGTTTGGTAGGCTTCTGTGAGAGCCCTATGTGCAGAAGAGTAAATTTTTTTTTTTTAAAGAACTTCATTGAGATGTAATTCACATATCATAAAATTCACTCTTTAAAAGTATACAATTTAGTAGTTTTTACTATGTTCACAAGTTGTGGAACTGTCACCATTATATGATTTTATAACATTTTCATCACTCCAAAAGAAATCCCATACCTATTAGCAGTCACTTCCTATTTTTCCCTGCCCCCAACTCCTGGCAGATACTACTGAATCAGAAACACTGGGAGTGGGACCCAGCAATCTGTCATAACAAACCCTCCAGGTGATGCTAATGCTGAAAACCACTGCTTTAGAGAAAAACTCTGTTCCCTGGGTGATAGGTACATCGGGCTTCCAGCCATTCCAGTGGAAGGGTGAGGGAAAATTGACTATTCCATACACAAACTCTCGATGAATCCCCATCTCTCCTACCTCAACCTCACTAAGGTTCCCTGTGCAGGTTACCCTGCTTCTGCTGTAGCTTACTCACTCTATGTATATTCCAGATAAGGCTTCCATGTTTTGCCATATTGGTCATCACCTAACCATCTGTTTTCTGTCCTTCAAAAGTTAAGGTCTCTTGTCCAGCAAAGTCCCCCTTCCCCCTTTTTAAAATTTATTATTATTTTAAGGCTGTCTCAGGAAGGCATCAGTATAAATATCTGTGCTTAATTCCTCATTTTAACTTCACTTTTATTAGCCTGAATGGTACTAATTTGCTTTAATAGCTAGTTAGGTTATACATTGTTTGCATAGTCATTTAGTATCTAATGTTTTAACTCTGCAGTGCCTGTATTCCATCCTAGGAAGTCTAAACACTGGGTTCTCTAACCATTTCTAATATTGAATTCCTGTGTGAAGGTGAATACCAACCTGACTTATTCCAGTGGAGTAGCTCCACTTTTCTGTTATCTAGCTCACTGAGCTCTAGCTAAGCAAAAAAAAAATATCTGAAGGATTGAGTGACTTAAATAAACAAGTTTTGTGTGAGTTGTTTTAAAAAAAAAAAATCTCAGTCTGTCCTTTGAGTAATGATAGAAATAGAACTCATTGTGCATGAAATGCAATGCCTGTTGTTGCTTTCTAAAAGCAAGTGCAGGTTACTGTAGTGAGACATCAAATTAATCCTTAGTAATTAGACCAATATAGACAGCAATTGGAGCTATAAAAAGCAAAACTAATGTTGTTACTTCTTTCAGTTACTGAATAATCTTATCCAAATTCTATTTTGCTCTGGCTTTAATTACTTTTTTTTTAGGAAAAGGAGAAAAAAATCTGTGTTGCATGTTTGCAGAATTTAGGTTGGGCTGGGAACAGAATTTTTGTCATTTTGACTTTTTTTTTTTCTAGCCTGTTTTCTTCTGCTAAAAATAACTGTGGTTACTCATTTATTCAGCAATAATTTTAGTGTTCACCCAAATGGTATGTAACTGTATTGGACACCAAGTAGGATGTTAAAAATGTGGGACAGCCCCATTAATGAGCATATAGAGGATTGTCAGTGCTGTTATAGTGTGAAGCAGCTATTATGATAATGTTATCCCTGCCAAAAAAATACTGATCTTGTCCAAATGATTGGTTCTGTTAGTTGAAATAAATGCAGTCAGAGAGACTTATATTGTAATTCTGGCTTCTTTACATACTAGTTTTATAAGCTTAATGTATGAGTCTCCACTATTTTATTTAATCAATAAAAATAAATTATAATGCCTCTGGACTCTGCAAAGAGTTCCCAACAAGAAGACCCTCACAAGATGTAGCCCCTGGACCTTAAACTTCCCAGACTCCAAAACTGTAAGAAATAAATTTTATTTCTTTATAAGTTACCTAGTTTCAGTATTATAAGCAACAGAAAACTGACTAATACACCATCCTTTCACTTTTAGTCTATTCGTGTGTTTGGATCTAACGTGAGTCTCCTGTAGAGAGCATGTAGTTGGGTCATGCTTTTTTTAGTCCATCTTGCTGGATTTTTCTCCATCAAAAATCTTTGTTTTTTGATTATAGAGTTTAACCCAGTTGCATTTAAAGTAATTACTGACAAGGAGGGACTTCTGTCATTTTGCTATCTTTCTATATGCTCTCACAGCTTTTTTGTCCTTTATTTTCTGCATTACTGTCCTCTTTTGTGTTTAGCTGATTTTTTGTAGTGAAATGTTTAAATTCCTTTCTCATTTCCTTTTGTATATTCTATAGCTGTTTTTTTGTGATTACCATGGGATTTCATTTAACATCCTAAAATTATAATACTCTAACTTGAATTTATACCAGCTTAACTTCAATAACATGAAAAATCTTTATTCCTTTAACAGCTTTGTCTACACCCATTTGTTGTTGATGTCATAAAATTACATCTCTGTACATTGCATGTCCCCAAACATAAACTAATAATTCTTTGAAATGCAATTAGCCTCTTCTTAAATTATGTAGAAAACAAAATGTGGAGTTACAATCCAAAATTGCAGTAATACTAGCTTTTAGACTAATAATTTTCTAATGTATTAGTCTCCTAAATCATGTGGAAAACAAAAAGTACAGTTACAAACTGTTGTTACAGTAATGCCCATTATCTTTATCAAGATCTTTATTTCTTCATATAACTTCAAGTAACTGTCTAGTATTTTTTCATTCACCCTGTAGGACTGCCTTGAGCATTTCTTGCAGGGCAGGTCTGGTGGTAATGAACTCCTTCAGCTTTTAACTGGAAATGTCTTAATTTCTCCCTTACTTCCCCCCCCCCCAAGGGTCAAGGTCAAATTTAATTTAATTTTAACTTTTTTTTTTTTTTTTTTTTTTTTAATTTTATTTTGTCAGTATACAATGTGGTTGATTATTGTGGCCCATTACCAAAACCTCCCTCCCTCCTCCCTCTCCCCTCTCCCACCCAACAATGTCTTTTCTGTTTGCTTGTTGTATCAACTTCAAGGAATTGTAGTTGTTATGTATTCTCCCCCCCCCCGTTTTTATTTTGTGTGTGTGAATTTATTTATTTATTTTTAGCTCCCACCAATAAGTGAGAACATGTGGTATTTCTCTTTCTGTGCCTGACTTGTTTCACTTAATATAATTCTCTCAAGGTCCATAGCAGTAACTAACATCTACTCTACACTTTACAGTTAACCAACATGCCAATTTCATTTATTCCACAAAACAATCTTTGAAATCGGTGTTATTACCCGTTGTATTGGTTTTTTAGGGCTGCCATAACAAAATACCACAGACTGGGTGGCTTAAACAACAGAAATGTATTTCCTCATAGTTGTGGAAGCTGGGAGTCTGAGATCAAGGTGTCGATAGGGTTAATTTCTTCTGAGGCCCTTCTCCTTGGCTTGTTGATGACATCGTCTTCCTCCTCCTTGTATAGTCTTCCCTCTGTGAGAGCCTCTGTCCTCATCTTTTCTTCTTATAAAGAAACCAGTCATACTGGATTAGGGCCCACCCTCATGACCACATTTACTTTAATTGCCTCTTTAAATGCAGTGCCTATCTTTAAATACAGTGATATTTTTAGGTACTGGGGGTTAGGACTTCAACATACAAATTTGGGGTGGAGAGGAGACATAATTCAGTTCAGAACATCCTCATTTTATAGACAGAGAAAATGAGGATACAGAAGGGTAAGTGATTTTTCTAAAGGGCCACCAGACCCCTTAAATCGAGTATCTGCTGGCTTGGGCTCAAGTGCTGAGTTCTGACTCTTGAGTTCTCACACTTATAGGATGAAACGGCTACAAGGACCTGGGTGTGTGAGGGGAGAACAAATCAGAAATACTTTTTCATGTCTTCAGAAGATAGACTGACTCAGCTGAGGCATTCATAAGAAAACAGACCATTTTAAGGAAAGAAGTATTAGTTAGGTATTACTATTTTCCACTCACACATATCCCCAAACAACTAAAAAGTCTCCCTTACTTTTGAAAGACAGTTTTGACAGATGTAAGATTATTGATTGACTTTTTTTTTCTTTTAGCAGTTTGAATCTATCTTCCCACTGCCTTCTAACTCCCAAAGTTTCTGATGAGAAATCTGTTGATAATCTTATTGCCCTTGTATATGGTAAGTTGCTTCTCTCTTGCTGCTTGCAGGATTCTCTTTGTCTTTGCAAGGTTTGATTATAATGTGTGTTGAACTCTTGTTGAACTCATCTTACTTAGAGTTCATGCAGCTTCATGGGTGTTTATATTCATATCTTTTATCACATTTAGGAAGTTTTAAGCCCTTATTTCTTCCAATATTCTCTCTGCCACTTTCTCTCTCTTCTTCTGTGACTCCCACATGTATGTGTTGGGCCATGTGATGGTATCCCAGAGGTGATTTGGGCTCTGTTCACTTTTCTGCACTCTTTTTTCTTTCTATTCCTCAGATTCAAGAGTTTCCATTTTCCTGTCTTTAAGTTTACTGATTCTTTCTTTTGCCTGCTCAAATCTGCCTTTGAATACCTCCAGTGAATTTTTCATTTCAGTTATTGAACTTTTCAGCTCTAGAATTCCTTTTGTTTTCTTTGTAGGTTTTCTGTCTCTTTATTGATTGCTATTTTTTTATACACATTGTTTTCTTGACTTTCTCTGCAGCTTTTTTCACTTCTTTGAGCATCTTTAAGAGTTACTTTGAAGTCTTTTTTGAGTAGATCTGCTATTTTTTCCTTTGAATGGGTCATATTTTCATTTTTATTTGCTATGCCTTGTTGTTTTTGTGAATACTTGTCATTTTAATTTAATAATGTGGTAACTCTGAAAATCAGATTCTCCTTCTTCCCCAGGTTTCATGTTTTTGTTTGTTATTAGTATTATTATTATTATGTTATTGTTGTAGGGTGTCTCTGCACCAAGGATCAGCCTAAGGTGTAAACTTAAGGCCACTCTTATTTTACATTTAAGAGGCAGATTTAGCATGTGGATTATGATAGAGGTTGGGAAATGGAGACCTGTTTTTTGTTTCTGAAACATTACTTAGTGACTTTTTCTTAGTTTCCTCAACTACGTACTTATTCTGGGCTTTTCTCTGGATTTTCCTTTAGGACAGTACAGTGTGAGGTTCAAGCAAAAAATTTGAACTCTAGGCAGATGGTATTTTAGGGACTACTTACTCTACAAAGAGTTACCTCAATTATTTTCTTGTATGCCTCTCTTGGCCAAAATATGTGTTTAATTTGATAATATTGGTATTTCATATACAGGTGTGGCAGATTGGGTGTAACTTGGGAATTTGAAGATAGCTGGCCAAATAGTTTAACCCAGAGTCTCTCTGTTATCTTTTGTGTAGGTCAGACCATGATCCATATCATTAAGCATACAAGCGTACTTCAAAAAGTTCATGGAAAGATTCATATTTTAATTACATTTTTCACAACTTTTTGAAGTACCCTTCTATTTGTTTTTACTGTTCATATAGCCAAAGAGGCCTGGTATGGCAGAGCAGTAGCTCTTCTCTTCTTCCTCTTCTTCCAATTCAGGGAAAATGAATAGGCATTTTTCATGCATTATTTCTATAGGCTAAGTGTGCCTTTATTTATTTTATTTTATTTTTTGGTGTCTGGCTGGTATGGGGATCTGAACTCCCAACCTTGGTGTTACCAGCACCACTCTCTAACCGAGTGGGATAACCAGCCAGCCTAGGTGCTCCTCTAAAAGCAGGTTGCTTCTGTTTTCTAGTCTGCGATGGTCCATCCATACTTTTGTATTCATAAACCAAGCTCTGTTTGATTTGGAGTCTGTCAAAATACTAGAAAATTTTGGTTTTATTCAAAACCAAAATTTTGAATGGAGTTCTGGAGTCCTTATGCAAATATACCTTTTTAATGAAATAACACCTTGTGTATCAATTATTTGTCCCTTTTACTTTCAAACATAATTGGTAATTAGAAAATCTAGATCAGTGGTTCTCAACTCTGGCTGTACATTAGAATGTTTCAGGAGCTTTTAAAAAATATATAGATGTTTTAGCTCAGCCTTCCTTGAAAATTAGATATAATTGGTCTGAGAGTGGGACTGGCATAGGATTGTATTTTTAAAGTGCCAAATGTTATTCTGTTATGCAGCCAAGATTGAAAACTACTCTAGAATCCACTTTAAGAACTCAGTGGTTCTTAAAGTGTAGTCCTTGGACCAGCAGCATCAGTATCACCCCTGAACTTGTAGAATTGCAGACTTTCAGGCCTATTCTAGCTACTGAAGCAGAAATTCTGGGGGTGGGGCCCAGCAATCTGTGTTTTAAAAAGCCTCAGGTGATTCTAATGCAAGCTAACGTTTGAGAATCACTGCTGTAGATCATCTAAGCATTTATAACAAAGACTTCTTTTACTTAATGCCAACCTTCTCAGCTTCACAGTGCTTCAGAATGATTCTGGACCTGAAAGTAGTTAAAGAAAGGGGGTGGGGAGGGAAGCATGCCACAAGAAAAGCCTTTGTTGGTAAAATCCCTGAGCCTAAATAAAAGTGGCCATAGCCAAAAAGAGCTTGTATTAGTCTATTTCTGTTGCTTATAACAAAATACACAGAACTGAGTATTTCATAAAGAATATGAAATTTATTGCTTACAATTCAGAGGCTAGGAAGTCCAAAGTTCAGGGAACACATCTGATGAAGTCTTTCTTTGGTGGTGACTTCAGTAATGACAGAGTATTACATCACAGAAAATGGAGCAGAGAGAGCAGAGAGACAGACTCTTCTTTTAAAGCCCTCAGAACCACACCCAACTACCATTTTTAATCCATTCATTATTGCACTGTCCTACAATCCAGTCACCTCTTCAAGGCTCCACCTTTCAATTACCATAATAAGATTTCCCACCCTCTTAACAGTCACAGTGGGGGCTGAGTTTCTAATACATAAAACTTGGGGGACACAATTCAAGCTTCATTGAGTTTGGGGGTGACATAATTCAATCTGCTACAGAGCTATAAAGTATATTGGATGTGTTACCATTTTTGTATCCTAAAATGGAATGCAAATATATCCTTATTTACAATCAGTGCTTATAAATGACTATTCCTTTCCACTAAGAAGGGGCTATAGATGAAAAAATAAGGCAGAAAACAGTGGCTTTGAGTGGTAGGAAGTGGCAGTCACAGAGATAGCAAGTAACCGATGGTGGAAGAAAGGCAGGCTAGGAGCAGCCATCAAGAATGGAATAACTGTTGAACGCAGGGGCAAAAACCACCCACATGATGGTGACATTAAAGGTACAAAGCTTCCCTTTGGAACATGTGGCAGTGTTTTGTGGGGGTATGGGACCATTGATCATCTGTGCTGCACTTAATAGTTTTTAAGAATGTACACATGCACCAGTACAGAAAGTAGGCCATGGAGTCAGACTGTTTAAGTTAAAGCTAGCTTTGGTATACTATGCTGGAGTAGTTTGGTTTCTATACTTATGAACTGGAATGAAATCACTTCCCTCATATGATAACAAGGGTGAAATAAAACATGTAGAGAGCCTGCTAGACACTGTGTCAGTAAACTTTTTATGAGGAACAGCTGGATGGCACAGGAATTTGAACCCTTAACCTTGGTATTGTCAGCACCATATAGTAAATTTTTTTTAACATATGATTGGTAACATAACATTAAATTTTACATTAGTGACATTGTGCAACCAAAACCACTGTCTAGTTCCAGAACATTTTCATCACCCCAGAAGGAAACCCCATACCTATTAAGCAGTCATTCTCTGTTATGGACTAAATTGTGTCCCCCCAAAATTCTGCATTGATGTCCTAACCACCGATACGATTGTATTTGAATAGTCCCTTTAAGGAGGTAATCAAGGTTATGTGAGATCATAAGGGTAGGACCCTAATCTGATAGAACTGGTGCCCATATAAGAAGAGGAGGTGCCAGGTGTGCATGTGCACATTGGAAAGGCCATGTGAGGACACATCAAGAAGGCAGCCTTCAGCAAGCCAGAGAGTCCTCACCAGAAACCAACCCTGCTGGCTTGATCTTGGGTTTCCAGCCTCCAAAACTGTGAGACAATACATTTCGGTTGTCAGAGCCACCCAGTTTATAGTATTCGCTTATGGCAGCTCAAAAAGAGTAGTATATTCTCCATTTCATCTCAGCCCAGCCCCTGGCAAATACTTTTCTGCTTTCTGCCTCTATAGATTTGCCTATTCAAGATATTTCATATAAATGGAATAATACAATATGTAGCCTTTTATGTCTATCATCTTTCACCTAACCTAATGATGTCAAGGCTCATCCATGTTATAGGATTTATCAGTATTTCCTTTTCATTTATCCATTCATCCATTGATGAACATTTGGGTTATTTCTTTTTGTCTGTTATGTATAATGCCACTATGAACATTCATATACAAAGTTTTATTTGAGCACCTGTTTTTATTTCTTTAGGGTATACCTATATTCAGGAATAAATTTCTGGGTCATTCTATGTTTAACTTACTGAAAACGCACCAAACTGTTTTATATAGCAGGTGCACAATTTCATACTCCCACCAGCAATATACAAGGAGTTTCTCCACAACCTTACCAACACTTGTTATTTTCTATTTTTTTTCCCCCTCTTCTTTTGGTGGCTGTTTGGTACAGGGATTGAACCCTGGACATTGGTATTATCAACACCGTCCTCTAACCACTGAGCAAACCAGTCCGCTCCTTATTTTTTAAATTATACCCAAGAAACTTTTTAAAAACTATATTACTTAGGGGCCTAAACCTTCCTTGGGGCATTAGTAGTCAATCAGGGGTTCACATCTTAGTTAACTTGCAGAACTTTTCAATATACCCATGATCAGAACCTTCCCTATACTTTCTGAATGGAAGTCTCTGGGGTAGACCCCCAAAATTAATACTTCTCATTAAGAACCATTGCATAGGTAGTGTCTCTCAAAGTATGGTCTGGGGATCCCTGGGGCTAGCTGAGATCCTTTGGGGGAATCCTTGTGGATAAAACTGTTTTCATAATTATACTAAGACAGTGTTTGCCTTTTCATTCTCATTTTCTCATGAGTGTACAATGGAGTTTTCCAAAGTCTTCATGACGTGATAGTGCAACAGATTAAGTGCCAAAACATATGAGAATTCAGCTGTCTTCTGTTAAGCTAGACATTCAGAAACTTACAAAAATATAAAACAGTGCCACTCCACTTACTAATTTTTTTTTCTTTGGGGAAAAGAATATTTTTCATAAAAAATATGTTCTTTATGACAGATGAATTTTTAAAATTGTTTTTAAAGGAATTAATAAACATTTTTTAATTTCTCTATTTTATTGGTAAATATTGGTAGATATACCTAGATAAACAAAATTTCTTTGAGATCTGCAATAAATAAAAGTGTAAAGTGGTCTTGAGACCAACCAAATGAGAACAAAGAAATTTTGAGACCTATGGAAAGGAAGGAGGCAAAAAATAACTATTACCCATTTGTTAAACACTTACTGTATAGTTAGTATTAAGTTAAACTTTTGACATATTTTGCTTCATTTCGCCTTTATAATAACCCCATGATGTATGTGTACTTAACTTCATTTTCACATGGAGAAATTTGGCCTTAGAGAAGTTAAGAACTTAGCTCATAAGTGGAGGAGCCAGGATTTTAACTTAGATCTTTAGAGTATGTTAATTACTACCATAACCTTAAAAAAGTACGAGTCATCTTTACAGGAGTTGAGCCCAGGAAAATGTTGATAGTTCAGTGCCATAATGACTCATCTACCTCTATAGTATCAGGCCTTGGAAAAGGTAGTCCTTCAAATCTTTCTAGACTTAAATAACACTTCAGGTAGATGTGGAACATGTACCTAAATTAAAGCACTTACACGTTCTTCTCTTTAGTGGTCCTCGGAGCAAGGATTACTAAATGGAAGAAATGTAAAAGGAATAATCTTGACATGAGTAAATGTAGTTGACAAAATTACATGAGAGTACTTCAAGAAGATTATGGAAAAAATGTAATGAAAAGATAATATGAAATTTTTTTTAAGTACCATCGTATACCTGTTTTGGAATGGTGATTTTTTTAGGCTTATTGAGACATGAGGATAGATTTTCAGTTAGAAAGGACAGTGAGCAAATAGTGACCCTTTAGAATGTTATTTTCTAAGACTTCATATGCAGTCAGTCCTCTCCTCTGAGGAGTCCATCATTGCAGGAATGATGAAGTGGCCCTTCACTGTGGCAGAAGCCAAAGAATCATGTCCTGCTGTGTTTACATAGAATAGTCTTAGGGTAAATTTTTTTCTTATAATATTATAGTTAAACAAAAAATAAAATCTTTCCTAATTAGAGAAGTTCACCCAATCTAGTCCTTTTCAAAGATTTATTTGTTGCCTGTAGAGCAAAAACTATGTGAGCAGTCACTTTTTAAAAACTGATTCTGTGGGGCCAGCCCGGTGGCGCACTGGAGAGTGCACCACTTGGGAGCGCGGCAGCCCATGTGGAGACCGGTTCCCGCTCACTGGCTGAGCGCAGTGCGGGCGCAACACCGAGGGTTGCGATCCGGTTGCCGGTCCCCAGTACGGGCGCGACACCGAGGGTTGCGATCCCGTTGCCGGTCCCCAGTACGGGCGCGACACCGAGGGTTGCGATCCCGTTGCCGGTCCCCAGTACGGGCGCGACACCGAGGGTTGCGATCCCGTTGCCGGTCCCCAGTACGGGCGCGACACCGAGGGTTGCGATCCCGTTGCCGGTCCCCAGTACGGGCGCGACACCGAGGGTTGCGATCCCGTTACCGGTCAGTAAAAAAGACAAAAAGGAAAAAAAAAAAACTGATTCTGTTATTTTCTGGTGTGTTCTGTGAACGATTGTTCCAGAGAATAGCAGAATTATTTGTTTAGTAATTGATAATTCTTTTTACCATCTTCCTCTTCTTCTTCCTACACTGTAACCCCCATTCCAGGGCTCTTTCAAAAATTCAGTTTGGGGATCAGCATGTTGTATAGAAAATTAATTATTTGCTTACTTGACAGATATTAATTGTCTAGTGTGTTTCGGGCACTGAGTTAATACTGAGGATACCAAAATGAACAAAAAGATACAGTCACTCATATTTATAATCTAATGAAGGAGATGGATATTAAATAATCACATCAATAAATGTAAATTTTTTGTTTTGAAAGGTGCTGTGAACAGTTCTACATGTTGTTATTAAAGAGCATATTGACCTAGGAAGGTTGGAAGAAGACTGAAGCCACAGTGGGGTTGGGAAGAAGCATGAGTTCAGGTTGTTATGAGTGAAAGGATCAACTGAGCAGAGAGATATATGCTTCTGGAGCTTAGAAAAGAGGTCTGGGCAGAAAGTATACATTTGTGAATTGTATGCCAATGTGTAGTTAATTGAAATCATTGGCTGAGGTAGATCATTTAGGGAGAGAGTATACAGTGAGAAAAGAGTCTAGGTTTTTAGAAATGCTAGTCTTTAATGAACAGCTAGTGTAATGTGTACAAGGGGGCAGAAATAGAGATTAGAGAAATAGGAAAGCTAGGAGAGTACAATGTTAAATATTTCAAGAGGAGAGAGTATTTCAAGGAATATCAAATAAGGTCTAGTCACTCCTTACCATGGCTCTACGTGTTCTGGTCCCTTCCCATCTCTTTGACCTCATCTCTTACCATTCATTCTTTTACTAGCCTACTCATGTTCTTTAAATATATCAGGCTCTTTCCTATCTAAGGACCTATCTGCTTGTTGTTCCCTTTACTGGAATGTTCTTTTCAAATGCCATCTCCTCAGAGAGGGCTAACCAACTTTCCACCCATTTTAGCAGGATTATTGTCAGACTATCAAATTTTGAATTTCATTATATAATTAAGATTAAATTTTCTTGGGCCTCAAATTCAGTTGCAAATAAAATATCAAAGGCATGTTAAAGGAAATTAATCTTGCAGAGGTGTTTGGCAATAATGGGAAAGAAGAATATTTAGGTTTTGGGATGCACCCTTCCTAAGGCATCTTAACAGGAATTGTTGAAATTGTGAAGGCGCTACATCTCTTTTATACCCTTAGAAACAAGTGTATGAAAAGGTCTTCAGGAACTTCATGGAAGAATTTGTATTATCTTTTAATTCAATTTTTCCGTGAACTTTTTGAAGTACTCTCATATTGCAAGATAGAGGAATAGGGGAAAGTTGTAAAGGAAGTGCCTGGAGTCCACTCTGTTAGGTATGTAGTAATAATGAATGACAAATATGTCACAGTATTGATAATCCACTGGACACAAAACAATAGAAAAATAGATGATCATTTTCTGATGATGGGAAAACCACTTGACAAACACTGTCTTAAAAGCCAATTTAAAAACTGTCTATGAGTTCACTTCAGTCCACTTTTACTATTCTGACAGTAGCGATATGATATGGAGGTTGGGGGTAGAGGGGTGTAGGGAAAGTTGTTGATCAGTCTTATTGCTGAGTAAGTTCCTCCCCAGCTAAAGAACAGCAATTACTCTATTCTTTCAAAATAAAAAAGATGAGCTCTTAAACTTAAGGGCCAGAAAGAATAAATGACTGAGCAATCAGTGACCATTTTATATTAATGCACTTACTAACTTGAGGGCTTCATGAAACTACACAAGGGCGAAAGTGACCTTCGTAAAACTTTTTGTTGTAATTTTATTTTCCAAAAAGCCATTTTTGTAGCTGTCTTGATTGATGTGTATTGAATGTACTTTTGTTACACAAGCTCATGGACTTTCCTTATATAGCTTTCCTCTCTTCGTAATTTGGCACAAGAATGGTTTTTAGTGATGAGTGTTTTCTTTTTCTGCTGGTCTCTTCTCATAGCAGTATTGGCCTTTCACCTGGTTTTGTATCTTATTTTAGAAATGGCCTTGTTCTCAGATCTTATTTTAACTGTTGGTGGTTCAAGCCTTGCTGCAAATGTCTTTCATGTCTGTGGAAGACAGAAAAAAGAAGAAATCAGTATAAATTAAAATAGGAGTGATTTCACATGATCTAGAGATAATTATTGCAAAAAATATTAGTGATCAATGCCAAGCCTCCCCCTCCCCTACCTTTCTATGAATTTTAAGACCAGAAAGGTCTAATGACTTGCTAAAGATTACACAATATTGATAATTTATCATTCTCATTATTTTCATGGACAACATATCCTAGAGAGCTCTAATTTTAACACATGAAACAAATAAGCTATTTGTAGGGAAAGGAAATATACCAAACTACTTACCGTTATTACTTTGAGAAAGGGGAGTTATTACTTTGAGAAACTGCAGTTTTTCTTTCTAATTTTCTGGGTTTATAAGTGTTTAGTTGTGAGCATCATTATTAATATCATGATGAAAGCTGGGAGCATTAGAGTTGGACCTGAATTTGAATCTGGCCTCCCCCACTTACTAAGCTATGACTTTTGGGAAAGCTTCTTAACCACTTTTCTTCTTATTCTGGAAAGTAGAAGTAATAATACGTACGATATTGAGCTAACTGTAAAGGGGTTAACTATAAGGTTCTTAGGTTTAATGCCTGGCCCACAAGGATCCCCCTCTAATATTATTACTGCTACTACTGCTATCACTTATAATAGAACACTGGATCTGACATAGAGTGATCATTATTGAATGATTTAAACATTCATCTGCTTAAAGACTGGATGCTGAATTAGGAAATTTTTCAAGATACCTTCCAGCTTATTTTATCTTTTTGTTAATTCAGAGGAAGCACCATGGTCATCAGTTCTTACTCTCTTAGAATGATATTTAAGTCTTGGTTTCCTCAGTCAGAGCCTGATCCTTACTATAATTAAAATGAAAATTCCTGATCATCTTCTACATTTTACACTAGAGAGCTTACCCTACCTTGGTAGGGAAAATCATTAACTATTATTAAAGTTAAAATCCCTATTGCTACTCATCTTGGAGCATCCTATATAGAATTACCATGTGAGGAGGAGATGTCCTTGTGATTGGAATTTGAAGTTCTTGCAAGAAACCACTGTTTTCTCTGTACCTATTATCTTAATACAAATAGCAAGTCTCTTTCGAACAGCAATCCCATTAGCTTTCCTGGTATTTCAGAGCCCCGAAAGCAAATTTCACCTATGCCACATGTTTGTTTATGCCCTAAAACTTTTCAGTGAAATACTCTTCAATGTTAGTTAACATCTGTATATACAATTTCTTGTGATGTAGTACCTGAAGGAAATGTCGTGTTATATACTATTACCGACCTACCTAGAGATGGCATGGTCTCAGATTGCAAACTCAGGGCCTTATAATTTTTGAATTTATTGTTTGGGACAGACCTGGATTGTTTGACCCATTTTAGGTGTCCATTTTAGGTACTAACAGACTCAGTAAACTATATCTGAGTATTTCTCTATATTTGTAATGTTACAGTTTGGGAGGGTGTTGTGCTTTTCCAGTTTACAACTGAGGAAGCCTGTCATCATCATTAGTACTCATTCATTCAGCATGAGCACCTGTTTTATCTTAGGCACTAGAGATGCAAATATGAATAAAACATGATTCCTATTCTGGAAAATTTCATATTTTATTGGGGGAGAAATATACTTAAATACATAATTAAATTTCAAAGTGATATGTTCTTTGTAAGAAATGTGTGAACCAAGTGTTATAGTAATATACAGGAGGGAACAATAAATTTGGGGAGTTGTGGTAAGGTTTCAGAGAGAAAATGACATTTGAGCCAAATCTTGAAAGGTGGATGGGAATGTGCCATTTGGGGAGAAGGGAGCAAGGGATGGGGCATTACAGAATAGGGAACAGCCTCTGCAAAGATCTAAAGGCACACAGGAGCATTCTATGTACGGATAATGTCTTCAGAGTGGCTAGGGAAAAGGTTGTGTGAGGAAAAGTCCAGTCAAAATTAGAAGTTACGTTTTATCCTTTGGCAGTGGGGAATTATTGAAGGTTTTAAAACTAGGGCTAGCATAATCAGATTTGAGTTTGAAAATTCCTAGTAGTTTGGGACTGGAGGAAAATAGGTGGCAGATACCAGTTAAAAAGCTGTTGTTTTCCAAGCAAGAGACAAAGGTTTACACTGACAGCAGCTGTGGAGATAGAGAAGAGTCACTAGATTTGAGGGAGTTTTCCAAGGTGTAAACAATTGAATCTCATGACCAATATGAAATGAGACATGAGGGCAGTAGGGGATGTGGGGTCTGGTTTGGGTGATTAGATGGATTAACCGAGATTAATAGAGCTGGGGAAATGTAAAAAGAAAAACAGGATTGTTCATTATTTTGTTTTTGTTTGTTTTCTGGAGCAAGGCAAGAATTTTCCTTTTGTACAAGGTTTACTCTTTTCATGAACATTCTAGTAGGCAAGTCAGGATCTGAATCTTGGGAGAGGTAACCACAGTAATATTTTTGAGTTCCTGTTATTTATTTTTCCATTAAAAACTAAGTTTCTCAGGTTAACTGATCACGGTTTCAGGAAGGTGGTTGTAGAACCAAAACATAAATTCCTAGGCTTCCTACCAATTGGGTCTTAGCTGGTATCTTTTCTTTCTTTTCTTTTTTTTTTTTTTTTTTTTTTTTTTCGCCTTGGCCGTACAGCAGAAATTTTTCAAGATACCTTCCAGCTTATTTTATCTTTTTGTTAATTCAGAGGAAGCACCATGGTCATCAGTTCTTACTCTCTTAGAATGATATTTAAGTCTTGGTTTCCTCAGTCAGAGCCTGATCCTTACTATAATTAAAATGAAAATTCCTGATCATCTTCTAACCCTTGGCATGGTGTCGCCTGCACCGCGCTCAGCCAGTGAGCGCACCGGCCATCCCTATATAGGATCCGAACCCGCGGCCTTGCTGCTCCCAGCGCCCCACTCTCCCGAGTGAGCCATGGGTTCGGTCCTGGTATCTTTTCTTAAAAAAAAAAAATATTGGTATACTCATATATAAAAGCCATCTATTTTTTGCACTGTTTTCTGATCTTAATGTTATTTGACTAATGATGGAAAAATGAGGAGTGCTAAGGAAAATAGCTAAGGAGTCCTAAACCTCTTGCTTTATTCTAGAATAACTTTAAAATGTAAACTTCAAGAAGTGTTCATTACTTCATATGCTTGATCTAATATCAATTGTTGTCATGTTTCAGTGTGAGAGAGACTGTAAGTATTAAAGAACCCTGGAAACTCTGGAACAGTTCTGATTTATACCTGTTGTCTTGGCTTAATATTCTTTTAAATTTACATACAGAAAAATCTAAGTTTTAAAGAATGCGCTGTAGTGTCCTTCTTTGTAGGAATTTTAAAATAAGGGTTTTTTTTTCCCCATTTGGGTGATTGAAAATAAAGTAGACAGTTCCTCAAAATCTGCCCTCACCCCCAAATTTCAGGGATCATTCTGCATTCATTGAAAGACTTAGGTGACTATGAAGAACTTGGGTAGGCTTTGAACAAAGTGAATTGCTATACATATCTGACATTCTTTTTTCATGTACTTAAAAAATAAACGAGCACACCTTATCCACATAAAATTCTAGTTTTCACTGTTACTGTCTAGATTATCTGCATGGATTTGGGGGCTGTGGTATTTTTATTTTGTTGTTGATTGCTATGAAATGTTGTTGCCTGCTGTTTAAGGTAGCTGCAGTAGAGTGCACCCAGAAGTGGTTATATTTCTATATATAGAAGTGGTTATATTTCTATATATATTTTATATTTAGTAAACCATAGGGTATGTAAAGCAGTTGCAAATTCCTTCAGGATAAAATGGTTTCTATAAATGTAACATTTTTAATGAAACTATTATTATCACCCATTAGAGAAATACAGCAGCTTATATGTATGTATTTGTGGACAGAACTTTTTTTTTCTTAAGATCTCACTGAGTATTTTAAATACTTAAAATTAATCATGTGAAAACTGTTTTATGCTCTTAATCTTGAATTGCAGAGCTTTTACTCAAGTGTTTACCTTTGGTCCAACATTCCGAGCTGAGAATTCTCAGAGCCGGAGACACCTAGCAGAGTTTTACATGGTAGAAGCAGAAATTTCTTTTGTTGAGAGCCTTCAAGATCTCATACAGGTAGGTACACAGCTTTTAAAATATCAGATATCTGTAACATTAAAATGCTTCTGTATACATTTTTACCTTAGACATCTGCGCATTATAGGTATTCCTAGAATGAAGAAGATGGAGAACTACTTAGTTTCGTAAACATTTACTGAATGCTTGTACTGTGATAGTTTCAGGTACAAGAGTCAGACAGATTTAAGTTCATATCCCAGCTCTGCCATTAGCTTTGCACTGAAGTAACCAAACTTTCATGATCTTTAGCTTCCTCAACTATAAAATGAAAATAAGTGTACTTATTTCATAAGATTATTGTGAAGAGTAAATGAAATCATAAAACTCCTAGTATGGGGTCTGGAACATAAGTAGGCTCAGTAAATAGTAGCTCTGTTTGCTAGGAGAATAAGTAAAACATCTTTGTAGTTATATAAACATCTCTATAGCTATATAGAAATCATCCACAGGAGCTGTCAGAGGTCAGTTGGAGGGACAGGGGATAAGACTGGAGAGAGAGTCAGGAGTCAGATCATGAAAGACGTTGTATTTAAACACAAGGCTAAGGAGTTGGAACTTTATCCAAAAGGTAATGGAGAAAAAGATCTAAGTTGGAAACACAAACAGGGTGACAGATGTTTGAGGTGGTAGATATGCTAAATACTGATATGATTATTGCACACTGTATAAATGTCCCCAAATATCATATTGTACTCCATAAATATATACAATCATCATGGCTCAATTAAGAAAAAACAAATTAAAAAGAAAAAAATTTGAGACAGAAATAGATTAGAGGTTACCAGAAATGAATAATGAGAAGTTATTGCTTAATGGGTACAGAGTCTATTTTTAGGATGTTGAAAAAGTTCTGGAAATAGATGGAGGTAGTGTTACACAGCATTTGGAAATAATTAGTTTCATGCAATTGTATGTTTAGAAACTCTTAAAATGGGCATCCTTATGTTAGATATGTTTTACTACAATTAAAAGAAAATGGGGGGAAGAAGATCTGAGTTGGAAAAGGTATGGTCAGAGTTATATTTTAGAAACATCTCTCTAGTAGTGTATAAAGAATGATTTTAGAGAGAGATAAAAATAGGAACATGAGGCCTTGTTAGGAGGCTGTGGACACAATCCAGATAGAGCACACAAGCTCTGGAGTTGGATTGACTGGGATTTGATTCTTAGCTCTACCACTTACTTGCTTTGTGGCCTTAGACAAAGGACTTAATGTCTCTGGGCCTCAATTTCCTCATCCACAAATGGGAATAATAATTCCTACTTCATAGGATGGTTGAAAGGATTAGGGAGATAATATACATAAAGCACTTAGTGTAGTTCACGACACTTAGTAAATTCCCAGATATTGTTAACTGTTATTATTATGAATTCTCTATCCAATAGCATCTTTGGTTACTATCTTAGTTTGGATTTGTAATTATGGGATGTTTATTTTAGTAATTTTCATCAAGTGTCTCTCCCTTGTATTTGTTTATATATCTTTCTACTCATTCACAGCAAATGACCCAATTCCACTTAAAATGTAAATACCCGGCCAGCCCCGTGGCTCACTCAGGAGAGTGTGGCGCTGGGAGCACCAAGGTCGCAGGTTCGGACCCTATATAGGGATGTCCAGTGCACTCACTGGCTGAGCGTGGTGCGGGCCACACTGTGCCGAGGGTTGCGATCCCCTTACCAGTCAGAAAAAAAAAAAAATGTGAATACTGTATATAACACAAATAGAATAGACTCATTATTTTATTACACTGTGTTAGGTTGGATTTCCTAGTAAACAAAGTCTAAGGCAGAGATTTGTGGGTAGTGGGGGTTATTGGGGAATGCTCTGTAAGGAAAGGAACAAAGTAGCACTGGGCACGGCAAAAAGTTGAAATGTGATGCCATTACAGAGGCCTTAACGTATTCTGTGAGGAACTTTGGAACTGGAATGGTTCTTCATAGTTGTCCCATATGAAGGCAGGGGATTGGCCTTTGTTCCTACCCCCATCAGTCAGTCATTGGACATGGCTAGTCTCTGGAAAGAGCATAACCTTGAGTCAGGCAGGGCCCTTGAGCCTGGACGGTTCCTGAAGAGGGACTCAACTATAAACCATCAGCAATTAACATTCTTAGATTCCCGGATAGGGCAATTGGCCCTGAAGGGGGCATTTTGGTCTCCACTTACCTACCTCCTTAACACCTCCCACTAATTATTGTAGATTAGTGATCCCCACAGGACATTTTTTGTTTTCCCTATGAGTGAGTGGGCAGCAGGTGGGAGAGAGCTCTCACTATTGGCATTTAGTGGGTAAAGGCAGGGATGTTGTTCAGCATCCTACTATGCACAGCCAAGAATTATTTGGGCCAAAATGTCAATAGAGGTACTGTTAAATAACCTTTTTCCGGATTATAGGGATTCAGGATCTGAGCCTCACAAGGGATCAGTGTGCATTCCTTAAGCAGCTTTCAGATGAACCCACCACCCAATTCTGTTTTATTCTTTCTCTCAGGCTGTGAGAATATTGTAAGGAATGGAACCATACTTTTTACCTCCCTGTTTCTGCCCAGACCCCACTGCCGCTACCCAAACATAGATAACAAAGGGAACAGTTCAAAGACATGCATACATTACTTTAGAATTTATTAAACATTTAAAATCTTTGCTCTGTAGTTATTTTTTACCATTTGACAGAGTTGCAAAGTAACTTTTATTTCCTCAGTTATATCAGTGAGAACATTGAGAAATAGACAAGTTAAGCAGCATACCTTTTTAGAATTGTGAGCAGAATTGAGTTCCAGATTTTCAGCTTTGCACTTGGTCAACAAGTCCATGAAATTCTTTTATTCTTTTGTAAATATTATAAGAGGAGCATCAAATCTAATATTAATGTTTGAAATGAGTCATTTGTTTATTCCATTTTCTCTTTTTCTTCCATTCATTCTCTGTCTTCGTTGATATTTCTAGATACCATAACTGATGGATTTTTAGGCTAGTTTCTTAAGCATTGGTGATTAATGTTCAGGAATAATGTGAATAAGAAGAGCACACAGAGTAATTTTATTCAGAGCATTACTCTACACTTCTTTTGCTGGTATTATTTCAAATATATTTTATAATAAGTCTGGGACTAATAAAAAGGATTGGACTACCCCAGAGGGACCAACAGTTATTCTTCCAGTGGCTTTAGATGTGGGCATGGGGAAGGAGGTAGCTTCAATGATGTTACTTCCTGAGAGTTGCATAATAGCTCTCTGGAACAGTTCTGATTTATACCTGTTGTCTTGGCTTAATATTCTTTTAAATTTACGTACAGAAAAATCTAAGTTTTGAGCAATGTATAGACCTCTGTAACCATGACTACAGTCAAGATACTGAACAATTTGATCACTGGAGAACAACTCCCTCTTGCTGCCACTGTGTATTCTAACCTCCTCCCACTGGCAACCACTGATCTGCTGTCTCTAAAGGCAATCTTGCCCTTTCCAGAAAGTCATATAAATGGAATAAATAAATGGAATAACATCGTATGTAGATTTTTTGGTTTGGCTTCTGTCACTTAGCATAATGTATTAGAGATTCTTCTTTGTTCTGTGTATCAATTGTTTGTTCCCTTTTACTGATGGGTAGTATTCCATGATATAATGCACTACAGTTGATTTATTTATTCACCAGTTGAAGGACACTTAGTTTATTTCCAGTTTTTGAAAATAACAAAGTTGCTATAAACATGTACGTTTCATGTGAACATAACATTTTCACTTCTCTTAGGTAAATTCCTAGTAGTGAGATTGTTAGATCAGTGTTTGTTGTTTAATTTTATAGGAAACCAATCTATTTTCCAAAGTGACTATATCATTTTGCATTTCCAACAGCAGTGTAAAAAAGTTTCACTTTTCCTACTTCCTCACCAGTACTTAGGACAGTCATGTGTTGCTTAACAATGGGGATACATTCTGAGAAATGCATCATCAGGCAGCTTCGTTGTTGTGCAAATATCATAGAGTGTACTTACACAAACCTAGTGTAGCTTAGGCTGTATGGTATAGGCTACAAACCTGTACAGCATGTTACTGTGCTAAATAGTTTAAGGAAATAGTAACACAGTGGTCAGTATTTGCATAAATTGGAATAAATGCCCAAGAGTTCACTTTCTAGGTCACATAATGGTAGTATGTTTCTTTTTATAAGAAACCATCAAACTGTTTTCACCAAACTGTCCTATCAGCAATGTATGAGTGATCCATTTTCTCCAATCCTCACCAGCATTCAGTGTTTTAGTCATTCTGGTAGGTGTCTTGCAGTGCCTCGTTGTGGTTTTAATTTGCATTTCCCTAACTGGCTAGTGATGTTGAACATCTTTTCATGTACTTATTTGCCATCTATATACCCTCTTCAGAGAAATGTCTTTTCATACCTTTTGCTCATTTTCTATATAGACTATTTGGTTTTTTACTGTTGAGTTTTGAGAGTTCTTTATATATTCTAGGTTACTAGTTCTTTGTCAGATGTGTAGTTTCCAAACGTATTCTCCCAGTAAGTAGCTTGTCTTTCAATCCTCTTAATTTTGATGAAGTCCAGTTTATCATTTTTTTCTTTTATGGATCATGTGTTTGGTGCCAAGTCTAAGAACTCTTTGTCTAGCCCTAGGTCCTGAAGATTTTCTGAATGTTTTATAGCTTTTTCATTTAAGTCCATGATTCATATTGAGTTAATTTTTGTATAAGGTGTGAGACTTGGAGGTTCTTTTTATTTCTTTTTTCTTTTCCTTTTCCTTTTTCTTTCTTTGCCTGTAGATATTCTCTTGCTCCAACACCACTGGTTGAAAACCTTCATTCATTGAATTGCTTTTTGCACGTTGTTCAAAAATCAGTTGGTCGTTTATGTTATATGTTATGTATAGAATACAGATTTATTTCTGGGTTCTCTATTGTGTTCCATTGTACTATATATCTATCCTTCTGCCTGTGCAACACAGTCTTGATTACTCTAGCTGTATACTAGACCTTAATATTAGGTAGAGATTTATCTCACTTTCTTCTTTTTTGAGATGGTTGTAGCTTTTATACGGCCTGTATCTTTCCATATAAATTTTAGAATAAGCTTTTCTCTTTCTTGCTGGGATTTTGATTGTGATAGTATTGAATCTATTGATCAGTTTAAGAATTGACATCTTAACAATATCGAGTATTCCAGTTCATTAACATGATATATATATATATATCTTTATATTTAGGTCTTCCTCGATTTTTTTTTTTCATTAGTGCCTTATATTTTTTAGCATACATGTACTTATTCTGGTACCATAGTGTTTTGATTAGTATAACTTTCATTTCTATTAAATTTACTAATTTTATTATTGATATGGTTGGGTTTAATATTATTTATATTGCCTTTCAACTATATTTCTTTGTATTTTGTTTATTTTTATAATGATTGCTTTAGGAATTATAATATACATATGTAACCTTTTGCATTCTATTTATTATTTTAGTCCTTCAAGTAAGACAAAAGCCTTACCACTGTATATTTTCTTTTACTCTCACCCCTTTATCTCATAGTTACCATATGTACTACATCCATGTATTAGTACCCTGTTGGCTGCAGTAACAAATTACCTCAAACTTAGTGGCTTAAAACAACTCAAATTTATTTTCGCATAATTCTGGAGGTCAGAAGTCCAAAGTGGATTTTACTGGACTAAAAGTCAAGGTGTCATCAGTAGACTCTAGGGAAGAAATAGTTCCCTTGCCTGTTCCATTTTCTAGAGGCCACCTGCATCCCTCAGTTTATGGACCCTTAAAGTCATCAGTGAATCATCTTCAAATCTCTCTTTCACCCTCATGCCTCTCTTTTTCATTTATAAGGATCCTTATGGTTACATTAGTCCCACCTAGATGATCTAAAATAATCTCCCCATTTCAAAATCTTAACTTAATCACACCTGTACAGTTTCTTTTGCCATGTAAGGTAGCATCTTCTCAGGTTGTGGGGATTAAAACATAGACAGCTTTGATGGAGGGGTAAATAACATGTTCTTTCCACTGTAACCTATATAACATTGAAAACCTCTGATGATGTTCTAATTTTTGCTCTCATACATGAGATTTTGAGAGGAGAAAAATTACCTATTATGTTTATCTACATATAATAGTAATAGTAGATTACTATTTCTGTTGTTCCTCCTTTACTACTCAAGTTCCATGTTTTCCCTGGTGTCATTTTTCTTCGACGTAAAGAATTTTCTTTAGCATTTGTTTTATTTTTTTATTAAAAAAAATTTTTTTTTTTAGGTTTAAGGTAGGTACATTTTATTTTTTTGTCACCTTTTTTATTTTTTGATCAAATCGATATTATTAGCATATTCATTATTAACATCATAATTACTATTAGTGCCCCTTACCCCCTCTCTCCCCAACCCCCTCTCTCCCCCCAC
>NW_007726126.1:1007191-1030698 GCF_000696425.1 Galeopterus variegatus | reverse complement strand
AACCCCCTCTCTCCCCAACCCCCTCTCTCCCCCCACCCCCACCCCTAGTAACCACAGATTTGTTTTCTCCTTCTGAAAGCTCAACATATTGTTGTGGCTCTTTCTTCTTTCTTTCTTTCTTTCCTTCATTCCTTTTCTCCCTTCCTCCCTTCCCTGTTCTTCCCCTCCCCACTTCCTCCCCTCCTCTCTTCCTTTGTAGCAACATTTGTTTTAAGAGCAGTTCTGCTGGCAACCAGTTCTCTTAGTTTTCCTTCATCTGAGAATTTTAAAAATTTTGTTGTCATTCCTGAAGGATATTTTCACAGGATATAGAATTTTGGCTCAACAGTTCTTTTCTTTTAGCACTTTAAAAATGTTCTGTTGTCGAGTGGGAGAAAATATTTGCAAAATATACATCTGACAAAGGATTAATATCCAGAATATACAAGGAACTCAAACAACTTTACAAGAAAAAAACAAGCAACCCAATTAAAAAATGGGCAAAAGAGCTAAATAGACATTTAGGTTCCCTGCTGTACCGCCGGGGTCGGGGGGGAAGAAGACAGAACAACTACAATTCCTTGAAGTTGGTACAACAAGCAAACAGAAAGGACATTGTTGGGTGGGAGGGAGGAGAGGGAGGAGGGAGGGAGGTTTTGGTAATGGGCAACAATAATCAACCACAATGTATATTGACAAAATAAACTTTAAAAAAAAAAATAAATTTTTAGGGCCGGCCCGGTGGCGCACTGCTACAGTGCGCCACTTGGGAGCGCGGTGGTGCTCCCGCCGAGGGTTCGGATCCCACATACAGACCGGTTCCCGCTCACTGGCTGGGCGGGGTGCGGATGCAGCACCAAGGGTTGCGATCCCGTTGCCGGACATGGAAAAAAAAAAAAAGACAAAAAAAAGGAATAAATAAATAAATTTTTAAAAAATAAATAAGTAAAATAAAAATGTTCTGTTGTCTTTTGACCTCCATAGTTTTTGAGGATAAACTTGTTTCTTGAATTGTTGTTCCATTATATGTAACAGGTTATTTTTCTCTGGCTTCTTTCTTTATCTTTGGTTTTTAGCAGATGGACCAGTTAAGTTTCTGTTTTTTTCAAATATATTTATAGGGCACAGTCTGAAAGTCAAAGTGAGGGAATCCAGTGATTTTCTTCAAATGGAAATTTACTGCTCATGAAAGACCCCAGTTTAACAACCCCAGTGATCAAAGTCTTCACCTTATAGATAGGTGTATTGTGTCCCTCAAAAATGCAGGCATACCATCCAATCTGTGGCTTTGTTTAGTGATTGAGGGTTATGATCCTTCATATATCATTCAGTAACTCAGTAATTTCCTTATCTCACTGCTGGACTACAAGTGATATAGGTTCAAGGTAAAAGATTTTTAGCCTCCTGTTGTTTCCCTTTCATCAAGTTATTCCTTACTCCTGTATTCCTGTCCATTGGATCCATCTGGTTTTATTTTTCTTTCTTTTTCCCCACTTGTTTAGAATTTATACATTCTTTTTATATTATTTAATGGTTTACCTTACATTTTTTACATGAAGCCTAAAGTTAAACATATCTCCCCTTCTTAGACTACAAGGTCCGTAGAAAGTTCTGCTTTAATTCTGCTTATTTCCTTCAGTTTTATCTTTACTGCTGTCTAGTCTTTTGATTCTAACTCGTTTTCCACCTTCCCCAAATTGTATGTCATTACCATTTTACACTGTCAGTGCCTCAGATACCAACATCCTCACGAATTTCTTCTGCTATATTAGATATGCATGTTGGTTAGAAGGATAAATAACCATAGCAA
Organism: Galeopterus variegatus; assembly: GCF_000696425.1. Taxonomy (NCBI): domain Eukaryota; kingdom Metazoa; phylum Chordata; class Mammalia; order Dermoptera; family Cynocephalidae; genus Galeopterus; species Galeopterus variegatus. Next base: position 1,028,909 of record NW_007726126.1, on the reverse strand, counting down.
TAGAAGGTAAAAGAATAAACAAGGAATGCAGTGTAGCTTAGCAAGACATCTATACTAAATGCGACTAATGAAGACTGAAGCGTCATAAAGTAGTCTGGTTTTCTCTTGGTATTTAAGTGCTGTTTTATATCCGATCATATTTGATCGTATTAAATTACTTCAGTAGACAGTTATTCCCCCACTGTGTTTCCAGCCTGGATAGGGTGTACTGATGATGCAACAGAGGAAAAGAAAATCCCTGCCTTTGAGGTAACCTGTAGTTTATAAATGTGTGTATTTTTATGAGCACAACATTTGGAGGGTCTAATATGGTCTCACAGATTTCAAACCAAAAATAGTAGTTTTCATTTAAGAGATTTCATAAATATTTTCCATTCCAGTCACTTTTTTCTTTTAAGAACAAGTTTCGTCCATGAGTCTTCTAAGGACACCCATGGTAGAATGAATTCTTATGTATTGATTTGTGTTGTATGCTGATTCCTGTTATTTTTACTTTATGCTTCAGCAAAGCAAAATATACAATTTATATTTAGCTATATCTCATTGCTTCTCTAATTTTAAAGTTTACTTTCATTTACCAATGACTGATGAACTACTTTTCAAAATATACTTCCTCTTCACAGCTGTTTGTTGTGTGCTTCTCTGAGCCAGATACCATGCAAAGTCTGATACATGGATTATCTCATTTAGTTCTCACAACAATCCTGTAAGCTAGGTGCTACTGTGGTCCTGATTCTATAAGTGGGTTTATTGAAATTTAGGGAGACATCAATCAGTTACAGCTATTCATTCGACCTCTCCTGGAAAACTGGACTAATTTGCTATAGTATATTCAGGGGTTAAGAGGCCTAATGGATTTATCATTGTTAAAACCTAGAAAACAGTCCTTACAGAGCCCTGAAGAGGTTTTTTATATAAAGTTGCTTACTTGTCAGGTGATTCTGTGTTATTTCCTTTAGGTTATGGAGGAACTCTTCAAGGCTACAACAATGATGGTTCTCTCAAATTGTCCTGAAGATGTTGAACTCTGTCACAAATTCATAGCTCCTGGCCAAAAGGTAATTAATGTTGTGGAGGAAACCCAATATATCTACTGTTTAAATATGTTACTTACACATAATGAATATAATTACATTTTTTTAAATCTTCTTTTTTGTCTTTTCTTACCAAGGACAGATTAGAACATATGCTAAAAAACAACTTTTTAATGTAAGTAGATATTATACTTTCTCTGAACTTTATTCATACTTTGTCATTGTATTTACCACATTGTATTATAATTTTTAGTTTATATGTCTGTTCACCACACTCCCCAGACTTGAGGCAAGACCTGTGTTCTAATTATTATAGCTCTTTCTGTCTTGTTCATAGTCATTAATCGTTGCTTCATAAATAAATAAATTAATAAGCCATAGCAAGATAAATGAACATACTAATTATTAACTATTACTACAATTCAAATTTATACTAATTTTAGTAATCAAAATTTGGCTTGATTAGAAAACAAACTTTAAAAAATACACAAAGTGTAGGTTTTATCAAGACAAAAGTGAGAGCAGAAAACCAATTAGGAGACTCTTAGCATCTAAGGGAGAGTTAATGATGATTTGGATCACGTATTAGGGTTCTCCAGAGAAGCAGAACTGCAGGGGTGTGTGTGTGTGTGTGTGTGTGTGTGTGTGTGCAAGAGAGAGATTTATTTTAAGGAATTGGCTCAAGTGATTGTGGAGGCTTAGTGAGTTCAAAATCTGGTGGGGTAGGCCAACATGCTGGAGACTCAGGAAAGAGTTGCAGTTCAAGTCCAAAAGCAGTCTGCTGGCAGAATTACTTCTTTCATAGGAAGAGGTCAGTCTTTGTCCTTGTAAGGCCTCCCACTGATTGGATGCAGTCCACCCACATTGTGGACGGTAATCTGCTTTATTCAAAGTCCATTAATTTAAATGTTAATATCATCCAAAAAACACCTTCACAGAAACATTCGGAATAATATTTGACTAAATATCTCCATACTGTGGATCAGCCTAGTTGACATATAAAATTAACCATTATAGATCAGCATGGTGGTAGAGAAGTTATTCTGTTCTGGATATGTTTTAGTGATTGAGCAAACAAGATTTGATAAGGATGAGAAAGAGAGAGAGAGAAAGGAGTCTAGGGTGATGTCAAGCCTTTTGTCTTATACAGCTACAAAAATGGAGCTGCCACTGGTAGAGATTGGGAAAGCTATAAATGTCATGGGGGTCAGGTGGAGTTGGAGAAAAGGGGGTGGTATCAGGAACTCAGACATGTTAAGATTGAGGTGTTTTTCAGACATCCAGTTATAGATGTTGGGTAGGCTGTTGAAAAAGTATGTTTTGGAGTTAATAACAGAATTCTGATAAAAGTAATTATTAGATAAGGAAAGAATTAATTTGGGCCGTTCAAGGAATCGGTACTAGTGTCAGAAAAACAGGGAGAAGATCTTAGTTGTCCAACTCCTATCTAATTAATAAGATCCAACATGGGAAAAATAATATTCACCATGTATCGAAAATTCAGTATAAGCCAGACAGTGATAAACTTTACATACATTAGTAGTACATTTTATCTTCACAACAACTCTGAGTAGTTATTCCCATTTTATAGATGAAGAATGAGTGCAAAGAGATTAAGCAAATAAAAGATGAAATGGCGATTGAAACTCATATTTGATTTCAGAGTTTATGCTTTTAACCACTATATATATTTGAAAGGGCACTGGAATTAATGGTAACGTTGGTTGTAGTTCCTTCACTATCTTTATGACCCTTACATATCACTTAATTCTTATGCTTTGGAGTTCCTGTCTATAAAATATTAAGGCTGGGAAATGATCTCATGAGCTGTGCCATTTCAGATATTGCCACCATCATCATCCATTCTGCATAACACAAATCGTATTTAAAGTTTAAATTTATGGGGAAAGTCACATCAGTAAGTTGGTGAATAGGAGGTCCCAGGTTTCACTCTCCCCACTCCGGCAGAAAGTCCAACTAGCAACTATCCACAGACAAGAATACCTCTGAGAAAATCCCAAAATTTGGGAATGAGACTGAGACATTCACATGGACCACAGAACAAAAAAAACTGCGTTAGCGGGGTAAAAGGAATGGTCTCACTTTGACCGCATCACCCATCTGCTAAGTTGGCATGTTGCCACACAGGGAGGATTCCCCTGGCCTACGGTGTCTGCAGTGGGAAAACAAATCTGGAGGCAGACATCATCTAGCTTCCCAGCATTCTCAGATGCTTCCCAGATGGTCCATTCCTGTCTTGCTCATGAAGAACTCTGGGGATAAGATCAAGGCCAGACCATCTGCCGTCAGGAAGGAATAAAGAAAGGGAGCAGGTCTCACAGCAACCAGCACAGAAATTTTGGTGGTAGCTCTATTCTTGCCAGCAGTGGCACCAGATCAGGGATATTAGCCACAGCCCACTGACAAAGCCAAGCTGGTCCCTCCCAGAAGCTCAATGGGAAGTTTTACCTGGCTTGAGTTCCTACTGGCCAGCCACCCTGCTCAGCCTCAGCCTACCTCAAGGCTCCACCGAGGCAGGTAGACAACCATACATTTCTACAAAGCATAGGAACTGGCCCTGTCTAACCTGGGAGTCTAAACATCAACTTGACCCAGCCTCAGAGTCCACTCCAAGGCTCCACTCCAGAAAGGAGACAGGCCTCAACCATCCATTTCTACAGGACATAGCCTCTGGTCACACCCATTGTGAGCAGTGATCCCACCTAAACTTGGAGCCAAGTCTTCAGCCCTATGCAACAGCAAAACTCAGATAGCAGTACTGACCAGTCCATGAATGCAGCCTGCAACCTGCCCAATTAGAGGCCAGCAGCTCCACCTGACCATAGGGCAAGTCGTCCTCACCAAATGGCAGAGCCCAGCTAACATCCCCACCCAACCTCACAGCAAAGGCAGCAACACAACCCAACTAGAAAACCTAACAAAAAGCTCTGCCTGTCTATGGTCATTACCAGCTGGTCCATCCAGTATCCCAGGGTAGACAAAATAGTGAAGGACTATATCTGCCATAGAACACCTGTGGTTGGAAGAGGTGGCCACTCCCTCACATGCATAGACACCAATGCAAGGTTTATAAAGAAACAGGATTATAAAGAAACAAAGAATTCAGATGTGACCAAAAGAAGTGAATAAAGCTCCAATAGTGGATCCTAAATATAGGGAGATCAATGAAGTGATTGACAAAGAATTCAGAATAATCCTATTAAAGAAGTCCAAGAGAACTACAAGAAAACACAGATAGAAAATTAAATGAAATCTAGAAAACAGTACACATAAACGTTTGTCAAAGAAATAGATACAAAAAAAAAAACTAAAAAGAAATCATAATACAATAACTGAACTGAAAAATGCAATAGAAAGCTTCAGCAGCAGACTCAGTCAAGTAGAAAAATTAGTGAGCTCAAAGATGGCATTTGAAATTATCCAGTTAGAGAAGCAATAGAAAAAAAAGAATGGAGAAAGCATACAGGAATCATGAGACACCATCAAAAGAACAAACAGATGCATAGTAGAAGTTGAAGGAGAAGAGAAAATAAAAGGTCCAAGAAGCATGTTTAAAGAAATAATGGTGGAGGGCCAGCCCAGTGGCGCACTGCTACAGTGCGCTGCTTGGGAAGCGCGGCAGCGCTCCCGCCGAGGGTTCGGATCCCACATACAGACCGGTTCCCGCTCACTGGCTGAGCGAGGTGCGGGAGCAACACCGAGGGTTGCGATCCCGTGGCCGGTCCCGGTCCGGTGTGGGCGCGACACTGAGGGTTGCGATCCGTTGCCGGACACGAAAAAAGACAAAAAGGAAAAAAAAAAAAAAATGGGGGAAAACTTACCAAATCTGGGGAAATATGCCAACCAACATTAAGGTAAAGAAAGTTCAGAAATCACCAGTCAAATTCAACCCAGAGTTCCCAAAGACACATCATAATCAAACTATCAAAAATAAAAGACAAAAAAAAAATTCTGAAAGCAACAAGAAAAAAGAAACATCACAAGGAAGGGAGTCCCAAATATACATGTACATTTGTGAAAGATAAAATTTCTCAGCAGAAGCCTGCTGGCCAGGAGAGAGTAAGGTGATATATTCAGAATACTGAGGGAAAGAAACTGCCAGCCAAGAATACTCTACCTGGCAAAGCTGTCCTTCAAAAATGAGGGAGAAATAAAAACTTTCCCAGACAAACAAAACCTAAGGGAGAACTGGCTAGAGTGTAGTGTTGTAACACCAAGGTCAAAGGTTTGAATCCCCACACTAGCCAGCAGTTAAAAAAAAAAAAGTTCACCACCACTAGAAATTGTTAAAGGGAATTCTTTAAGCTGGAATGAAAAGCTGCTAATTAATTACATAAAATATGTGAAAGTACAAAACCTGATAGTATAAGTAATATAAAGTCACTTTCACAATAGTCTGCTATGTAATGGTGGTATGTAAAACAATTTTATCTGTAGTATGAGAGTTAAAAGACAAAACTATTAAAAAACACCAGTGTTGATCATGATCCCAAAGAAGGCAGTCCCAAAGAACACAATCCCAAATGCCATAATCCTGAATGTTGAAATCCCAAAAGATAAAAATCCCTAAAGTTTTATATCACAAAAATCACAATCCCAAATGTTGAAATTCTGAAAGTAGATATTCGTGTCGGTGTATGTTGAATCATAGAACAATTTCAAAAAGAACAGTGCCACATAGAAAATGAATTTGAACATGTTATCTAAAGAGAGCCATGCCCTTAAAAAAAAAAAAAAAAAAAAAAAAAAAGCAGCTATTCATTGCAATCCCAGACTTCAAAATATAGTTAATGATTGTGAAAGCCAGCCAGCCCTTACGGTCTACCTCCATTCAATTGCCCATAATCTATCCCTGTAAGACACTTTTTTATATGTCAAATTTTCTTTTTAGTTTTGTTTTTCTTTTTTTTTTTTTGTTTTATTGTCCCCACTATTTTAAATTGTCAACATTATTTTTTACAAATCACTATGCTGTATATTTTATCTTTGCATCATTTTCAATACTGGAGTTATAAATTGTGTAAAGATTTTTATAGAGTTCTAATTTGTTTTATGCTTTTTGTGCAAATTTGACTCCATGAAAGTGTGTTATCACAAAGTTTGTAAGCATTGTGCATGTATGTAAAAATATTGAAATTTCCTCAATAAGTGAAGAAATGTCCTTTTTGTACATTTACATTTTTAAAAGATAAAGTTTCTCAAGATTTCACCTCTTTAGGCAATTACATATGTAGTAGTGACTATCATTGTTTCTTGATTGATCTCATCAAAAGACTTAGGTTGTCTGTTATGGTATTTGAGCACAGTTGTAAAGCTAGGTGCACACAATTACCAACCATAGTGATATACATTTATACATTTTGCTTTTTGACCTATTTCTATATGAATATGTTCGTCAGCTTATAACTTTTAAACCTATGTGACTGTCCATATTATACCTGAGTGTTCATGCTTGCAAAAACATGTATGTCATGTGTGCCTATTTTATTGTATAAAGTGGCCTATGAAGTGTTCTGTCAAGTTTTTATATATTTCTTAAAAAAAAAAATTCTACTTTTAAGTGTAAATAAATATATTTTAAAGAATTTTTAAAATTTTTTCCAGAATGATATTTTCACGATTTTGATCTTTGGGGATTGTGATTTTCAGGATTTTAGACTTCAGGGATTTTGGTCTTTTGGGATTTTAACATTTGGAGTTATGACATTTGGGGTTATGGCTTTGAGGATTATGGCCCAAACCCCAATTTTAAATATATATGCACCTAACATAAGAGCACATAAATGTGTAAAACAAATATTAAATGATCTGAAGGGAGAGAGAGACTGCAATACAGTAATAGGTGGGGACTTCAGTACCCTACTTTCAACATTGGACTTTATCTGCACTTTAGACCAAGTGAACCTAACAAATATTTACAGAACAGTCCATCTAATAGCAACAGAACATACATTTTTCTCAAGCACATGCAGAACATTCTCCATAATAGATCATATGTTAGCCCACAAAACAAGGTGAACAAATTTAACAGGATTGAAATCATATAAAATATCTTTTCTAATCACAATGGTATAAAACTAGAAATCTTAGAAAATTCACTAGTATGTGGAAATTAAACAACATGTTCCCAAACAACCAGTGAGTCAAAGAAGAAATCAAGAGGGAAATCAAGCAATCCCTTGAGACAAAAATAGAAACACAAACCAAAACTTATGAGATGCAGCAAAAGCAGTTCTAAGAAGGAAATTTATAAAAATAAACACCTACATCAGATAAAGAAGAAATATCTCAAATGAACAACCTAACATTACACTTCAAGGAACTCAGAGCAGAGATAAGTGAAACAGAGATTAGAAAAATAGAAAAAAAATAATGAAATTGAATTGGTTTTTTGAAAAGATAAACAAAATCGACAAACCCTTAGCTATACTGAAAAGAAAAGAGAGTAGACTCGTAAATAAAATCACAAATAAAAGGATATGATATGATATATCTGATATGACAGAAATACAAAGATCATAATAAACTAGAATGTTGGCATACAATTATACACCAACAAATTGGGTAACTTGGAAAAAATGGTTAAATTTCTAGAAATATTTTACATACCAAGACTGAAGTATGAAGAAATAGAAAATCTGAATAGACTAAAGTCTCCTATCAAAAGCCTAGGACCAGATGGCTTCAGAACTGAATTCTACCAAACATTTTAAAAAGAACTGATACCTGTTCTTCTCAAACTCTTCCAAAAGATTCAAGTGTGGGGAATACTTCCAAACTCATTTCACAAGGCCAGCATTACCCTAATACCAAAGCCAGACAAGGACACTATAAAAAAAAAATTACAGGCCAATATCCATGATGAACATAGATGTAGAAATTCTCTACAAAATACAAGCAAACAAAATACAAAAAAAACCCCAGCACATTAAAAGATTCATTCACCATGATCAAGTAGGATTTATTCTTGGAATGCAAATTAATAAGTGTAATGTACTACATTAACAAAATGAAGAACAAAAACTATTGATACAGAAAAAGCAGTTTAATAAAATGCTTCAACATCCTTTCATGGTAAAAACTCTCAATAATTTAGGTATAGAAGAAATGTACCTCAGCACAATAAAGGCCATTTATAACATGCCCATGGCTAATATATTAAATGATAAAAAGTTGAAAGCTTTTCCTCTTAGATCAGGAACAAGACAAGGATGCCCACTCTCACCCTCACCACTTTTCAACATAGTAATGGAAGTCCTAGCCAGAGCAATTAGGCAAGAAAAGTGAATAACAGGCATTCTACCAGGAAAGGGCAATTGCTATTGACGTGATTTTATGTATAGAATACCCTAAAGACTCTACTAAAAAACTGTTAGAACTGATAAGTGAATTCAGTAAAGTTGCAGGATACAAAATCAATATACAAAAGTCAGTAGCGGGCCGGCCCAGTGGCGCACTGGAGAGTGCGCCGCTTGGGAGCGCAGCGGCGCTCCCACCGAGGGTTCGGATCCCATGTAGAGACTGGTTCCCGCTCACTGGCTGAGCGCGGTGCGGGCGTGACACCAAGGATTGCGATCCCGTTGCCGGTCAGTAAAAGAGAAGACAAAAAGGAAAAAAAAAAAAAAAGTCAGTAGCATTTCTATATACTAACAATGAACTATCCAAAAAAGAAGTTAAGAAAACAATCTCCTTTACAATAGCAACAACCAAAAATGCTTATGAGTAAATTCAACCAAGGAGGCAAAGATCTGTATACTGAAATCTATAAAACATTGGTGAAAGAAATTTAAGAAGACACAAATAAATGGAAAGTGTACATGGATTGGAAGAATTAATATTATAAAAATATACTATCAAGCAATCTACAGATTTAATGCAATACCTACCAAAATTTCTATGTGATTTCACAGAAATTCACAGAATTCACAGAAACAGGAAAACAGTCCTAAAACACACGGGAAACTACAAAAGACCCTGAATAGCCAGAGCAATCTTTAGCAAAAACAACGAAGCTGGAGACATCACAATATATGAGTTCAAAATCTACTACAAAGCCATAGTAATCAAACTAACATTTTATTGGCAAAAAAATACATCAACCAATGGAACAGGACAGAAAGCCTAGAAATAAACCCACATGTTTATGGACAATTGCTTTTTGATAATGTGCCAACAGGAGACAGTGAAAAAGGACATTCTCTGCAATAAATAGTGTTGGGAAAACTGATATCCATGCGCAGAAGAATCAAATTGGACCCTAATCTCACCCTGTATACAGAAATAAACTCCAAATGGTTAAGACTCAAACGTAAGGCCTGAAATTGTAACACTGCTAGAAGAAAACACGGGGGAATCCTTTATGACACTGGTCAGTGATTTTTTAGATATGACCTCAAAATCACAGGCAACAAAAGCAAAAAATAGACAAATGGGATCATATCAAAACAAAAAGCTTCTGCACAGCAAAAGAAACAAGTAACACAGTGAAGAGACAGCCCACAGAGTGGGAGAAAATACTTGCAAACTCTACATCTAGTAAGGGGTTAATATCGAAAGTAAGGAATCCAAATAGCTCCATCAAGAAACAAATAACTTGGGCCGGCCCGGTGGTGCACTGGATAGTGCGCTGCTTGGGAAGCGCGGCGGCGCTCCCGCCCGAGGGTTCGGATCCCACATGCAGACCGGTTCCCGCTCACTGGCTGAGCGAGGCGCGGGAGCAACACCGAGGGTTGCGATCCCGTTGCCGGTCCCCGGTCCGGTACGGGGGCAACACTGAGGGTTGCGATCCATTGCCGGACACGGAAAAAGACAAAAGACAAAAAAAAAAAAAAAGAAACAAATAACTTGTTTAAAAAGTGGCAAAGGACTTGAAAAGACATTTCTCAAAAGAAGACATACAAATGGCAACAGGAATATGAAAAATGTTCATCACTAATCATCAGGGAAGTGCAAATTAAAATCTCAATGAGATATCACCTCACACCTGTTAGAATGGCTATTATTAAAAAGATAAAAGGTAAGTTTTGGCAAGGATGTGAAGTGTGGGAACCCTGGTACATTGTTAGTAACAATGTAAATTAGTACAGCCATTATGGAGAACAGTATGGAGGTTCCTTAAGAGACTATAAATAGAATTACTATGTGATCCAGCAATCCCACCTTGGGTATATATCCCAAGAAATTGAAATCAGTATGTCAGAGAGATATCGCCACTTCCATGCTCACTGCAGCATTATTCACAATAGCCAAGATATGGAATCAAACCAAGTGTTCATCAACAGATGAATTGATAAAGAAAATGTGGTATATATACACAACGGAATACTATTCAGCCTTAAAAAGAAGGAAATCCTGTCATTTGTGACAGCTTGACTCAACCTGGAGGATTTTTTCTTTTTTTTGGTCATTTTTGTGACCAGTAAGGGGATCGCAACCCTTGGCTTGGTGTCGCCCGCACCGCACTCAGCCAGTGAACGCACCGGCCATCCCTATATAGGATCCAAACCCGTGGCGGGAACGCCGCTGCACTCCCAAGCACCGCACTCTCCTGAGTGCGCCACGGGGCTGGCCCCAACCTGGAGGATATTATGGTGAGTGAAGTAAGCCAGGCACAGAAAGACAAATACCACATGATGTCACTTACATGCGGAATCTATAAAAGTCAAATTTGGAGAAGCAGTAAAATTTCGAGACTTATTGCATAACATGGTGACCATAGTTAATAATAATGTATATTTCAAACTTGCTTAAAGAATAGATTTTAAATGTCCTTACTACCAAAAAATATGTGAGGAGATGGATATGTTAAATAGCTTGATTTAAATTTCCACAATGTATATATATGTGTCAAAATGTTACATTGTACTCCATAAATATATACTATTAGTATTTGTCAATTACAAAAATTTAAATAAATTTATATATGACTAAATAACTTAAAAACACTCCTGCTACAAAACATTTAAAAATGATAGTTAAAATATTATAAAATTCTTGGGCCGGCCTGGTGGCGCACTGATACAGTGCGCCGCTTGAGAGCGCGGTGGCGCTCCCGTCGAGGGTTCGGATCCCACATACAGACCGGTTCCCGCTCACTGGCTGAGCGAGGTGTGGGAGCAACACCGAGGGTTGCGATCCATTGCCGGACACGAAAAAAGACAAAAAAAGGAAAAAAAAAAAATTATAAAATTCTTGTAAATGATGCATTGTTGAGTTCACTAGAAAGTAAGAGAAGTTTCAAATGCTAGATTGAAGAAGGAACCAAACATCAGAGTGGTATGCATAAATGTTATGATGCTGAAGACTCTCAGGGTGGAGGGAGGGAAGGTGGATGGCAGTTTGCCAGTCTTTGAAACCAGAGATTTAACAGCCATAAGAGGACATGAGAGTGGACGTAAGCATAATTAATTAGAATCAGGATAGCCCCTGAAACGCGCGCGCATACACATGGACAGCTAGTCCTTTCCAAAGGACTGCATCGTTATGAAAGGGCCAACTAGAAAGCAAGCAAACAAATAGAAAATACAGCTAGCCAGCATAGGGAGTTTAGGAAAAAGTATGTCTGCTTTAGCCTGGGCATAAGGGCAGAAGCAAAAAAAAAAAAAAAGAAAAAAAGTCTCCATTGAGAATTTGCAGCCACAGTCTGCCTTTAAGTGAGCCTAGAGTTTGAATTTCTTCCTGTGTAGTCCAAGAATCCTCAAGCCAAGACATTAAAGTAAAAAATTGTCTTGGGTTGGTGATAACCCTAGAGTACCTGTAGAAGAAAATACAAAACCAGTCTTGAGGTTTACACTCTCAATCCAGGTGGCATGGTATTCTGAAAAACAAACTGGTGAAGATAATCTCACAGTAGCAAACTCTGAAACACACAGGGAAAGAGCCTACCCTAAGTGAGAAACAGCTGATGCAATGAACAGTTCAAATAACAATAGTGACAGTAGAATGATAAAGTAGTATCTTCACATTGTTGAGAGAATATAAATGTCCCCTTAGAAATAAAATACTGGACAGCAGTAATGTAAAACTGGACATGTGTTCACAGTTGAAGTGTGTTAGTCCTGGTGTTCTTTGAAAGGAAGGGAGAGATTACTGGTTCACTTTAGACTTGTTAAGTCAGATATGCATGTTAAAATGCTAAGGGTAGCCACTAAAGTATAATAGGATGGTGGTGGTGGTGTGGTGATGACTATTAAATTAATATCATCAGAGGTAACAAGTTGAGAAATTGTCTGTGTAAGGGTGCCCTCTCTTCCACCTTGTCACCACCCTTCTGCTGCTGCTTTTTAAGGCATTGATTCTGAAATTCCTGAAAATATAGGTGTAGCCGAATCTACCTTTGAGTTAGTCCTTTAAAACGTAAAGAAAAAACAGGGAGATAGCAAAACAAAGCAACTGTTTTTCTTTTTATGTTTTTATTTTTTCTTAATTTTTCTTCAGCTGGCCAGTAGGGGGATGGTGTTATATCATCGCTGAAACTGTTGTTCTTTATGTAGAAATCCACTATTAATTGCTTAATACATGTAGCGACACCACATGACTTGTATTCTTTTGAATAAATAGATTTCAGTGTATTCTTGAGTGTTTGTTATGATTATTTTATATGAAAATATATTAAAAGCATTTATGTAGTAATTGAATTTAGCCTTATCAAGCAGAAATATAATTCAATTATTTTATATTTTCTTTATAATATTAAGGATTTGAAAAATATACAATACTTACCTCTTTTATTTGCTCTTCGTTATCTATCTGTGTGAATTTGAGGCAAAGAATGCCAGAAATGATCTCTTTAGCTTAGCAGTTTTACTCCAACAGCTTTAGAATAATGAAATTTCTTCATTCAACAATGAAAATTTTGAAATATGAAGGTAGTTTATTGCTGTATAATGCTATATTACAATGTCTTTTCCTCCTTTCCTCAAAGCACTTTGGAAACAGTTTCTGGAAAGGAGAAGAAATATTATTCTCTATACCTATCAAGAGAAATATCTGGAGTTGATGAAGCCCATTAAGGGTATACAGTGTCAGAACTGTAATTTGAACTTGAAAGCTCTGCCTCAAATTAAGGTGTGGGGGCAGTGGAGCAGAAGATCTAGAATAACAAGGGATATTTTAGGGCCAGTCTGTGGCTCACTTGGGAGAGTGTGGTGCTGATAGCACCAAGGCCATGGGTTCGGATCCCTATGTAGGAATGGCTGGTTAACTCACTTGGGAGAGTGTGGTGCTGACAACACCAAGTCAAAGGTTAAGATCCCCTTACCAGTCATCTTTTAAAAAAAACTAAAAAACGAGATATTTAGGGTCATTTTTTCTTAATAATAAAAAATCCTACTGCTTCCCATTTTGACTGCTCTTTTATTTCTCAGTGTAACTGGTAGATCATACCAAGTGATTGATTAAATAGAACAATAGAATGTCTAAGCAGAAAAGAACTTTAGACAAGATAGTCCAATCTTATTTTACAAGTGCAAATACTTAATCTTTTAATGTTTGTGTAATGCACTACAAAAATTAATAACATGTTTTCACTAAATTCAAATGACATATAGCTTTGCGAGTGGTTGAGTCAGAGGAAGAGCCCATTATCTTTTATTTTGATTGGACATATGAAACTGCAAGTGTTTTAGGCAGTCCTAGCAGTTAAAAGCTTAGACTCAAGTCAGCAAATCAGGGTTTTCTATTTACCTACATGAGTTATCTTTGGCAGATTATTGATCCTCTCGAAGCTTCAGTTTCCTTTCTGTAAAATGCTAATTTTTAAATTATTATTTTTACTACTACTACCAATAACACCATTACCACCTCCATTATTACATTAGAAATGATCTATTATTTAATACTGGATTTTAATTTGGTTTTTTTTTTTTTTTTTTTTTTTCCTGCATCTGCTTACTTTATGCTCCATCAATCCTTCATTTTCTTTTTTTTTTTTTTTTTTTTTCCTTTTTGTCTTTTTTCGTGACTGGCAACGGATCGCAACCCTCAGTGTCGCGCCCGTACCGGACCGGGACCGGCAATGGGATCGCAACCCTCGGTGTTGCTTCCGCACCTTGCTCAGCCAGTGAGCGGCCGGTCTGTATGTGGGATCCGAACCCTCGGCGGGAGCGCCACCACACTTCCCAAGCGGCACACTGTAGCAGTGCGCTACCAGGCCGGCCCGTACTGGATTTTAATTTGAATAGGATTTTCATCGTAGAAAAAAAACCTATCACTTCAAAACTAGCTTTGGAATTTTGCTTCAGAGAGTAAGTTTGTGCTGGGTAAGTTATTTTTTGAGCTCAAGCCCCTTCAGAAAGTTTATAGATTTTTTTTTTTTAATCATCCAGAATACTGTTAGTGTTTTTCCTACAGCTTGCAAAGAAACTGATATCTTCATTTGTTACTAATACGCATAAATTGCTATAAGCCTGTAAAAAGGAGGTAATATCTTTGGCAAAACCTTTCAAAATATATAAAAATTGAAAATTTTGATCCAACAATTCCACTTTTTCCATTTGTAAAGTTAGTGTATAAGAATTATTTGTAATAGCATTAAGTAGGTGTATGTAGTCATGTTTTTTAAAAGCAAAAGATCAGAAAAATCTGAAATATCCATCAATAATTCACTGGTTAAACTAATTATGATACATTCACAAAATGGAGTATTATGTAATAATTCAAACAATGAAGAAGTTCCTCATATATAGTTGGCCCTCTCTCCTGTCAGTTCTGCATCCTGGGATTAAACCAACCATGGATTGAAAATATAGAAAGGAAAAAAAATAATACAGTAATAAAAAATACAAATTTTAAAAATACAGCACAACAACTATTTACATAACATATTGTATTAGGTATTAAAAGTAATCTAGAGATATTTTAAATATATTGGCGGAGGTGCATAGGGTATATACAAATACTACACCATTTTATATAAGGGACTTCAACATCTGGGGATTTGGGTATCCTCAAGGAGTCCTGGAACCAATCCCCTGCAGATACCAAGGGATGACTGTACTGATAGATCTGCAAGGCATACTATTGCATAAAATAAAGTGTGAAAGAGTGTGTATGACATGTGTGCTATGGCTGCCATCTATTTTTTTTTTAAAGGGAGATTGTATATTAATATTTTAAATTATTATATGTAATCCCCTAGAAGGACTCACAAGAAACTAACAAGAGTGATTGTGTGAGAGGAACTGGGTGGCTGGCTATCGGACAGGTGTAGAAGGGAGATGTATACTCTTTTATACTTCTTGATTTTTTTTTAAACTATGCAGATATGTTACCTATTCACAGTTAAATTAAAACAAATCCTTGGCTTGGCTTACTTTAGGCATGAGGGTTTATTATTGAGAAATCCAATGATATTTTTCCTAAACAGTCTTACAATGCTTAGAATACATTACCAAGCTTGAAAGAATCCATCTTATCTGATACTTAACTACCTTTCCTATCTAATTTCCTGGCATTCTTTCCATTGTTCAATATGTCTCAGTCACATGGACCTTTCTGTTCCTTGAACAAGCCAAACTGTTCCTCACTTCACTTCAGATGCTTGTATTTGTTGTTCCTTTTGCCCGGAATACTTCTCCCCAGATATTTACATGATTCATTTCCTTACTTGATGCAGGTTTCTGTTTAAATGTCACCAACTCAGTGAGGCCCCTCTTGACCATTTTATCTAAAATGTCATCCCTAAACGCCCTCTGTCTGCTCTCCTTTATTTTTCTTCATAGCAATAATAGCTACCTGTTTATCTGTCTCACCTCTCCATGCCCCTATCTCTCTCTTTCTCACACACACACACATACCCACACACTAGTTCCATGAAGACAGGGCTTTATTTTTGTTTACTATATCACCAGTACCTTAGAATATTGCTTAGCCCCTACAGTAGGTGCCAAATATGTGTTTATTGAATTAAATAAATGAATGAACGAATGATGGCTTTTATGAAAGTCTTTTGCTCTTTCAGCCTCAATATTTCATACCTTTTATTAGGGCATTGGCATAGCATGGATTCAGAGAAAATCTCTACTTGCTTAAGTGAATTGCTGTTCTGTGTACACTGCAAGTAAATCAGGAGTGGAGTTATTGAATGGCCACTTTTCTTCATGTAGATCAGACTTTTATAGGATTAGATCAACCTTAATTCCTGGTTACTCAGTACTCACTTTTGATCACACGATTGTATGGTAATAGGTGCCTTCTAGTTTTAAGATGGACTAGGTAGCAGTCCTGTTGTTTTGACCTTTCCCTGCTTTTATCATATTTTCCTCTAGCATTACTTATACCGAAGCAGTAGAAATCTTAAAGCAAGCATCCCAGAACTTCACCTTCACCCCAGAGGTAATATTTTGTGTGTGTGTGTATGTGTGTGTGTGTGTAAAAATGTTTCCCTCTTATCCGTATCTTACTTCATTAAGAATTATTCAAAATAATCTTATTTCTCTTATTAGCAAGAGAAATTGCTCACCTGTACATAGGCTTTGTTTGATGTTTGCTTAACTTTGTTGAAATACTTAGAATGAAAAATAATTTTGAAATAGAATGGTGTCATTGGAATAGCAGTGAGTAAAGGGTTATAAAGGAGTTTCCCAAGTTTAGGAAGATGAAAATCCTAAAAAAAAGAATGGTAATTATAGAATATTACTATAGAAATTAACTACTTCAGTGTTTCCTAAAGTGTATTCTCAATGATGTTAAAAGGTGACAGACAAAAGAAGTTATGTTATGAAATAAATTTTAAAAACATATTAAACAGGTTTCTTTTTTAGTAGAACTTTATAGAGCTTTTTAATTTGTGAGCCACTCTGGAAAACACTTTGTTTTCAAGGAATTTGAAACATTTAATTTTAAAATACTTAATTGACAAATAAAAGTTACATATATTCAAGGTATACAATGTGATAATTTGATCACATATGTACACATTGTGTAATGGTTACCACAGTCAAATTAATACATCTGTCACCATCCATGCTGTACATAAGATCCTCAGAACTTGTTCACCTTATAACTAAAAGTTTGTACCCTATAATCAACGTCTCCCCATTTCCTCTACCCCCTGGCAACCACTGTTCTACTCTCTGTTTCTATAAAGGAACTCCTTTATTGTTTGACAAGGATATAGGTCCAAGAGAAGCCACGTGATTTATCAGTGGGCATGCGCATAATGTTAGAGGCAAGTCTCCACATTCCTGTTCCAGTCCTTTTTTTTATACTTAAGATATTGCCAGACTAGTAGGAGTAATAAGATAATGTTAAAAACGTAATGCCTTTGTCTTCAAACTACTCTTTACACCGGCCCCATCCCCAGTTAAGTCAGATCCTATTGTAGTAGTAACCTGTGCTTGTTATATTTATAATCAGGTAATTCTTTGTATAATTTTTAATTTAATGTTTGTCTCCTACCGTGGAAGCTTCATGAAGTTAGGGGCTATAGCTATTATTCTTAATACTAGCCTGGTACCTGAAATTTAATAAGCACATTAGTATTTGCTGAATGAATAGATTGAAGTGTTACTAAATATTCATCAAAGAGTACCTGATATATCAGTTGACTCTTATTTTTAAAAATCACCAAAAGAAGCCATCTAGCCAAAGATAGGCTCAGTATTAGGAATATTATCTTTCATCATTTAATTTCCTGAGACTTAAGGACAGTAATTGTGGAAGAAGCTCTAGGCAATATTATAAACTGTGATTCCAAAGTTAGTTTTTATCCCCTTGGAAAATGTGCTTTGTTTTCCTGCAGGTACTATTGAATTTCCTGCTGAATGCTGCTCTCTGAGATGGGAGACAGAAAGCATAGTGTTTATCTGCTGGTTTCAGCTTTCATCTTTCCAGACCTTTAGCTGTTTTTGTTAACAAATATCTCTCTCTAGTTTAGTCAGCTGTGTAACCTCAGCAGACAGTTCCACACATCATTGAGCTTTAGGGGAAAGAGAGCCCTTAGAACTGATACAGGTTATTTTTAGGTGCTTAATTGTATATTTCAGCTCTGTCTTCTCCTTTGGTCATTTCTTATTTCTCATTACAGTGGGGTGTTGATCTACAAACTGAACATGAAAAGTACCTTGTGAAGCACTGTGGCAACATACCAGTCTTCGTCATTAATTATCCATTAGAACTCAAGCCTTTCTACATGAGGGATAATGAAGATGCCCCTCAGCACACAGTAAGAAGAGATACTAAATAAATTGGGGTTAGTAATCTCAGAGTCTGGGTTTTTCCCTTGGTTTAATTTCATTTAGCCTTTGGCATATTTTCTTAAATTACACTCAGTACTCTTTTCAGCTCTTAAAATGATAAAGATTTTCAAAAGCACCACTTAAAAAACATTCTAAGAAGATCCCAGTGTTTTATACACATACTTTCCCATTTCTATCACAAGGTGTCCTTCTTAGTTTAGCAGATGCAAATGTGGGTGTTTGGGGGAGGGGGCGGAGGAGGTGTTGTTTGTTTTGGTTTTTTTAAAAAACTGAAAGTGGCCTAAAACAATAGCAATAGGAGGTCTACTGTCAAGTTACTGGTTAAGAGTCCCCTGGGAGGGAAAGCATGCTGGGCAAGAGATGATAGCGGTGGCATGATCAGGCAAAGGAAGAGCTATCTTGGCAGAGCAGGAGGCTTAGGGGACTTCGGTTTGGGCAATCATATAGAAATAGGGAGAGGAAGGCTAAGGAGGGATCAAGGAGATTTAGGCAGAGTCTCCCTGTCACAGCTCTCGTCTGTCTCTTCTCTTTCTGCCTGTCTTGTCTCTGTCTGTTTCTCTGATCTCTTTATCCTTTCTTATCCTGTTTTCTTTTCCCCCTTAACTGTAGTTGCCTTTTTTATTCTTCTGGCTTACTTTTTTCCTTTTTTCTTTTTTTCTCTTATTTTGTCTTTTTCTCTCTTCTTTACAAAATTAGCCATAATATAAAGTAAGGATATATGTTGACTTTTTAAATATTTTTTCAATAGTTACGTAGTTAATATAATTAATTGTAAAAGTCCATGAGACAAATATGTTTATTTCAAAATAGGCCCCAAAACTAAACTTTGCTATCTAGTCCTTTTCACTTGCCTGTAGATAAATAGCTACAAAATAATGTAGATTAGGGCCCAGCAGTAAATAAAATGTCCCCAGTAGAGTACTACTCTTTCAGTTTGAATCTATTTCCTGTTTTCTTTTATAATATTAATAAAACAATATTTAAAAAACAATATTAGCCACCATTTAAGTCAAGCACAACCATCTCATCTCTAAACCCCAAAACAACTTTACCAAGAACCTTATTGTTTCCCCTATTTTATAAATGAAAAACTGGGCTATAAACTGATTGATTGCATTTCCTAAGGCTACATGGGTAGTAAGTAACAGAGTTAGTATTCAGACCCGATTCCCTCTGGCTCTAAAGTCTGTGTTCTTTTCCACTCTGTCACACTGCCTCAAAATCACACGTATAAATTACATTTTAGCCATTGATTTTACTCGTCCCCACCTTTCACACAGCATCATCCAAAACCAGTGAGCAACACAATTTATTTATGATTTTTATTCTCTTTTTTCCCTACCAACCCTTTGGTATAATTGATTGGCCCACTATTTGGCATCAAAAAGGAGAGACTAGGACATAGATTATCTAATCCTGAATAATTTAGTGTTGAGCCTACATCACAAAACAGAGGATTGTATCCATATCTCATGGATTTTTTTTTTTATCACTTCACTCCTCTCTACATCTTATCCACCCTAAACCCCCTCCCCCATCACACACACACATTATCTATTCTTCTCATGTAATTTCCCTGTAATGAGCATTTTTCAGTCCATCAGTTTTGCACTTTCTTAAATATTCTGCTTGAGCCTTCCTTTTCTGGATTTCTGTAGCATTTAAAGAATTAGTAAAGCTGTGTAGCGTTGTGTCTATTTTTTGTAGTCTATGTTTAAATTTTACTTTCTTAAACTAAAGTCTGAACTACTTAAGGATGACGATTGAGTCTTTAATAACCACCACAGCATCTACCATTTATTCCTCATTCCTTCTAATATGGCTTCTACCTCATCATACCACAGAAGCAACTCTTGTTGTGGTCAATAATGATCTTCATGTTACTAAATCCGACAGACTTTTAAAAGTCTTTATTTTGCTTGACCTCCCAGTACTGTTCAGCACTATTAATGACTTTTTTTATTTTTAAAACCCTTTTCTTCCCTTGGCTTCTGTGACATCGTATTCTCCCAATTTTTTCTCCTTTCTCAGTGGTTATTCTTCCTTAATCTCCTGTACATGTTCATCTACTTCTACCAATCCATTAGATGTTGGAATTCCTCGAGGTTCAGTCCTAGGTCGTCTTTCCTCTCCCCAGGTGATTTTATTGGTACCCACAACTTACTGTTTATTCTCAAACAACTCAAAAATTTATATTTATAATCCAGACTTCTCTGAGCTCTGGACTCATATATCTTACTGCCTCAGTGAGTTCCATTTTCATATCTCAAAGGCATCACAGACTCAGCATGTCGAGAACTGAACCCATGATTTCTCCTCTTCTTCCCTCCTCCCTCCAAATTTGATCTTTCCGTATTCTCTGTTCATCTAATTGTGCAAGCCAGGTACCTGGGTCATTTTTGAAATTTTTGAAGCTATTATTTAGTTCTGTCATTGTTACACTCCTAAATACTTCTAAAATCCAACCACTTCTCATTTCCACTTTTACCTTTTTTAGATTAAGGTATCATCATCTCTTGCCTAGACTATTTCAGTTGTCTCCATACTGGTCTTCCTGTATCCACTCTTTCCTTCCCTGAGTCAATTCCCTCCTTTTCAGTGGGAGTTTTTAGAAAATGTAAGTCCAGTTGTGTTATCTCTGTTCTTAAAATCATTCAGTAGCCTCCATTTGCTCCCAGGATAAAGCCAAGATCCCTTGTATGGCTTGCAAAGCCCAGTATAATCTGGCTGCACCAGCCTTTCTAGCCTGGTGTACTGTGGTGCTCCACTTTGCATTCTCTGCTGCATCCACACCTTCAGACATGCAGTGCTTCCACCTCAGGATCTTCACACATCTTGTTTCTTCAGTCTACAACATGCTTCCTCACCTGAGTAATTTTACTTATTCTTCATATCTCTACTTGATCATCATTTCCTCAGAAAAACCTTACTTGACCCTGCAGACTGGGCCAGAGACCCCTGTTAGACGCTGCAATAGTACCATGTTAAATTTCAAACCCATCTACTAACTCTTAATCCATTGTAACCCTTAACACAGTTGTAATTTTACATTTACTTATATGACTATTTAATTAAGGACTCTTTCCTCTACACCAAAGGACTTGAGGACCTCTTTTTCTTATTTTCTTTTTTAATTGAAACATAATCGATTATACATATTTGTGGGGTACATAGTTGAATATCAGTACCTATGTATAATGTGTGATGAGCAAATCAGGATAATTAGTATATTCATCATTTTAAAAGGTCATCATTCTTTTAACCAATTTCTCACTAAACGCACGTTCCCACCTCTAGTAACCAGAGTTCTGTTTTCTCCTTTCAAAAGTTTGATGTACTGTTGTGATTATGGTTTCTTTCTTTTCTTTCCTTTCTTTCTTTCTTTCTTTCTTTCTTTCTTTCTTTCTTTCTTTCTTTCTTTCTTTCTTTCTTTCTTTCTTTCTTTCTTTCTTTCTTTCTCTCTCT
>NW_007726126.1:1004585-1007097 GCF_000696425.1 Galeopterus variegatus | reverse complement strand
TCTCTCTCTCTCTCTCTCTCTCTCTCTCTCTCTCTCTCTCTCTCTCTCTCTCTCTCTCTCTCTCTCTCTCTCTCTCTTTCTTTCTTTTTCGCTCCCACTTATGAGTGAAGGCATGTGGTATTTCTTTCTGTACCTGGCTTATTTCACTTAACATAATTTTCTCCAGGTTCATGAATGTTGCTGCAAATGGCAGAATTTCATTCTTTTTTATAGCTGGGTAGTATTCCATTGTGTATGTGTACCATGTTTTGCTTATCCAGTCACAAAGACCTCTTTTTCATTCACTAATATGTCCCTAGTGCCTAGCATAACGCCCGGAAATATCAGGCACCTTATATCTATGTGGTGGGTATGTGGATGTATGTATGGATGGATGGATGAATGAATGAATGAATCAAAACCAAGACAGTTTTAGACACACAGTGGACAAGTAATGAGTAGTGACTTGATTTGTGAAGGAAATTGGTGGGAGGCTAAAAAGTAGCTTTACTCTACGTTCTGTGAGTGATGGCATAAAGGAAAGTCTAGTGACTTCAGCTTGAGTTTCAAATTAATAGAAATAGTGATGAAGGGAATTGCCAATTTTTCCCTTATCTAGGACTATTCTGGGAATTTATGTCAAAGTTAAAATATGCACTTTAGTTCATCTTAAAAATATGCATTTCAGTTCAGATTCTTTATTATGAAATACTGTGTACTTTGAATTGTAGGGAGAAGTATTTTTATGTGTGTGCTATAGACATCTTAGGTTTTGTTCCCAAATTGTTTCTCTGCATTTTAGTCTTCCCATTGCCTTAACTAAACAACTTTAGTTAAAGCAATTGAGATAAAAGTAACAGATGCCTCCTGTGTCTTTTAATAGAATAAGTGTTGAGGAAACTGTGGTGATGAAGAACAGGGAAAAATAAGGAAAAAAAAATAAGGGCATTGAGAAATTATTTACATTATCTTAACTAAATAAGAGAAACTAACTTTGTAGGATCAGAGTGGAAATCTGTTTAAGATTGCAGACAGAAGAAAATGAAAGAAAAGATTAATAAAGTCCAGTAGATTAAATTTTTGACGTTCTGAATTGATATCTATTATTGAGTACCTATTATGTGACAAGTATAATGTTAAAGCATTCAAAAGAGAAAAAAATAGGACTGGCCAGTTAGCTCACTTGGGAGAGTGTGGTGCTGATAACACAAAGGTCAAAGGTTTGGATCCCTATACTGGCCAGCTGCCAAAAAAGAGAGAGAGAGGAAATGTAACAGTTATCAAGTACGTACCATGTACCCATCTTTACTTTTATCCTTTTCTTACAAATGAGACTGTTGTATCTCAGTGTAGTGGTGTAGTTGCTTGTGCAAGATCACACAGTGAATAAGCGTTGGAGCTAAGATTTAGAGACAGGAATATGGCGTGTCAGGTAGCTTTATTAGAACCCTGATCTTTCTGGATAAAGTGTTTATGTGGGATGGCAGAAAAAGGAATGGGCTTATAGCCAGAGACCTAGGTTTTGCTTCAGTATCTACTGCATAATTTTTCTTGGCCTCATTATTTTCAGGGGATTATAGTCAATCTCATTTGTTGACAGGGAAATGAATATTAAAGCCACAGAAAGACACCACTACATACCATCTAGAATGGCTAAAAGTCAGAAAGCCAACTGTTGGTGACAATATTAGGAAATGAAGTGCTTATATACTGCTGGTGAGAGTATAAATTGGTACAATCACTTTGGAAACTTTGGCAATATTCACTAAAGTGGCATATATGCATATTTCATGATCCAACAATTTCTCTCCTGTCAAATGTATCCATATGTGCAGCAAAATATGTACAAGATTAATAGCAGCACTCTTTGTAATAGGCAGAAAGTGGAGGTAAAAACAAAACCAACAGTAGTAGAATAAATTGTAGCATATTTGTGTAATGGGACACTCTACAGCAATGAGAATAAATACTCAACCAAGGAGTGTGTAATGAATTTTCCTGGGCTGGGGCTAATTAACTGACCTGCATCGAAACAGTTTGAGCCTCAAACCTACAGATAAACTGAGGAAGAGAATTGCCAAAAAACAAATTATTGTTACACATATAATAACCATAATGAATCTCACAAATATAACTGAGTGAGAAAAGCCAAACACAAAAAAGTATATACTGTGTGATACTATTTATAGAAAGTTCAAAATCAACCTATGGTGGTACAGGTTAGGAAAGAGATTACTTTGGGTCGGGGTAGTAACTGAAAAAAGGCACGAGGAGGGCTTTTGGGTGCTTCTGCTGTTCTGTTTCTTGATTTGGATGGTGAATTGTGGTGTGTTGACTTTGTGAAAATTTATAGAACTATATACTTGTTATTTGTGTACTTTTTATACATATGTTATACTTCTATTAAAAAGTTTGTTTTAAAAGACAATTACAAGGGAGCTAAAGGTGAATGTATCAATTCACACACATACATACACACACACACACACACAAAAACAAACAAACAAACAAACAAAAAACCGGGGGGGGGGGG
>NW_007726126.1:974223-1004435 GCF_000696425.1 Galeopterus variegatus | reverse complement strand
CAAATGGAGGGGACACACTTGGGTGGGAGGGGGGAGAGGGAGGAGGGAGGGAGGTTTCGGTGATGGGACATAATAATCAACTACATTGTATATTGACAAAATAAAAATTCAAAAAAAAAAAAAAAAAGGCCTCTGTGATAAAATGGGAAATCAATTAGGCTTTCTTCACTGCAGAGGCTTTAAATGGCAAATGTGCATTGGGAGTCTCCGTGAGGCAGAGAGAATATACAGCATTTCCCAAACTTAAAAAAAATAAATAAATAAAAAATAAAAGACAATTACAGTACTATCCTTGTATCCTCACAGGTTTGTCGTGGAGATCAGATGAACTAATGTTCATAAAATTGCTTTGAAAATTAAAATATTATAGAAAATATTAGGTAATTATTGGATGATAAAGATGGATAGGCAAGATGAGAACAAATTATAGAGAGGTTGGAGTGCTAGAGACAGCTTGAGCTTGATCCCATTAACAGTAGAGAGGCATATATGTTCTTTTAGATGATGGCGAGATGAAAAGATTAACCTGACAAGTGGCATACAAGAGAGACGGGGGAAGGAGGCAATTAAGGACAAGTAGGAGAATTAATGGGCTCTTGCTTTTAACCTGGAAATGGGGACATGAGATCTTACACTAAAATGACAACAGTGAAAATGGAGAGAAAGAAATGAAACTAAAACATTCCCAAAGAATATCAATGGTCTGTGAAAGAAACTGGAAGTGGAAGGTAAGGAAGAGAGAGGAGTCACAAGTGATTCCCAGAGGTCAGACTTTAATTATAAGAAGGGTGGTACTGTTTACAGAAATGTGTTCCTCTCTCAAGTGGAGGAATTCATGCATGAACCTTTGTATAGACCCCAGCTGTTATCTCCTGGCTCACTTGGAGTTTAGAGCTCCCTAAGGAAGAAAGAAATACGGTAAATCTATCTGGGCCCTGAGGGAAAGGGAACATGTGTTTCCGAGTGAGGTGAGAATTCCACTCCTTTGAAGCCATTAATACCTTCACAAACTGTAACACTTTTGCTTCTTTCAGGCAGCAGAAGCAGTAAAATTGCCTAGCCATTATACTAGCCAAAATCTTCTTCCAGTCCTTGCTGCCTGTAGCCCATCTGCATCTTCTCACTCACATCTTTCCTAGCCATGTCTAGTTGTTTTCAGGGGCGAAATGCTGTCTGTATCAGCAGTTAGAGCCAAAGCTCATAGAGGCTGAAACCACAAACATGTTTCCTATGGCTTATGAATCATTCTTTTTCTTTTGGTAATAGCATGTAATGTTGCTCCATTGTTAGTAGCAGCCTGTGAGAAACGGAATAAAAAGGCATTCAATTTTTGTTTTTCATCAGTATTCTAAAATGCTGAGATAGGTGGGAAGAGAGGTAGCAGAGGAAGGGACAATAAACTTTTCCCCCACTCTTTGAACTTAACATAGCAAAGGTTATGTATTAAAGGCCTTGATCCTATCTAGCCTGTTTGTTTTTTTTTTTAATTCAAGGTCTGAGTTTTATTTTCAGTACACTGATTGGAATCAAAGAGAGTCAGAAGGGAGTGTCATAAATAGAAACCAGGGTTTGTTCAGCTTGAATACTAAACACAAACTATTTCTAGACAGCATAAAACTGCAGCTGTGTGACTTAAGCAGAATCAAAACTCATACCCTGTGGAGGAAGATGTACAGGAAGCAGTCTGGGCCTAGAAGATGTGCCCAAAGTCAAATAGGTTTGGTTGAAGGCTAGGGAAGTTAGGGAAAGTGTAGGAAAATTGTCCATAGCCTCCATTGTTATCTGTTCAGGAGAGTGAAAGGACAGCAGAACTAAAATCCTTCTGCTAATTTCAAGACTCCCAAAGATGCATAGAAACACAGTAGAGACTTTTATTTACAAAATTGCTCAAACGTGGTCAGCTTTGAATTAAGAAGACATTTCTCTGTGCAACTGGTGAATTCCCTAAGGATAGATTTCTCTGGTTCCTGTTCATTATGTAGCTCATTGCTCCTAATAACCACCAGACCTACAGATATAGTTTCTGTAGCATAGTTCAGCATAGTTTCTGGCCCAACCTTCCTTTCTCTTTGAACCCTATCTTTTTTCGTCAAGTACAGACGATTGTCAATGCAGAAGGACTTTTAAAAATTCATGTTCATGGCTGATTTTTGGCTGTGATTTAATGAGGTTCCAAGAAAAGGAATAATATAGGAAGGCTGAATTACTTCAGGGGTTCCTGTGCCATTTTTTATCATCTGTGTTGCTAAGAAATAGACATAGATGAAACTTATAAACAGCAATGAACAAGTATGCTTTTGGTCATCTAATTAAAAGTGTAATATTGTGAAAATATATATGTCTTCATCCCTGTCTCCTGACATATAACTCCTAAAATCCTTAGCATCTCCAAAGTGCTGTACTTTCTTACACTAATGAGTTAACTCGTGGCTGGCAGGCCCTAGGTAGCTTCAGGATGGTGGCTGGTCACAGGAAAAACCAACATGGGATTTTCAGTCCCGTCGGGGCTGAAGGTTTAGTTGATCACCATTAGCAAGTGATTTAATCAATCATGTCTACATAATGAAGCCTCCCTAAAAACCCAAGAGCACAGGTTTTGGGGAGCTTCCGGATAGGTGAACACATGGAGGTTCCTAGAGGGTGGTGCACTTGGGGAGGCCATGGAAGCTCTGCGTCCCTTCTCCCATACCTTGCCCTATTCATCTCTTCATCTGTATCCCTTGTAATATCCTTTATAATAAACTGGTAGATGTAAGTATATGTTTTCCTGAGTTCTGTGAGCTGCTCAAGAAAACTAATCAAACCCAAGGAGGGGGTTGTGGGAACCCTGATTTGTAGCTGGTTGGTCAGAGGTTCCAGAGGCCTGGATTACAGAAGTCAGAAGTCTATCTGCTGTGTTGATTGTTGCTGAGTAAGAGGATAGAGAAAAACACTCATTTTGTGTTTTTTTATATATACAGATTGGTGTCAGAAGTGGGGAAAAAACACACAAACTGTATTTTCCTCTGCTCTCTCACAGCACAATCATCAGCACAGAAGACTGACTTTCATGTCCAAATATGTGGGGATTTCTCCCCACTGGCAAGCAAGACATTCTCCAGCAGACATTAGCATTTAATTCTGACAAAATCTACCTGGAGATAGAGTTAGATCCCGCAGGATAAGGGCTTACTCCCCAAGAGTACCCCCCACTTTAGATGCCAGTCGCAAATCCAGGCCAATAGCACAGGTGTGGGGGAGGGGATACAGAGTTTCCTTGGCCTCCTGGGGGACACCACCTTCTAGGAATCGCCATGTGTTCAGCTATTCAGAAGCTCCCCAAACCCTGTGCTCTTGGGTTTTTATGGAAGCCTCATTATGTAGGCAATGATTGAAGCATGTACAGCCATGTAGAAATGTGATTGGACAAAAAGGTATGATCTAACACTAACAAACCCAGCAAGGCCTGTCTTCAGATTCTTGTTGGCCTCTCTGTACAGCATTCATTCCCCCCAGTTATGGGCTGTTAACCCTTCTGGAATGTGGGGGTCTTATGACCTACAATAAGATAAAGTAAGTCAGAGAATTTCTTTATGGCCAGCTCCAAGACAGAAAGGTGAGGGAAGGTTAGAACAAGCCAGGAATTGTGAATGAAAACCAAAATATACATATCATAATATCACAAAAAAAGTATGGAGATTTCCTAAATGGAAATTCAGAAACTTGTAGCTTCATTTCCCAGGGCCAAAGATGATGTGCTCTAACTGGCTTACTACATGTCCTAACAGTCCAGCTGTTTGGATAACCTGGCATGCAACAGCTGAAATGGGCAGGAAATGGGTACTGACAGCACAGTTGGATTCATCTTGCAGGTAGTTTTCTGAACCTCCAAGCACACTGGAACTGTCTGGAAGAGCCATTATTGGTAAAACAGTATGTGTACTTTTGATAGTGACCATGGTCTGTGTGATTATTCATAGTACTTTATCTGTATTTTTCTTGTGGCACTTACTACTTTCTATCATGCTTATGGTTAGTTATGATAAAATCTAATTCCTGCTACACTTTTGTTTATCCAGGTATCTTCTCCACTTTCTCTAATCAGGATTAATTTCTCCTCTTTGTGTTACCCTTGGTTCTTTAAGCCAGTCTCAGCCTCACATAAACCACATACCTGCCATCCTATAAAAGCAAATTGTAATCACTGGCAAATATTCTATCCAACTTGTTTGTTTCCAACCTGTTTGCACTCTGTCTTCCAATCACTTGGCAAGTACACAACTAAGTTTTTCTCATTATGCCTCGAAGAGTTTTGTGTGATTCCCTGCATGTTTTGCATTTCGTGCAGGCTTATGTCATGTTTTGTATTATATCTTCATATGCCTTTTATATCCACAAGAGCCCAGGAGAAATAGGTAGCTTCTATAGTAATTAGCCCCATAGTTACCAGGAAGAGACACAAGGCAGAAGAATCCTACCTGAAATACCAACCTTAACTAAAAGATATGGAAATTTGAGGGGATTTTTCTAGTGATCTTTAGAGAATGCAGCATTTTTGATCAGAAGAAAGTTCATCTCTGTGTGTACAAAATTTGTATTTGTAGTTAAGGAGTCCTCTGCAATATTATAACTTCTCAAAAAGTGTGCAGAATCTCTAGATAGATTGGAGGAGATATTTATAAAAGAAAAACAAGAAGTTTAGTATCTGATATGATTGAAGAAAAATTAAACCTAAAGTAAAGGAGAAAAGAGGAGTGTTAATATGGAGAAAGAAGATAACAAGGCTTTTGTGGGTTTTTCTTCATAGAGGTAAATCTGTCCTTGCTGAGAAAGAAATAGTACCATTTGGTCATAGAACATTTATTAGGCATTGTAAAGGAATGCCTTACTCAAAAAGCACAGATATTTTAAGAGGGGTAGCAACTTCACTGTCAATGTTAAGGAAACATGGAGAAAATTTACCCACCTGAAAATGTGAATTTTCAGACTGTCTAGACAAAGAAAGAACATGAATGATGTATGTGTTCCTACATACCACAAAATTAGTACCAAGTAAAGATATAGTAGTGATGTTGGACTTTATCTAGATGTCTTCTGAAACTTTTATTCAACTAAAATAGCCCATTTTGATAAGTGCTTTCATGCTAGTAAGTTCTCCCAGAGAATGGGGGAAGAAAATAGGGCAGCTACTATTCTGGCATTAATTTTAATTGACAGTGAGGAATTGGTTGGGAGAGTGGAAGTGAAAGAGTCCAAGTAGATGAGGGAAAAAAAAAAAAAAAACATGGTAAACTGTTTTAATATACACAGATAGTTTCTGCTTCTCCCTCAGAGAAGATTATACTTCCCTGCCCCATTGACATGAGCATAATCATGTAACTTGCACAGGCCAAAGAATTGTGAGCAGAAATGACATATGTACGTTACTTCTGGACAAATACTTTTAGCACATAGTCTTCCATGCTCTTTTTTCCATCGGCCACAATACCTTAGAAAGAAGCCGTTCCATCAGCTTCTGGCCAGCATGGACATGTAGCATACGTTTTTTTTAAAAAAGCCAATTCATTGTTGTAAACTAGTGGTTTTCAGTCAGGGATGATTATGTCCCCCTCCTCTGTCCCCAAGAGGACATTTGGCAATGTCCAAATACATTTTGGTTGTCACAGCTAGGGGAGTGCAACTGGCATGTAGTGGATAGAAGCCAGTTATGCTGCTAAATATCCCACAATGCACAGTTCAGGCCCTCACAACAAAGAAGTATCTGGCCGAAAATGTTAATATTGCTGAGATTGAGAAACCTTGCTGTAAGCTTCTGGGGTTGGTTATGACTACAACATAACCTAGCCTATCCTGACTAGTACAGAAACTATCACCTTCATTTTATAATGGCCAGTGCAGAAATAGTGAGGCATAACCAATTTGGTACCCTGGAAATTAGGAAGGCAAGTTTAGAAGAAAAAAAAATAGGTATCATACCATAGCATAAAATTTTGAAGGTGACTCAAAAGGTTCAGAATCTTCCAGTTCCACAACTATTACTGTCAGTTGCAAATATTCTAGATAAATAAAAGCCAGACAAAAAGGTCTAAAGCCAATTTGGTTACACAGTGAATTCTTTAGTGAACTCAAGTATTAAAAGAAAGGTTTATAGTCAAAGATAAATGAGTCTCTTGTAGTTCTCTAAAAATAGCATTTAAAAAAACTAAGATCCAAAATTAACATAATTTAGACCTGCAAAAAGTGCTAATAAGGGCCGGCCCGGTGGCGCACTTGGTAGTGCGGCGCTTGGGAGCGTGGCGGCGCTCCCGCCAAGGGTTCAGATCCCATATAGAGACCGGTCTGCTCACTGGTTGAGCACGGTGCAGGCGCGACACCGAGGGTTGCGATCCCGTTGCCGGTCGCGGTACGGGCGCAACACTGAGGGTTGCAATCCCGTTACTGGTCATGAAAAAAGACAAAAAGGAAAAAAAAAAGTGCTAATAAGATCCAGAGATTTTTTTTTGTTTTAGGGTATTAGCCGCAAAATCAACATAGAAATGGATCTCTTGTTTGATCTTTATGAACTCCATACATAAAGAAGCAGAGCAACTCTACGAGGGTTGCCTCATTCCATTATCACAAGCTGTTAGCCTCATCTGGACTGCCTACTTTCTATTCTTCCATATCTGTTCTCCATCATCTTTTTAAGACAATAGACATTTTTAGTGCTGGCTCTTAAGCTTTGCATGTACTTAAGGCATAAGAAGAAATTACTACCCACACTGTTGCATGGAATCGCCCCTACTTGGAAATCTTGGAAATGATAGATTTTGAATATACCTATTCCTTCTTTTTTTTTTTTTTTTCCTTTTTGTCTTTTTTCGTGACCGGTAACGGGATCACAACCCTCGGTGTCGCGCCCGTACCGCAACCGGCAACGGGATCACAACCCTCGGTGTTGCGCCCGCACCGCGCTCAGCCAGTGAGCGGACCGGTCTCTATATGGGATCCGAACCCTTGGCGGGAGCGCCGCACTCAACTGAGTGCGCCACCGGGCCGGCCCGACCTATTCCTTCTTACTAGTCAGAGCTAAACAAGGATCGAATGCTCTAAACAAGGGGTACAGGTTCCTAGTCTTTAAGTATTTTCAAGCAAAGGCAAGAGAGCCATTTGGTTGACTATTCTGTTCCAACCCTGATCGTCTATAATTCTAAATTAAAAGTCTGTATTGATGGTAAAAACAAATTTATCACGATGTGTCTCTCAACTGCTACCATATCTTAGCCATGTCTCAAAGTAAGATACTGTGAAATAAAGATCCCAGTCCTTCTGTGGCCGTAAAAATTCCCTTTGAACCTTCTCTCTCAGTATAGAAGAGTCCTGATTAGAATCCAACTATATTAACTGTGTAGTCCATGAGAATTTCTTCATCTCATTAGGAGGATTCTCTAATCTACCTGTCGAAAGCTGTTGGTTGGATTTTATTACCTGTTACCACATCTGAGTCACCAAATGCACATTCTGAAATACCTCACTGTTCATTGTAGGTCCCCCAAGTTCATAGCAGCATTACTGCCTAGATGTGGTCAATAGCAATGGTAGTTGTTTGTATACTTACTCCTCACCAGTTTATTGAGTGGCAGGAAATTTAGTAAAAGTGGAAACCATTAGTTAATCTATGTTCTCACTTTGGTACAGCCTAGTGATGAGAATCATACCTAATGTTTTCTCTTTAATGATAGTAATGAAGATGAGGTTTACAGCATTTGGGACACATTCTCAAATTGTTATATTCTTTGTTAAGCTCAATTATTTGTAAAGTATATCTCAATTAAAACTTATGAAATCAAAACTGGGGGTAGCTTAATGGTAAAGTGAGGCAAAATTTAAGAAAAGGTTTTATAATATAATGTGACATTTTTAAAGATTAAAGTGTGTTTGATGGATTCCTAGTTTTGGTATTTGTTGTACTAAGTCTTAGTTCTGTGCCTTCAGACTCTTGGGCTTAAAAATGTCAACCTACCCCCCCAAAATAATGGACAAGTCACAAAATAATACAGGTAGCAAATAAACATTCTAAAAATTAAATATTACTAGTAATTGAAGAAATACAAATTAAAATATCAGGCTACCATTTTTCCCTATTAAGATTTTTTTGGTGTTTTCTCTTACAAAAGTGTAACACTTCTTTACTCTAGAAAATAAGAAATACAAATAAGAGAATAGATGAAAACAGTTTTTAAAAATCCATAATCCCATCACAGTGGTGATACAATAAACATCTCATTATGTAGATGTCAGTATTATTTCTATCCATGTCTAAAATTTTTCTAATAGTCTCCTATTAATGTACCCCTGAATTTCTTGTCATTATAAATAATGTTATAATAATCCTCTACATTAATCTTTTTTTGTATCTTTGATTACGTTGTTAGGACTAATTCTCAGCTATTGCTGAGTCAAAGCATATTGCATTTTTAAAGCTTTTAATACCTGTTGCCAAATTGCTAACCAGAAGTGGTGTATCAAGTGCAAGAGAGTATTGGTTTATTCTTTCTCTTGTCTATATTGTTGACATTGTTTTCTTATCTTCAGCATTTTGGTAACTCCAAAATGGTATCTTTTTTAAATTTGTACTTCTTTGATTAATAATCAGAACTTATTTTATATGTCCTAACAAAATACTACAAATTATAGAAAACTCTACATTATCACAGTATTTATAAAACAAACAAAAATGCACACATCTAAATGTTCAACAAAATGAAAGTGATTAAATAAATTATGTTAATTCTAAATAATAAACTATGTAGCTATTAAAACAAATGTGTGAAATATTTTTACTGGCATAGGAAAAATATATTTTTCCTAAAACAATTAAAATGGTAAGTTTTTATGTATAATTTGATCTCTAACATTACTCTTTTTAAACATAGAAGAAGAAAAAAAAACTGAAAAGTAATATGCCAAAATGTAATTGCTTCTTTCTTTTTTTTGGTTGCTGGCTGGTATGGGGATGGAATCCTGGGCCCTTGATGTTAGGAGCGCTATGCTCTAACCAACTGAGCTAACTGTCCAGCCCCAAAATGTAATTGCTTTTGTCTGGTGATAGGTGATTTTTGATATTTCATAAGTTTCAATATCACATTTTTATAATTAATGTTTATGCCACATTAGTAAAGATAACACATTTTTATTAAGTACACTACAGAAATGGTACAGTAGGAAACTGTTCACCTCCAATTTGTGTAGCATGTATTATAAAGGTAATATTAAACATTTGATGTTGAAACAGGGAGCATGAATAGATAAATAAGATTCTGGTAAGCAGTTAAATAGCCAGTTGTCAAAATGTTAAAAGCTCCACTTGCTTGATAAGCTGTTGGTAGAATCACCTGAAAATGTAATGCCATTTATGATTTTTTTTTTTTTTTTTTTTCCCTTTTTAGGTTGCTGCTGTTGATCTTCTGGTTCCTGGAGTTGGGGAACTCTTTGGTGGGAGCCTCAGAGAGGAACGGTACCATTTCTTAGAGGAGCGCCTGGCCAGGTATTGGTCAGACAGAAATTGGAGATGAGGCACTCAAAGGTGGTCATGGCAGAGTAGCAGAGAAAAGCAAATGGGCCTTGGCACCTGACAAACCTGGACCTCAGATTTTATGTGACCTTGAGCAAGTTATTAATTAACCTCTCTGAGCTTCCCTGTCTTTAAGACTGGAACTGTTATATGAAACAAGCCCATGAAGATATTTGCCCACTGTTTGTACATTTCTCTTCCTATGGAAAATAGCTTTCTAAAAAGTTAATAATAAAAAGAGGAAGGGAGATTTCCCTCTCAAAGTTTGTCCTACATTTTTCTCTTATCTGTATTAAATTTTATTTGCTGTCAATTATGATTGGCAGACTCTTAACAGTGATATAAAGACAGACTCTGAACCAGGGAAAGGATAAAGGTGGACAAAGAAAACTACTAAAAATATCTGCTAAGCTAGCATTTAGAATAAGCAGATTTGTCCTCCTCAGGTTCTCTACTATATAAGGGTCTTGATTTAGTTATTTGAATAACTTTATTTTAACTTACTTTTTGAGACCTGGGAAATGAATCCATAAAACATAGAAAATGTTTTGGATATGGGAAGTAGAGAATCATATTTCTAATAGACCTACCACTCCTGTATGTGCATGATCTGCCAACAAACTATAATGACTTCCTAAACTAACCAAAGTTGTAAACCTCTGTTTCCCATGATTTCAACTTTTGCTGTGCCAGACTTTAAAAAAGAAGAGACATTCTCATGTCTGTATGCTTAATCCTTCTCTCCAGATAATACCAGTTTTCGTGGTAACCTGGGAAAGTCATAATTATTTGAAAATATCCTGTTAAATTAGCCATTTGTAAAGCCTTCTTTTCCTAATGGAGAAATGTTTAAATAGTTGACAACTTTTCCATGATCCCAACCTATAAATTTCTTGGATGACATAGTTTTGTAATCCCAGTCATCTGAACTGCCCTATTGGTTTAGGATCCAGAAGAAAGGGGATAAATAGGTTCTGGGAAGACGTTTTATCAGTTACACTACTAGCTCCTTTCTATACAATTATGTTATAAAGTCCTGGGAAAGCTGTGGAATTGAAGTGAGTGAGGGTCAGACTCTTCAGATGGAAAGAATCTGAGGATTTTCTGAGTTTTTTTAAAAGCACAATAAAAATCACACATGCCAAGAAACCTCATCTGTTGAAAGATTAATTGGTCTGTTTTCTTTGCTTGCTTCCTTCCTCCAGGAAACTTTTTCTCATAACATTATATGTTTACCTAGTATCTGATAATATCCAAATTTATCTTTCCTAAATAAATGGATATATGTATTTCCCTATCTCAGGGATCTTTCTGTAGCTACTCTTCATGTTTTCTGTATTTTTGTGTATTTGAATTTTTTCTTAGTCTTGATTCCTTCAGATATACTGTGGTCCCAAACACTTTTTTTAAAGGGCTGAGATTAATTTTAATGAACACTAAGAGCTTAAAATTTTAACATTTCTCAAATTAAACAAGAACCACTTCACAACCATATTATGAAGACAGCCTCACAGCCTCAGAATCTGTTATTGTTTTAATGTTATAGAATGAAAGTTGTATCTGTGTGTTCCTTGTCTATATGTGCCTCTCAACAACCTTAACTAGAAATAATAATGCTTTCTTACATCACAGGACAATAAACTCATCTCAGATGAATCCCTTTTGGGCTCTGGATCATATTTTCTTTCTATAGCATTTATTGTCTGTATCACTTATTTGATGATACCTTGGGCTATTTGTTAACTTACTATCAAGTTTTAGCTCCTTAACTATATTACATGTTATTTGAGAGTACAGGATTTATCGTGTACTTCTTTATAAGGAACTCTGCACACAATCCAGAATAAATGTTTGGTGGTTAATGTGTTTATCTTATTGCCATTCCCTAAAAGAATTTTGTTATTTTCCTTTTACAGATCAGGACTTAGAGAAGTCTACCAATGGTAAGAATGTGGCCCCTAGCGGTTCTTATTCTAGCTGCTTGTCTGAGTGTTACATAGAAGAGTTTTTACTTCTGTTCACAAGACCCTATGGAAGAGTGTTAAGAACAGTGAATAGGGGACTCAGAAGATTACTTATAACCCTTTGGGTCCTTGAAAAATAGTAATAATGATGAATATCATTTATTTATTACTTATTGTGAGTCAGATAACTGTATTAAAAGTTTCATATATATATTACTTCATGTAATCATCACAACACCCTGTGAGTTACGTACTATTATTATCCCCTTTTTAATTACCCCTCTAGGCCTGAGGCCTAGAAATATTAACTAACTTCATCAAGATCACAGTTAGAAGCATGAAGCTGGGACTTGATCTCTCTGAATCAAAAATCTTTGCTCTTAACCCTTATGCTTCAGATTCTCTATGTGTGAAATTGGGACTTGAGCTAAGTGATTCCTAAGATTCCACAAACTTTAGAAATTTGAGCTGCTTAGGGAAGACCGGCTGTCCTTACTCATATGTTCACTTCCCAAAAGTTATTCTGATTTTCTTTCTGCAAACCCCTTTCTTCAAGTACTTTTCAATATATACAAATTATTCATTATACTTCTGTAATAGTACTCCTTCAGGACCTTGGTATAATATCAACAATATTATTAATACTTTTGGTGTCCTCAGAAGGAGGAAGGGGAAAGTTACACACTTGCCTTTTGGTAATGAAGAAGATAAGTTTCAGTGACGTAAAAAAGCTGAAATTGGGTTTAGATAATGGCCCTTGAATGCCTTATATTTACTAGTGTTGATCTTAGGCTTAATCTCTCAGAGTCTTGGATTTCTAGGCTATAAAATGGAATAATAATATCTACTTCACAGGTTATTGTAAGGGTAAAATGAAACAATATAGGTTAAATATCTATAAGGGTACTTCAGAAAATTCATGGAAGTATTTTGTTATCTTTTAATTCTGTTTTTCCCGAACTTTTTCAAGTACCCTCATACATAGAGTAGAAGCTCAGTATATGCTAGTTTCCTACCCCTTCTCCTTTCTTTGTTCTGAGTCTTGCTATTAGGTAGGTAAGCCTAATTGAGCAAGCTTATGTATTTTATCTCAGATTCTTTCTGTCAGTGAGATAATACTCATAGTGTGTAAGAAGTAGCCTTAATAAAGACCTAAATACAAATTTTAATTATTGGTTAAGTAAGTTTAGACTTTTCTGGTCTTTATTGATCTTTTCTGTATTATTCTTTTCCCAGTTAAAGTTTTCAAGCTTGTAAGATTTCTGAATATGAATACTTGTTATTTGAATTTGCTTCCTTTTATTTGGCAATCATAGTATATTCAAGGTAAAAAGGACCTTAGAAATTTTCACCTCTGTGATCTCTGCTAGTGTTCCACCATGCTGTGGGTGGAATATGAGTTCCTAGATGTCTAAGGATTTACTCACTTCTCATTTCTACATGCCATATACAAATAAAATCTGTAACTAGTTCCACGAATTTTGTAGCATCTCTTCTATAATCTGGCTACCCTAGAATCAATTTAACAGCAAACAAATACATACACAATTAGAAAACTTTTTCCTTAGTAGTGGATTTTTTCCATCTATCAAAGCAAAGGCAAGAGAAACGCTACAAAGTGAATTCTATTGCTGAATTCAGTTTGTTGATGTTCATCCCAATGTTTGATCAATACATAAGTTTAGCCCCATTAAGACTATTGCTGGGCATCCGTCAGCCAGCTCCACTCCTGCAGTTGTTTGTGACAGGTGGTTTGGTGTGCCCTTCATCTCATTTTATCACTAAATCAAATGACTTATGAACTCAAAGTTAATTCAGCTACCAAACATCTTAATTATTTAAAACTATGTTCCTTCCATTATTTCTTATAGTTCTCACTAACCTGAAGTTTTACACTGGCTACCCCTGTGAGATTGGTCTCTCAACTGGTTGCAATTCATCTAGTTGCAACTCATCTTTTATTTTAGAAAGATAAGTCCTTAATTTTAACTTCCTAAAATATCACTACAAGTATTCATTATTATTAACAGTGGGGAATAGGTGATAGACTATCTTTATGCTTGAGGAGCCAAATGGCTACCAGCTATGGCACTTAAGTCTTATTGTGGAATTGATTTTATCAGTCATTCAAGAAGCTATAAACCTGTTTTAATCAATTCTATATAACTTAAGAATTTCCCCACCAAATGACATAATAAAAATATTTATAGAGTCTTCCTTTTCCTCTTCTCTTCCTAAAATAACTTTATCCCATGCTGGTATATTGGAATCTCACTTTCAATCATGGCTGCGGTCATAAGTGGGAACAGAATGTGAGTGCATGGCCTTCAGAGGCTGTCTAGCCTGCCAGAAAAATTGACTCTGGGCATCTTCACTAAGCGTGAAGCAGAGAATTGGAAGTTTCTCCTCACTCCAGCACTCAAGCATGTATTTTTGTGCCTTCAAATAATAAGTTTTCATGTAGTAAGCACCTCCCTGGAGATAAAAGGTTGAGTGAAACACAGTTCCTGCCCCTGATGTAGCTTACAGTCTAATCCAGGGAATATCTTTTTGTAAGGTATCAGGCAAAACTCTTCACTCTCGTGTGTTGAACAATATGATTTTGGTAAGGAAAAAAAAGCATTAACATACCAAGAAATAGAAGAGGAATGTATTTTCAAGAAAATTAATAAAGCTATTAGAAATTTCTCTATAGCTTTATGAGGCAAGTTTCTTTACATAATTGTGTAGATAACTTAGAAAAGAAAAAGGACCAAGTGACCAAAATCCACAACTACGTGACAGGTTCTACAGCTGCTTGGGTAACCTTGGATAGATAGATCACTGTAATTTCTCAATTTCCATCATCTATCTGTGGAGGGGAAAAACTGGTCTACCACAATGATGTGGGCAATAACAAATGATTGCAAGATGCTTTTGAAACAAAAAATTCTATCATAACATCTGATCTCATACAGCATTTATAGATGATGATTCTCTGTTTTTAAAAAACAGGTATCTAGACCTTCGTCGATTTGGATCTGTGCCACATGGAGGTTTTGGGATGGGATTTGAACGCTACCTGCAGTGCATCTTGGGAGTTGACAATATCAAAGATGTCATCCCTTTCCCAAGGTTTACTCATTCATGTCTTTTATAGCTGGAAGATCGGTTAAGGAAAAGCACCCATGGGAGAGGCACTACACATGAATATGCATATGGGAGAATGCAAGTTTGAATTTTTAAAATGCAGATTTCAATATGTAATTGTTGTGCCATAAGATATAATGTGTGAAAAATAGAACTGATTATGATTTTCTTAGAAAGTCAAGGGTATTTGATGGAAGGATGAACCAACTGCCCCAAGAAGTACTTATAGCAAGTGGACTCTCAAATCTATTACCTCGATTAAGAAAGGAAGAAATGGAACTAAATGGTCTCAAAGGTCCTTTCAAATTCTACGACAAGATGAGATAGTATATTTTACTCTGTCTTTAATCATTAGATCACTTCCCTATATAACTTTTGAGAAACAACTTATAGCTAAAAATAAAATGTTGGATCTTTTCTCCCTTGCCATTTAACCTGTAATAAATGCCCGTCTTATTCTTAGTACTTTACTAAGCATTGCAGAAGAAAATATTCCTTTTTACGGTCTTAATTGATTTAATGAAGTTGCTATTCTGAATTAAAATCTTTCATTGGACTGAGTGAAAAAAATCACATTTAATAACTTGATCTGTAATTATAAAAGCTAATGAAATCTTGTATTAATTATTTAAGCTCTCTAATCACTGTTGTGTTATGATTAGTTTAAATAAGATGTTTATAACATCTCTAATAATCAATAAAATAGATTAATTGATACCTAGTAAAAAAGTTCTATTTTTAAATTTCATTTGGTCCTTTCCTAGTAAAATTTGGAACAAAGGTATTTTCAGTCCAAAATGAGAATGGAAATATGGCTAAGCCTAAAGGATGAGTAATTCTAGTGTCAAAAAGTAGCATGGGGCCCTGAGTTCCTTCTTTCTCGACAAGGTGGCCACGTTGCAGTACCAGCAAGTACTCTTCCTGCTGCTCCAGCCACAGTCATGCCAGAGGCCCCAGCTTCAACCCAAGCTCCAGCTGTGCCTCTGGCCTCATCCTCAGATCTGGTAGCAGTAGTGGCTGTCACCGTGGCCCCAGTCCAGATTCCAGCCTCAGCGCAAGCCCCAGCGCAGACCCCAGGACCCTCACTGCCTCGTCCTGCTCTCCCAGGGTTCTTCCCCAGCAGCCGTGTGGTCAGGCTGCACCTGGTCATTTTGGCCTCCATCACAGACAGCTACAAGTGACACAACGATGGCACTGCCCAAGTTATTTGGACTCTGCTGGGAACTGTTGACAAGCACTCAGTGGAGTTCACCAGTTGTTTTTCAGTACCACACAACAAGTCAGAAGATGAGTGGGTGTTGACAGGGAATTTGCTGAGAACATGTATGAATTGCAAAAAAAAGTCTCTCCAAATCAGTTCATCCTGGGCTAGTACGCTACAGGTCATGACATCATAGAGCACTCTGTGCTGATCCATGAGTACTATAGCTGGAAGGCCCCCAACCCCATTCACCTCACTGTGAACACGAGTCTCCAGAATGGCTGCAGGAGCATCAAGGCCTATGTAAGCACTTTAGTGGGTTTCCCTAGGAGGACCATGGGAAGGATGTTCACATCCCTGACAGTGAAATGTGCATATTATGACA
Organism: Galeopterus variegatus; assembly: GCF_000696425.1. Classification (NCBI taxonomy): domain Eukaryota; kingdom Metazoa; phylum Chordata; class Mammalia; order Dermoptera; family Cynocephalidae; genus Galeopterus; species Galeopterus variegatus. Next base: position 988,224 of record NW_007726126.1, on the reverse strand, counting down.
CTGAACACGTAGGAGTTGACTTGATCATGATCTCAACGAGGTGATTGGACTCTCAGGTGACTTGCAGCAAGTAGGAGGGGCATCATCGCTCTTATCCAGCATGCCCTGAGCACAGTGTTACAGTATACAGAGGATGTACTGTCTGGAAAGGTGTCAGCTCACAATATTTTGGGCCACTTTTTGATGATCCTAATTAACCAAGTATCCAAAATAGCTTCTGAGGACTTTGAGACCATGCTCAACAGCAACATCAGTGACCTTCTGATGGAAACATACCTGGCCGATCTCAGATAGTCAGAGATTGCCCTCCATGAGAAACTTGTAAACCTATGACCGGGCCCCAAGCAGTTCTCCTGCCAGTCTGGGTCTCAGCCCCAGGACTCAGTGAAAGAGAAGTGGTTTCTTTGTGGTCTTGAGTCACACTGAGTCAGTCAACTGCTTGTGACTCTAAGTAAATATAGCCTACCTTTTGTAAGTGGCAGAAAAAAAATAAAAAGCATGGTCTGCTAAAGTGAGAAGTGCATTGATTTGGGAGTTTTGAGACCTGACAGGTCTAGCACTTTGGACAAGCCAATGATCTGAAGCATCATTTCCCTCACAGAATTGATATAATAATTACATGAAAGACTGTGAGTGTGTGTATTTAAAACTGAAATGCTACAAAAAACTTTTTTAAAATTATTTGTTTTAGTCTTTGTTGAGTTATATGTATATGTGCATATATATGTATGTATCAAATAATTGTAAAAGGTATACATGCCTGAATAATCAATTCTCTAAGTCTCATTAGATGGCCATCTCTTAGATTATTTTCTAATGAGTTTGTATATGTAGTTTATTTTAGCCTAATTTAAAATTAAATAGCTGAAAAGAAATGAAACTCCAGAACCTTACAGTTAGAAGATAACTGAGAGGCCGTCAAGGTTATCCTTCTCCCTAATGCAGAGATTCTATCTACCTGGGCACTTTTCCTGCCTCTTCTCGATAAAGAGCTTAATATCCTACAAAATTGCTCATTTCTTTTCTGAATCTTTCTAATTGGTATCTTTTGCTGAGCTAAAATCTCAGCTAAGATATAGTTCCCTGGAACCTTATTCCCTTGGGCTTAGATACCAAGTTTGGGACAGGATAAAAGGTAAAATTGGGGCTTCCATAAGGCTTGCCTCACCATAATTAAAGAGAGGAGCTAAATGACCCTGCCTTCATGGAATTTACAATCTTTTGGAGAAGATACATATAGGTAAATAAATGTATTATTTCAAAATATGTGATATAAAGTTACATAAAGAACAAGTCAAGCATAGATAAGCTTGCTAGAGAAGGCATCTCTGAAAAAATATTTAACATTAAACCTGGAAGATAAAGTACAGAAACCATTTAAAACATTTGCAACATCAGCCACTATTGATTTGGCATAAGTTTTACATGATAGCATATTAATTTTATAGAACAAGAGTCACAGACATTCACAGACCCAGACCCTGGAGGCACTGTAGTTTCCAAGACTCTCAGGAATCATGCCTTCCATGATTTTTGAGGAACCAAATAGATTGTATTGTTAACATTATGGGGGGCATCAAAAATAACAGTGATATAAAGAATGCTGGGGCCGGCCCGGTGGCGCACTGCGATAGTGCGCCGCTTGGGAAGCGCGGCGGCGCTCCCGCCGAGGGTTCGGATCCCACATATAGACCGGTTCCCGCTCACTGGCTGAGCGAGGCGCGGGAGCAGCACCGAGGGTTGCGATCCCGTTGCCGGTCCCGGTCCGGTACGGGGGTGACACTGAGGGTTGCGATCCGTTGCAGGACATGGAAAAAGACAAAAACAAACAAAAAAAAAAAAAAGAATGCTGAGTTAGGGCCGAGCCCGTAGTGCACTCGGGAGAGTGTGGCGCTGGGAGCGCAGTAGCGCTCCCGCCGCGGGTTCGGATCCTGTATAGGATGACCGGTTCGCTCACAGCGCCCACTGGCTGGGCGGGGTGTGGCTGGTCTCAAAAAGGACAAAAAAAAGGTCCGGCCCGGTGGCGCACTGCTACAGTGCGCCACTTGGGAGCGCGGCGGCGCTCCTGCCGAGGGTTCGGATCCCACATACAGACCGGCCGCTCGCTGGCTGAGCGAGGTGCGGGTGCAACACCAAGGGTTGCGATGCCGTTGCCGGTCCCGGTCCGGTACAGGCGCGACACTGAGGGTTGCGATCCGTTGCCGGTCACAAAAAAAGACAAAAAAAAAAAGGGAAAAAAAGGACAAAAAAAAGGTCCGGCCCGGTGGCGCACTGCTACAGTGCGCCACTTGGGAGCGCGGCGGCGCTCCTGCCGAGGGTTCGGATCCCACATACAGACCGGCCGCTCGCTGGCTGAGCGAGGTGCGGGTGCAACACCAAGGGTTGCGATGCCGTTGCCGGTCCCGGTCCGGTACAGGCGCGACACTGAGGGTTGCGATCCGTTGCCGGTCACAAAAAAAGACAAAAAAAAAAAGGGAAAAAAAGGACAAAAAAAAAAAAAAGAATGCTGAGTTAGAGAAATACCAGTTTCTGGTCCCAGGACCATACTTAATTTAGCTGTGGAACATTAGGCAAGTAAAATAATCTTTATAGCCTCCAGTTATTTCATTTTCAGAACTACCATTTTGAAGTAGATAAGCTTAAAGGATCCTTATATCAATCTTCTGTGAATCTGCTGGATATTGTCACTAATAGTAATTTATAGTCTAACCTTTAGACCCCCCCATTGATCCCTATTTTAGTACATACTAGGTCTCCAAAAATGTGTAATGAAGTCAGATCACTACAAGTTGAACAATAGAGTTAAGTGTGTTCAACTTACATGTATGTGGGGTAGGGAAAAGTCTTTCTCAAGGAATCTAATGTATTGTTTCTGGCCTTTGTTATAGCCTTCAACAGTATATTTCCAAAACTTTATACTTATTTATTCATTCCTTTGCTTGACAGTTGATCACACAATGAGCATCTGGTTGAGGCCAAACACTCTCTGCCTATAGCAAGCCTACTCATTTCCATCTTTTGTTTAATACTTCTCTTTTACCAATAATTGAACAAAAACACTGATTCAGACAAAGGTGATGAAAATGCCAAAACTAAACTGTTGCTTGCAGGCAACTGTAGAAAACCTAAAATGTCCATTCATCAGCTGATATATGACTATCGAAATTCTACATATAAATAGTATTATCTAATTCTATGTATAATGAATAAAATAATTTAATAGTTGAATATTTTATATACTATAATAATAGCCTTACAGTGTTCAATTTGTGAGTTAAAAGGTGATTTGACAGTGTGTTAGTTTTTTTACTTAAGTAGCCACTTTCCATGGGGGAAAAATCAGATTCTGTTTTCCCAAGATTTCCAAACATCATTTCAAAATAGTAACCGCAGCAACCCAAGTAAGCATATACTCTAAAACTTAGAATGTTTTTTCCATCAATTCCCATTCTCATTTCAAATTTTGAGGTAGGTGGAGAAAAATAGTTATTTTCCATCTGGCTGTCCTCTTGCCTGGGGGAAGTTGTGCTGTCATGTTTTTTGGTCTGACAAGAACTTAATTGTGCGAGTGATCGAGTCCAGATCTAGACATAACTCTCCCACCCTCTAACCCAGTCCAGAGACTCTTTAACTGTCACAGAACAGCAGAGGAACTGTTTGACCTTTTGTCCCTCTCAGGATCTGCCAGAAGCCTCCCTCTACAATGTTATATATTCATATTCTCTATAAATTGAATCTAGACATTCAAGCATGACTGAACAGGCATTGAAGATGCAGTTGGGGAGATGGATTAAGTCTACCTATCTTTAAATCTCTTGCTTTGGATAATTATAAATGAAAGATGCTTATTTGGATTGGATTACTATTTACTCATATATTTATTTTAGTAAGTGGTGAGGCAAGAACTTAAAAATGCAGAGCTGAAAGACAGATTGGCCTGGATTGAAGTGATAAGAAATGTGTGGGGTGTTTTGGCTTCTGATCAATATTTGTATTTAGTCTGAAATCTAAAATATGTATAATAAAAAGAAAACAGGTGAGAGTAATTTCTTATTGTAATTTCTTCCCAGTGTACACTCCAAATTAAAAGATATAAATTACATTAACTAAAGAGCAGAAAGCAACCTTACTCACCCTGTACTGAAATGATTCAGTAGGACTTCCATAAAGACAGCATCTTGTGGTCAACATCCTTCCAGGGACCTGGACATTCTACTGTTGCCAGGAGCCCTAGATTGCCCTCTGATCAGCTAAGGCACCAATTAGCTTTTGTGCATAGTTTGGTTTGGAGTCCAGTGAATTTGCAGACACTATTAGCACACTGGGTAGTTTCTGGAGTGTGTTGGTAAAGGTGCTGCCAGGAGTTTAAGTGGTTCTTAAGCTGTCATTCAGGCAGTTAATCATTGAATTAACATAGCTCATGACTCTATAGTAACTTTCTGCTACACCTTTACTATTCATCATTGTTTTTAATAATATGACTATCAATTGGACATTACAGTTTATAATTTTTTTTTACATACGTTATTTCCTTAGTTCACGAGACAATATATTGTGGACCTTGTCACTTTGTATCTTACTGGGCTTGACATTCATTTAGTTTAATTCATTTAGTTTATTTGAAATTCATTTAGTTCATTATAAAGTTTGGAAGTTCCTGTGACGGGCCATGGAGCACTTGGGAGAGTGTGGCGCTGGGAGCGCAGCAGCGCTCCCTCCGCGGGTTCATATCCTATACAGGGACGGCCAGTGCACTCGTTGGCTGAGCACGGTTCGGCCGGTCTCAAAAAGGACAAAAATAAATAAATAAAGTTTGGAAGTTCCTAATACTGAGAGAGACTAAGGCTAAAAGTAAAGTTCTCTGCCCTCAGTCTCCAGAGTAACTAAAAACAGAACTTTCTCATAACCAAAGAATCTTGCATCTTAAGCCCCAGAGTTTACTGGACGTGTTGCAAAACACACACCTTGGCCTTTAATTTCCTGGTTCTGCACAGAGAGAAGGGACTTAAGAATGTGAAGAGAGATGATGATTGAGCTCAAAAACATTCTAATAAAGAGAAACGTTGAAAATGGGATAAAGGGTCCCAGACCCAGTAATGTACTTAAGCTCATTATGCCTCAATTTTTTTTACCTCAACATTTTTTATGTGTTTATACTCATATGTATTTACCCTGCCTTCCTCTTAGGATCATCTTAGAGTATACATGGAAAAATAGATGAAAGAACTTTGATGGGAATTGTTAATATCCTCCCCAAAGTGATAGAACTTTGGTATTTCAAGATAATACTCTGAGAATGGAAACTTAGTGGGCCTGTCTAGCAAAGGTTTATTACGCTGCAAGTATACACATACACAGCTAAAAGTGTATTTTGCAGAATCTGAGCCATTTGCAATTGTGACTCTTTGACTCATAACCTTTCTCTGCACACTGGTTCAACAAGAATTGCTGGTTTGCTGTTTTCCTAGGATCCTAGTTTTGAAAAATTTTACATCCCTTCCCCTGTGTATGATGTATAAACTACCCCCTCTGTATTTTCTCCAATTCCTAGTAATTTGCCCACTGTCCCTTCAGTGAATAGGAACTTACTACGTTATCAGAGAACGTCTATCGTTGGAGAGCTCTGGTTGTTAGAAACTTCTACCTGATAGTAACAAAACCTGCCTCTCTGTAGCATGCAAATGTAATAAATTAGAAACACAGCAGCACTTTTTCTTCTCTCCAGGCTTCTCTAGTATAGAACCTCTGTAGCTGTTCAGTTGGACACTGTGCCCAGTTCAGCACTTCCCCTGAAGTGCTGCAGCCCTCTAGGTTATTCATCAAGCAGTGTATCCTTAAAATGGGCCTTTCTATTGGTAAATGAAAACTTCCTTCCCCTGTTCACTCAGCTGCTACCAAAGTATCCTGTGATACCAATCTTAATATAAGAAGAGCTTTAAAGTCTCCATTGCCTGTCTGCCTTACAGCCTGTAGTAGTTGTTCCACTTCCTGTATACATAATACTGCTAAATTAGTTTCAGAGTGTTCAGGACAATAACAATCCCCTACATTTTGGGATTGCAGAAATGGGCTTGGGTCGTATACAGACAGCATGAGGTATTGCTAAAGAACAGTATGTTCTTTCACTGAAGATTTCCACTAATATACGCATTTTCTTTGCAGTACCCCAGAAGGCAGGAGCTGATTCCTGTACAGTTAAGAATATAGTTGGCCAATGATCTCTTTAAATGTAATTTCCATCTGCCACATTCCTCATTACAGGTTTGTGCACGAGGAAACTGTTGGGTCAGATTTCTGCCAGAAAATGTGCTGAGTGTTTGGAGTCTTGGAAGGTATTAGATGCAGAAAGAGAAGACCCTGGTTTAAGTCTCACATTCCACTTAGTAGCTGAGGAAACTTGAGTAAGTTATTTAATCTCTGAGTCTGTATACCCATCTGCGAAATAAGGATAATGCCTATCTTATAGTGTTGTGAGAAGCAATGATGATTTTTATTTGAAAGGGTTTCATAAACTGAAAAGCCCTGCACAAATGTCAGATCTCCTAAGGCAAATCTTTCCAAAACTGGGGAAAAAAATCCATATGAACTAAGATATTTATTCATGTTGAATGAAATATTTTACAACCATTAAAATTAAGAGGAACTAGGGCCGGCCCAGTGGCGCACTCGGGTGAGTGCGGCGCTGGGAGCACAGCGACGCTCCCGTCGCGGGTTCGGATCCTATATAGGAATGGCTGGTGCGCTCACTGGCTGAGCGCAGTGCGGGCGACACCAAGCCAAGGGTTGCGATTCCCTTACCGGTCACGAAAAAGACAAAAAAAAAAAAAAGAGGAACTGTGCTGAATAAACTTAAACAATTTAAAATTACAAGTTTGCAGTTATAACAATGTAAAAGCTATGTACATAGACTAGAAGAATATGCAAAAAATAAAGTCAGTTGTTACAGGGCAGTGGAATTGGGTGGCTTTTTCTTTAGTGTCTCTTAAGCGTGTTCAATTCAGTTCAATAAGCTCTTATTGAGCACTCACTATGCCAAGCCCGATTGCTAGATTCTGTGGATACAAAGATAAATAGGACATGCTCCTTCACCGTAAGGACTTCCCTTTCATACACTCTTTGTCAAATTTTATTGTGTGTAAAAAATCACTGAGAAGCTCATTAAAAATTCAGATTACCCTGCTCCCACCCTAGAAGGTCTGATTCAAGAGGTCTGGGATGGAACAGCCCACAATTTGCATTTTTTAAACGTCACCCCGAGTAATTCTGACGTAGACAATTTAATTCTGCACTGAGAAAACTTCAGTGAGTTTTGTTATATTTTTACAGTAAAGGATGGGTAATAATTATACAAATCTTCTGCTCATTGAAGAAGATACTGTGATTGTTCTCTGCACTCTTTAATTGATTTTTATGCCTCTATCAAAGATGGGAAAGCCAGCCTACAGACAGTTACCCCATGTAGGGTAGAATCTATCACACCTCTCAACCTTTATCTCTGTTCCTCTTTTCTGTCACCTCTCCCTTGTTTTCTTCTCTCTATACATGTGTTTCTCTCCCATCTGATTCCCCCTGTGTCTAGTAATATATCAACATCCAGGTGCTTCCCCTTCCTTTCTCCACCCAACCCCCCAACCGGATAACGTCAATTTTGTTGAAAATAACAACTTATATCTAGTTTACTAAGTATTAACGTGTGCTTGTTTCTGTTTCTCAAAAACTGGGACTAGGTTGTTTGTTGATGAACTATCTAAAAAAAATCCTGGTGGAAACTTTTTGTCTTTGTGTTTCACTGTTGCTATTTAGTTCTTGATTGATTTTTTTTTTTTCCTGGTGGGTTAGCAAGCCTCAGTAGAAATTTTTTAAAGTCCTCTACTCAGATTCCTGTCCTGCCTATTAGAGTTGGGGTGCACCCTGACTCAGCACTGCATGTCTCCACATGCCTGTGTATGGGATTGGGTGGCTTTTTCAGCCTACACACCTGTCGCCTCTTAGTCACCACGAATCAAAATTTTAACAGCTCTAATCTCACTGTCTGAGGCTTTGAGGCTTTATTTCAAGAGTGGTGACGCTCCAAAATGCAGCTAGGATTTCTACATTTTCACGTTAGTGTCTATGTTACTTGTACTTCAGGTAACCAAGGGTTGCACAGTGGCTTCCAGACTCCCTCCTTTAGTATGCTACCTGAGCACCTTATGCAAATACTGGTTGTCTTACTTTGCTGTATGTCTTCTCTGCAAGAGTATGAGCTCCACGACAGCAGAGATAAGAGCACATTCGTCTTTACATTTGCAGTTCCTTGGAGAGTGTCTGGCACATAGTGAGCACTCATTAAAAACCACTTGAATTGAGGTGAACAAAAAAGGGAGGAGTGGTATGTCCATCAGACAGAAGGGAAGTGTTCCTTTTAAATAATTCCAAAAACTGGCTGTTCCCTCTATATGTGTGAAATATTTTTATAAATTTTTAAACTAGCTCTTTCAGCACAAATCCAAGTCTGGAGCCATCCTCTGGACATAGGCCAAAAGGCGGGAATTAAAAGTAATAATGACTTCAGCTAGTAATCTGTCTTTATGATCTCTGCTACTGAAGGTGATTTCTAAGAGCATCTCTCCTGGCATTACTTCTGGAATACAATGACTTAGTAGACTTCTCGGGAACAATCTCTATACTGTTCATCAATGTATCCCCAGCACCTAGCCATGTGCCTTGCGTACCGTAAGTGCTCAGTAAATATTGTTGAATGAATCTATTCAATTGAGGAAAGAAATTCAGAAGCAAGTCCCAGATGAATTTAGTTGAAGTTGTTTAAATTTTAACAGTTAATAGTTTTCCCCATTTTGGTCTCTAAATCCATAAATTTCATGCCTCCAAATTGAAGCAGCTACTACTTATATCATATAATTCAACAAATGTTAACTGATGCTTATTCTGTGTCTGTCTCTTTGGGCTAGCCAAAAACAAGTTAAAACCTAAGCCCATACAGTTTCAGTCCTCATATAGTCAGTTGATAATTTCCCTGCTCCCACAATCTTTTGAACATTCCACTATTATAACATTTCCCACACACTACCGTAGATATCTGCCTACCTATTTCTCTCCCCAGAAGGACCCTGAAATTCTTGAGAACCTGGTCATATTCACTTCCATATTCCTATGCTGAACTTGAGGTATAGTAGGTTCTCAGAGAATCCTTACTGAGAATTGAATAAAACATACATAAATAATTATTCATAAGTAACATATGTATTTGAATATATTTTGCATTTGAATAGAAAATATGTTTTTGTAAGTGTTTTCAAAGTTTCAATTGATATATCCTGGGTATGTACTAAAAGAACAAGATTGGTTTTAATGTCACTGTTAAACACCTGTCAAGGTGTCTACTTAGTTATCAAACCTATCCTTGCTGATTGGACTAGACCACTCCATTTTCTCTTGAGAAATTGGAGTTGAGAACACTAAAAAGTCTAGACTGGTTGTTTGAACCAGGAACATATAAACTTAGAAGCTGTAAGCAACCATGTACCTTAAGAGTAACAGAAAGCAGTCTACAGAGAGAGAAATGAAGGCAAAGTGTTCAGAGATGATAAACCATATGGCATGAAAGAGATACAAACACACACAAACTGGCCACCTAGTTTTTGCCATGTTTACTCCCTGGTTGCTACCCTTACTGAGGCCAGATTATTCAACTTTTTCTTGGGTTCCATGGAATATACCTCACTTTTTTACCAATAAATTCTCCATTTGAGCTTGAGTGAGTTTGAAATGGTTTCTGCTTTTGCAACTAACGACAAATTAATACACTATCCAACTCATAGAAAGAATTCTCATTACCATTTTTTTAAGTCCCATTACCATTTTTTTAAGTCTCATTACCTTTTAGTTACACTAACCGATGATCCCAAAATATATGTTAATCAGAAAGTTATTTAGATGGGTAATTCCTGATAAAATAAGATGAAATAGGAGGGTAAGTGGCTTCTTTGCTTTCCAAGTTTCTTAATATCCTGTCATAGAAGACAGAAAGCAAATGAATGGAGGCCTATTTACAGAGGGGATTGGACACATATCAGGCCTTTTTGGAACTACACAATTAGAAGGTTTTGAAGAACTGACACATTTGGCAGCTTCCTAAAATGTCTATTTTTGTGGATTCTGCTTTCCAGAACTGTATTAAGAACAACCTTTATCATAGGCCTTAGCTGTGTTTCATACTAGCCAAAACCAAAAACTGGAAGAGACTAAAATGTGTGCAGGGTTTTGTGTGCCACAGTCTTTCAAACCTGGTATGCCACAGTGTGGATTTAGTGCTCATTTAAGATGATCATTTTGAAAAGATGCATGGAAAATAGAGGGAAACTGTGGACTGTTAAAGTCATCATTATTTGGTTCAGGAAAATTTCAGAGGAAAATCTTGGGGCTTTTTCCTAGAATGTTGTGAAAATATTAAATTATAATGATTGCTGCCAACATATTTCTAACCACTCTAGGAAAACAAAACAACAACAACAAAGTTTTCTGCTCTTATTCTAAGTCGACACCGGACCTTGGAGATGCTTGCTTGTAATTTGACTGCAACTACTTTCCTTTTTTAGTTAATTGTGTTAAATGTGCCTCATAATTTCTAATCCCAGTGGAGCTGTCATTTAGAAGGGGGCTGAGGGGAAGCTGTTTTAATTCTGGCTTTTGTTTCAGCCACTAAATGTAATGCCACATGATTGTTGACCCAACAGTAATCCAGTTAAAAAAGTCTTCGGAGTTACTACATCATCAAAATTAACCCTGATTACATCAAATTATGTTGAAATCGACCACAGCTGTTTGCCCTGTTGAGGCAACTGCTTGAGAGCTCATCTATAAGATGCATCTGGGTGTCAGGAAGATACATTTTGGGTTTTCTTATTTGCTTGTTTCTCAACACAAATGAAGGAGGGAAACAGCCTGTTTTTTCTAGCCTACTTGGTAGGAGTTGAAAACTCATTCTCCAGTAGTAAGTCATCTTAATTCCCATAGAGAAGAGAACCTTAGACCTTTTGTTTCAGTTTTCTATAAGAAGAATTCGAATTTGTTGAGTATTGCTCTTGTCAGAAAAAAGAAGTGGAACAGACTAGAGAGCAGGTTGGTGAGATTTTTCTCTGGTGGGCTGTATGCAGTAGTGTGCTAGAGCTGGCTCATGAGAGTAGATTGTTCAATTGTGAAGAACTTTGAAAGCTGTTTTAACATTATTAAAATTAAATTATAGGGCTGACCCCGTGGCGCACTCAGGAGAGTGCGGCGCTGGGAGCGCAGTGGCGCTACGGCCGCGGGTTCGGATCCTATATAGGGATGGCCAGTGCGCTCACTGGCTGAGCGCAGTGCAGACAACACCAAGCCAAGGGTTGCGATCCCCTTACTGGTCACAAAAAAAAAAAAAAAAAAAAAAAAATTAAATTAAATTATAATAAAACTAGAAAATAAGTATTGGAGAAAATGTAGAGAGACGAGAGCCCTCATACATTGCTGGTGGGAATGTAAAATGGTGTAGCCACTGTGGAAAACAGTACAGTAGTTCCTTAAAAAGTTAAGACAGAGTCACCATATGACTCAGCAGTTCTACTCCCAGGTGTATATACCTAAGAGAACTGAAAACATATGTTCACACAAAAACTTGTACACAGATGTTCACAGTAGCATTATTTATAAAAGCCAAAAAGTGGAAATAACTGAAATGTCCATCAACTGATGAATGGATAAATAAAATGTGGTATATCCATATAATGGAATATTATTCAGTCGTAAAAAGAAACAAAGAAGAACTGACAAATGCTGCAATATGGATCAACCTTGAAAACATTATACAAAGTGAAAGAATCCAGACACAAGAAGCCACATATTTTATGATTCCAGTTATATAAAACGTCCAGAATTGGCAAATTCATAGAAATAAAAAGATTAGTGGTTGCCAGTGGAAGGGATGAGGGGAATGGGAGTGACTGCTAATGGATATAGAGTTTCTTTGTGGGGTGATGAAAATGTTTTGAGATTAGCAGTGATGGTTGCACAAGTCAATGAACATACTAGAAACCACTGAATTGAACATTTTTAAATAATGAATTTTATGGTATGTGAATCATCTTAGTTAAAAATTTGTCATATAAATTTACAATTAAATAAATTATGTTAAAAACAAAGGGAATAAATACCCCAGACTCATCACTTGTTACTTATTTTATGTTTTGCTGTTACCTCTGCTTTTTGTGTTATTTGTGTCTATTGTGTCTTTATGTTGGAAATAGTAAATAATGATGTGTTACTGTGTATCTTCTAACTCTGTATTCAGTGACATTGAAATTGCCATGGAAGTGGGGGATGAGTATTTATGCCACAAAAATTGGCATAAGATATAAATCGAGGCTCCCACCATCACCACCAGAGAGCCAGTTTTTAAACATTTATGAGCACGTCACTAGTTGTATGGGTCAGTCATCTTGGGTAAATCTGGTAGAATTATAGAGTTAGATGTGATGATCTCCTGAGGCCTTTGGATCCCCAGCAAAACAAAGACTAGCAATTCTGCACAGCCACTATGCGTGCATCCAGTGCAGAAGGAAATGAAATTTCTGGCCACCTGTTAGATGAAACCACTCAGAGTCAGAGGACATGATTTCTCTAGCTTTGCTTGTATTGTGTCTGAGTATACAAGGGATTAGGTGCTAGAGCCCGCTATAGGACTGTCACAGTGAAGCCAGATTTCAAAGTAACCACAAAGAGTGTTACTTCTTAGTCCCAGAGAGGAGGGTATCTAAGGAGTCTGTACAACAATGTCAGGGTTTGGAAACCAAGGGTTAATGTAGTTAGTTCTCTGGAGCCTGCGGTTTTACCAGGAACTATTGTTTTTGAAACTACCCAAGTTACAGCCATCTTTAAAAGTAGAAATGCAGGGCTGGCCAGTTAGCTCAGTTGGCTAGAGTACAACCTTATAAGCCCAAGGTCACAGGTTCAGATCCTTGTACAGGCCAGCTGCTTCGGAAAAAAAAAAAAAAAAAGTGGAACTGCATGGGATTGCCTCCATCTGCTTGGCCCTTCTAGCTAGGCCAGTCCCTGTGGGTTTAAACACATGCAAAAAGAATGAATTTTAAGAGTTCTCACCACAAAAATTATAACTCTGTGAGGTAATGCATTTGTTAATTAGCTAGATTTAACCATTCTACAATGTATATATTGTATGTATACTTCAAAATATATATACACCATGTTATACAACGTTATGGGTCAATTTAAGAAACAAAAACACTCCCCACAGCAAAGTACCTTCACAGATGCTATCCTCTGGTATGGGGGTTCTGGATGCTCCAGTGGTCTGTCTCCTTTAAGGGTTGGTTCCTTTATTCTCACAACACGAACATCTGTTGTGTACCTGGCACCATGCTGGGAAGCTCTAGAGATACAAAAATGAGGTAGACATGGCCCTACCTCAAAGAACTCACAGTTCCTTAACAAATAAATATTTGCAGTACAGCGTGATAACCCAGTTTATATAGGTGCAGTGTGGATACTAAAAAAAGAATGAACAACAGTGCTGGGGAGTAGAAATGGTAAGTTTTAAGGAAAAAAGTCTTGACATATGCTAAAGATCTAATTCAAGGTAGGAATTCCCTCTACAAAGCAAGTAAGGCCCAGTATGCAAAGTATGGTTTGGAGTACCAAGGCACTTTCCCAAGGGCCTTGATTGATAGTCTTTGTTCTTGGGAGAATATGACAACTGATTTTGCAGCAGAATCTGTGCCGCAGAATGATGCTACCACCACCACCAGTGTCAGCAACAATGCCCGGGAGCCTAACTGCCATACAGTAATTAGCACTGGTTCTGGTTATTTAGAAAAGGGAAATTTGGAAAAGTAGACTTGCTCAGACTTTTCTCTTTAAGATTTATTTCCAAAATGTCTCCCATTGGGTGTAGTGTCAATTATCTCTTAGACTTTTTTTTTTTTTTTTTTTTTTTTTTTTTTTTTTTTTTCC
>NW_007726126.1:970302-974071 GCF_000696425.1 Galeopterus variegatus | reverse complement strand
AGGGGACCAGCAACGGGATCGCAACCCTCGGTGTTGCTCCCGCGCCTCGCTCAGCCAGTGAGCGGGAACCGGTCTGTATGTGGGATCCGAACCCTCGGGCGGGAGCGCCGCCGCACTATCCAGTGTGCCACCAGGCTGGCCCATCTCTTAGACTTTTAGAAGCCACAAACAGGGAGGAAACCCTAGTAGGTCTGTAACCACACCCCAAGCCCACTTCCAAATCTCATCCTCAACCAGATGCCACGAGTTGACCTGAGTAAGTCAGAGGGTAATTTGATGCAGGGAACCAAGTGGGCTCAATGCAATTAGGGGTTAAAGAGGCACACATCTCAATATGCCTGAGAAACTAGTGTCCTGAAAGTCACCAGCTGACTTGGCTCAGCTGGTTACACTGACCTTGGCAGGCAGCACTCAGCTCTGAAATTAACCTGTCAACTAAATTGAAAGCAAGAAAAGGCAGAAGGGCTAAGACATAAACATCCATCCCCACCCCTAGTCCAATCACTGACATCAGGCCTGGCATGGGTGGTATTAATCATGCCAGCCTGATAAGTGGTTGAGGACAGCTCTCCATCCAACCCTTCCAAACCTGTTCCTGGGAGCATTCCACCAGCCATGCACCTGCTGCTGGCCACAAACCCTCAGCTCCCGACAGGCATGGATGCAAGCTGTCGCTAATGACATTCAAAGCCACAACGCACCATTTAGAACCCAGGCTTTTCAGGAGTGGGGGAAGGGAGAAGCCAGGAGCCCAGGCAAAAGAGATACCCATGCTCTCCTCCCAGGTGTGCTTTTCTTTAATGTCTGCAATGTTCCCTCCCCATAGATGGTCATTTCCTGGGAATTTAATGAGAATATAGAATTAATGGCCCAAAGAGCTCTTGGAGCCGGTCATTAATTTCCCCAGGAAATACCAGTGGTCTTTAATCAAATTGCCTAAATTATAGGCTAGTGATGCATGTCCTCGCAGGGCTGGGGGTGGGTGCTGTCACCCCAAGTGGCTCCAATAGATGGCGCTTATCTTGTACATAAATCATTCAGATAATCTATTTTCCATTTTTCCCCGGTGAAAACCAGAGAGCATTTAAAAAAACAAAACAAAACAGCAGGGAGTGGAGAGGACTTAGTAAAGGCTCAGACAGGAATGTTCTGTCTGAGGACTGTTTCCAGGCTTGGCAAGCCTCTGAGGCTCAAAAGACTGAGCCACTCCAGGGTACAGCCAGGGACCTCAGCAGCAGTCCCACTTCCTACGTGCAGCCTGTGCTGGGTGCTGGCAGCATAGTTATGAGAAAGATAGAGTGGGAGTCGGGGGGTGAGGGATAGGCAGGGGAGCAGGGAGAAAAGTCCCTTTCTTTAACTTTTGGGGAAGGATGTGGATGTTCAGAGAAGACTTCCAGAAGCCGATACTCTAACTTTCAGGGCCCCTCCTGTCATTGGACACAAAACATCAAACTTTTCTGTTTCCACATGGAATTATAAATAACAACAGGGTCATTTGTTCAACAAAATACGACCCCAAGAGTTTCTGGCAGATTGTGACCTAACTCCCAACTGAGGGTTCTGAACAGTCTCCCAAACTGTCTTTTGTTTTGTTTTTAATATAACATTCTTGAAACCAGTCTGTCTTGAATCATATAACTATTAAAGGATATGTAAAAGAAAACTACTCTTCTAGGGAAAAATAGGGCCTATGTCTGCCTGACTTGCATCAGAAACCTCAGCTGCAGCCAAACCATTCAGATTTCTCAGACTCTGCAATCCCTGAGACTTGGCATCATGATTCAGATGTGAATGAAGACAGAAGGACTGCTTTATTTTGGTTGGGAATCACCACCTCCTGACTGATTTTCAGACTTTTAAGTATTTTTATACTTATGTCTCACAGGGGTTTAAGGTACTTAAAGCCAGAAGTTAAAATGGCCACAATTCTGATGGTGGCCCTTTGTATGTGATTTAAGGATCCTTAAATTGGAAGGTTAACGGAACTTTGGCTCCAGCTATAGCGTGATAGCTCTGGCTTTACATTCTATCCAACAGCACACTGGATATTGAAGAAAGTAAGTGAAATGGTGGGTCCAGGAGACTGATCTCTAAACCTCCCAGGTTGCACAGAAGACCTAAAAACATGGTAAGGGATTAGCTTTCACAGACTGACTGAAGTGGGTGAACTCTTTCCAGCCCAATCAAGGGATGTCTGTAGGACCAAAGGATGTCCAACTGCTTTAAACAACTGGCTTAGCAGGAAGACAGGGAAGTGAACAAAATAGCCTTAATCTAAGGCTCTATGGGGCAGTACAAGGTGCTGTCGGCAGCACGGTTCCCCATTGATAAAAAGGGTTACTATCCATTTAGAGAAGGGAGGACCTATCTTTTAATGCTGCTTGTAAAGGCAGTTTGTGAGTTGAAAAAGAGCTACTACCAAAGGTTTTTTTTTTTTTTTTTCCTCTCCATTTTCCCCCTGAAGTACTGGTGTTGGCGAGTATGTGGATAGTCTATCTCAGTTAAAACTTACAACGCTGTGTCATTACATCACAATTTACATATGAGAGGTCTCGTAGCCTTTGTCAATGAGTTGGAACTCTGGGAAATTGACCTCAGTTTCTTTCTTTTTTTTTTTTTTTTTTTGTCTTTTTCCGTGTCCGGCAATGGATCGCAACCCTCAGTGTTGCCCCCGTACCAGACCGGGGACGGCAACGGAATCGCAACCCTCGGCGTTGCTCTGGCGCCTCGCTCAGCCAGTGAGCGGGAACCGGTCTGTATGTGGGATCCGAACCCTCCGGCGGGAGCGCCGCCGCGCTTCCCAAGCGGCGCACTATCCAGTGCGCCACCGGGCCGGCCCCTTGACCTCAGTTTCTTATTCTTCTACACAACACTGCCTCCAATTCACCATGAAATATATTGACTAATTTTTGCTTCCTTGAGTCTGCCAATCATACGAATTTTCTTCTGAATTCTGCTTATCCAAGGCACTGTGGAAGGGAGCCAGCTGGACTTTGTTTTCAGGCAATAAGAGGCCCCCAAGTTGATCTGCAGACGTTGAAGCAATTCCCCTATTTTGAATAGTAGATGAGCAGGGTCCTCCTCCCCCCACACACCTGAATTAGAAACTTGGTTCTGCGTAGTACTAGCTCTGGGACTTTAGGCTATCTGTAAAACGGGAATAATACTACCAGCCCTATTTGTAGATGTGTGAAGGCAGTCATGTAAACAATGAATGCAAAAGGTCCCAGCACGTATTAGGTCTGTTTCCTTCTTCTCCCACCAAGGGGATGCGAGAGTTAATGAAACTCTTGCTGGGAAGCGGGTCACTAATTTCAGCCGGAACGTGACCCGCTGAAACCTGACACTCTGGGAATGGATAGGAAACGCGAGCAGAGCAGCCCTCGGATCCCTTCCTTGTCTACTCTCCTGAAAAATCCATCCACGACCGAGGGTGCCGCAGGCTCTTCCCTTCACAACCCCACCCCACTCCGCCACTAGCAGCAGCACCAGGGGCGCGGCCAGCTCCCCCGCCTGCTGCGTGAGGCTTCAGGAAAAAAAACAGACCCCGAGGGCGCGGCCAGCGACAGCTTTCTGCCTCCTCGAGACTTCGGTTCTCTCGGGTCCAAAGGCGCGAGGCGGCGTCGGCAACTGGGAAGGCGGCCCTCCAGGGGCGCGGCGGGCTGTGGGCGTGGCGAGCGCGCGGGCCTCCCGGCTGGGGCGCCCCCTCCGCGGCCGGGCTGGGAGTGCGCGAGTGCGCGCGCGCGGCGGAGAGCGGGCGCGCGCGAGG
>NW_007726126.1:965472-969961 GCF_000696425.1 Galeopterus variegatus | reverse complement strand
CACCCCCCGAGAAGAAGTTGAGGCGCTATGTGAGAGCGAGCGGCGAGCGGGCGCGGCTGCTGAAGGGCGGGCGGGGGGCTCCCCGCGGCCTGCCGAGGGGCTGGGGGCTCCAGGAGGCGCCGCGCCCATGAGAAGGGCGGTCCCCGAGGCCTCCGGGGAGCAAGGAGTGGCCGGCGCGCCACAGCGGCTCGGGGGGGGGGGTGGGGCACCTGCACACCTGTCACAGGTGCGCTTCCGAGGGGCGGGGCGACAGGTTGAGGCTGCGGCGCTTTCTACGCGAGGCGGGCGCCTCCGCGGCACCTCCCCGGCCAGTCTCCCTGTAGTAAACTAAATCCAGCATCGAAGTTTGCATTAATTGTTTTTGGAGACCCGGAGAGTTGATTCCTGGCGCGGGGGAACCATCGTAACCCTGAGCGGCTTCAGCCTGCAGGGTTGGGGAGTGGGCCGAAAAGAGGGGCGTAGGCTGTGGGGCCGCGCGGCCCGGCCCCACAAAGGGCGAGGGCCTCACACCCTCTCCCCTTGCCTTTCTCTGCCCGCCCCTCCCGGGTGGCCGCCTGCCTCCAGCATCACCGGCAGCGTCAGCGGCATGTGCAGCCCTTGCATTAAGTGACTCATTTGTTTGTCCCCCTTCTTTCTCTTCTGTGTGCCTCTCGCAACCCCCCACCCCCCATGGTGACACTGCAGTTTGGTCCGCTATAACTGGCTCGGGTTTTGTATTGTGCAGCCCTTGGTGTCTGGGGTCGGGAGAGATCAAGGTTTTCAGTTGCCAGGTGGTGCTAACCGACAGTGTTTACTGAAATTGCTGGGACAGCCTCTCCCCTCTAGGTGAGAAACTGGCAGCATCAGGGGAAGGTGGTACAATCTGGTGCCGAGCGGTGAGGAGTTCTGGTTTTCTGGTTGTTTTGTTTTTCTCACCAGAGGATGCCTTGCCTGGTGAGGTCAAAGTACAAGATGGTGCCAGTTACTGAGATTTGGCTGAAATCTACCCTGGGGTAGTCGCAGGAGTTTGGAAATGGAAGTGAGGTTGCTAAAAGGTGGCAGGGTCTCTCATCTTCTTCCTCTTCACTCCGTAGGAAAGACCCTTGTTAAACCGACTTGTGGTGCTGGCCTCTCTGGGATCACTCCCACAGCCTGGAAGGGAGCCGTTGCTTTCCAGCTGCAGTGCATCAAGGGAGCTCTGAATAGATCCTGCCCTCTGTCAGCTGCGCCCGTGGCTGTCCATGGGGGGAGAGGCAGAAGCTTACCAGAGTTTCCTGTCTTGGCTCCCCAGATCAGAACCAAGGGGCTTCTGGCCTCTGGACTGAGGAAGTGACATTCTGTTTTTCAAAGGAAGTGTTGTTGTTGGGAGTGCAAGTGTATGTGTCAGTGAAATCAGGCTCTTAGATCATTTGCTGGGAAAAACCTAAGGATTTAGCACATGACTTTTGAAAGTGGACATAAATTTAACATATAGTAGGGATGAGGCAGTGAAGTATTCATTTCAGTTTTAAAGTTCATTTTCAGTGGTGTTTATGGAGCCAAAGTATTATAATTAGTAAGAAATAAACTTTCTTCCTCTTTAGGGTTGTATCAGTTCATTAGGAAACTATAATTTGTTTTTATTAGGGTTAAGGAGAAATAATTTGCTATTAACATTTTTATGAATATATATATTTAAAAATTTTGTCCCATATCTATAAAAGTAGATATCATTCCAGCTAGTGGAATAGAGTGAGGAAAAAATGTGACCCTTAATTTTCAAATTAGAGCACTACCCTAGAGAACCTTGAAACTTTGTTTTTGAAACAATTTGAAAACAATTTGACACTGTATCTACATTTGACTGATGAATACATCAACTCTCACCACCCATACTGTCTTTGTGACCCATTTTTGGGTATTTTGTTTGCAAACAACTTTAACTCAAAGTAACCAAATTTGGAGACTTTTGGGTCAAACATCTATTTACCCATCTGAACTACTTGACACCCTAGACTCTCATCATGACGTCAGCCTCCTCCTTCCCATCTTCTATGCAGCTCCAGCCCAAAAGGCATTAGACCACACTAGCAACAGCTTTTCTTAGGCTAGGATGTGATGTGTTCCACTGGTATAACTGGAAGCCTCTACGACTGTGGAAGTTCAGTTGCCCTGGATGAAACTGAGTTGAGCTATGTAATCCAAACTTCTGGGGAATAGTATCCCTTTACATCTACTTTTCTCTTTGGGTTTTGAGAATTTCTGCACCTTGGTGTAAATTAGAACTCTGCCAGTTTCTTCAGTTTGTTAGAGAGCCAAGTACATTAGAACCAAACTTGGTAAGAAGTATTTCCCAGGCCCACCGTTAAACACATACCCCCAAATAGCTGCTGCTTCTGGTATACATAATAGCATGTGATATTGTAGATTGATAAATCTTCATTATAAGAATGCCTCAATCATTTGAGATAAGAAGGAAAAGTAGTTTATGAAATAGATTACAACTATTTAAAACTTTTAAAAAAAACCCTACCTCTCATTTAACTTGAGGAGAGGGAGAGGTACAGGGGAAGAAAACAACTTGGAAGGAAGAAGCTATGGCATGGTGCTAACACCAAGGTCAAGGGTTCAGATCCTTGTACTGGCCAGCCATCAGAAAAAAAAAAGAGGAAGAAGCTATGGCAAATGTTATCAGGGATTAGTTTTTAGGGATTTTTTTCCCCAACAGCCATTTCTGGTTGATTAATCATAATGAAGTGTAAAAGATCTATCCAGTATTTTCTGTGTCCCCTGAAGGAATTAGAAAAAATGACTGGAAAATGCTGAGTATTGTCCCTGGGGCATCATGATACGGTTGCAACGGAAGGCTGGCAGAAGGAACAGCCCTCCCGCAGTGTGTGCACACACACCACACACATATATAGGGCTTAAACAGGATTTTCTTGGGGGGAAAACATTTTATGACATACACTGAAGTAGTTTTCTATTAATTTCACTTTAAAAGATTTAGGGAAAAATACTGCCCCCTTGTGGCTAATTTGAAGAAAGTTGTGTATTAAGGAAACAGTAATTATTTATTTTTATTTTATTTATTAAATAAATGCATTATATATGTGTGTCCCAGGCACTGGATTAGGTGCTGGAAATAAAAATTAATCTAGCCATTCAGTCTTAGGAGATGACCTTGCCTTCTCCTTCACAAAGAAAATTGAAAATATCAGGGAATAGCTGTCTGCACATACCATGGCCACGTTTCCAGATTTACCTGTATCTTCATGGTTCCTTTCCTTTTTCCCTGTTCTTAGCATAGATGGGGTGCCCCTTCCACCGAGCTAATTCTGCTATCTGTACTTTGAATCATATCCCCTCCTACCTACTCAGATAATCCTTTCCCTTTCTGTCATCAATCTTCACCTTCTTCTCTACTCTAAACACCCGTTCTTTTAATAAAATTCTTCCTCACACCTTCCCCTACTCACTGTGCTTTCTCCTTTTCTTCAGGGCTAACCTTGTTAATGGTTGTTTATACTGCCTTCATTTCTTCCACCTTCTCCTCAGTCTGCTCCAATTTGAAACCTTTGTCATTTCATCAAATGAAATGTGACACCCAGGTCACTAAATTCAGAGGATCATTTTTTACTCCTCATTTTAATTAATCTCTTCACTTCTTGGTCACAGCTGTCCACTCACTCACTCTTCTTTGAAACACTTTCCTCTTGTCTTGAGTGACACCATATATGCCTGATTTTTCTCCTTTTCTGACAACTAAATATCTTTTGCTAGACTGATCTTTTTTACCCAGCCCTTAAAGGTTGAAACTCCTTTATAGTCACAGTGGCTGTGTGGTTTCTCCCCTTGGCAATCTTTTCCATTCTCCTGGCTTCAGTGATCATTTGCATGCTGGTCATTATCCATATCCAGTATCCAAGCTGAATTTCCATCCCTGAGTTGTGTTCTGAACTCCAGACTTTATATCCAGCTGTTAACTGGGCATCTCTATTTGAATGTCTCCCAACAAAAACTCACCACACCCCAAACTAAACTCTTCTTCATTCTTCTCTTCTTTAACCAAATTTGCTCAGTAAATGGTGCCACTAACCACCCACCTACTCAAATGAAAAACTTGAGTCAACATCTTTGACTCCCTGTCACCCACTGTCCCACATCTAATCTTTCACCACAACCATTAGTGCTATCATCTAAATATTTTTTGATATATATTTCTCCATCCCCACTGCCATGACTCAAAATTAATTATCATTAATAGCCATGTGTTGAGTACTTTCTCTGTGGCAGGCACTATGCTTAGACCACTGATCTTTTATTTATTTTTTATTTATTTTTTCCATTTTTTATTTTTTTTAATTTTTATTTTGTCACTATACAATGTAGTTGATTATTATGTCCCATCACCGAAACCTCCCTCCCTCCTCCCTCTTCCCCCTCCCACCCAAGCATGTCCTTTCCATTTGTTTGTTGTAAGAACTTCAAAAAAAATTGTGGTTGTTTTTTTTTCCCCCCCCCCCCCCCC
>NW_007726126.1:955597-964924 GCF_000696425.1 Galeopterus variegatus | reverse complement strand
TTTTTTTTTTTTTTTTTGTCTTTTTTCACGACCGGCAATGGATTGCAACCCTCAGCGTCTCGCCCGCACCGGGCCGGGACCGGCAACGGGATCGCAACCCTCGGTGTTGCGCCACACCTCACTCAGCCAGTGAGCGGCCGGTCTGTATGTGGGATCCGAGCCCTCGGCGGGAGCGCCGCTGTGCTCCCAAGCGGTGCACTGTAGCAGTGCGCCACCGGGCCCCACCGGGCCGGCCCCTACCACTGATCTTTTAATTTAATCCTTTTAGACTTGCAAGAAGAGAAGCAACTTGCCTAAAGTCATCAAGCTTTGTCCCAAAGTCTGAGCTTTTTTTTTTTTTTTAATTAAATGTTTAATTTTGAGGTAGTTGTAGATTTGCTTCTATGTGGTAAGAAATGGTGAAGAGGCACAATGTACCCTTTACTCAGTTTTCCCTAATGGTAACTGTAGTGCAATATCACAGGATATTGACAATCATAAAGTCAAGATATAGAACATTTCCTTCACTGTAAGACCCCTTATGTTGCCCTTTACAGTCACATCTACTACCATATGACCCTCACCACATCCTTAACCCATGACTTAATCTTAGGGGGAAATCATTCAGTCTTTCACCATGAAGTATAACATTAGCTATAGGTTTTTGGTAGAAACTCTATCAATTAGGCATGTTCCCCTTTTATTTTTCTGAGAATTTTTATCCTGATTGGGTATTGCATTTTTCAAGTGCTTGTTCTGCATCAGTTGATAGGATCATGTAGTATTTCTTCTTAAGCCTGCTAATGTGGTGATTTGCATTGATTTTCAAATATTGAAACAAATTTGAATCTCTGGAATAAACCCTCGTTGGTCATAGCGTATGGTACTTTCTGTATATTACTGAATTCTGTTTGCTTATATTTCGTTAATGAGTTTTGTGTCTCTATTATTTTGTTAAGATTTTTGCGTCTCTATTCATGAGGGATATTGGCCTATCAATTTCATTGTACTGTCCTTGTTTGGTTTTGTAGCTTCAAAAAATGAATTGCAGCATATTCCCTCCTCTTCTACGTTCTGGAAGAGATAGTGTATACTTTGTATAATTCTTTAAACATTTAGTAGAATTCTCCAAAAGAAACAATCTGGGCCTGGAAATGTCTTTGTTAGGAATTTCTAAAATTATAAATACAATTTATTTAATAATTATACGTCTATTCAAATTATTTCATATTGGGTAAATTATAGTAGTTTATGTTTTCAAGAAATTGGCTCATTTCATCTAAATTATCAAATATATGTGTGTAGAGTTGTAGTATCCCTTATTCTTTCAATGTTTGTAGGGTCTGTAATGATATCCCTGCTTCATTCTTGATATTGGTAATTTGTGTCTTCTCTCTTTGTCAGCCTTGCTTGCGGTTTGTCAATTTTTTTGATCTTTTCAAAGGACCTGCTGTTTATTTCACTGATTTTATTTATTTTTCTGTTTTCAATTTCATTGATTTCTGCTCTTTATTATATTCTTTCTTCTACTTTCACTAGATTTATTTTGCTTTTTTTTCCCCCTAGATTTTTTTTTTTTTTTTTTTTTTTTTTTTTTTTTTTTATTTATTTATTTATTTATTTATTTATTTATTTATTTATTTATTTATTTATTTGTCTTTTTTGTCTTTTTCCGTGTCCGGCAACAGATCGCAACCCTCAGTGCTGCCCCTGCACCGGACCAGGGACCGGCAACGGGATTGCAACCCTTGGTGCTGCCCCCGCGCCTCGCTCAGCCAGTGAGCGGGAACCGGTCTGTATGTGGGATCCGAACCCTCAGGCAGGAGCGCCGCCGCGCTTCCCAAGCGACGCACTATCCAGTGCGCCACCGGGCCGGCCCCCCCCCCCCTAGATTTTTGATGTAGGAACTTAAATTATTGATTTGAGACTTTTCCTCTTGTCTATTGTATGTATTTTGTGCCATAAATTTCCCTCTGAGCACTGCTTTAGCTATGTCCCACAAATTTTGGTAAGTTATGTATTTTTTATTTGGTTCGGTGTATTTTTTTTTTTTTTTTTTACTTCCCTTGAGACTCTCTTTGACCCATGGACTATTTAGAAGTATGTTGTTTGGTTTCCAAATGTTTGGAGCTTTTCCTATTATTTTTCTGTTTCTGATTCTTTTGTGGGAGTAGAACACATATTGTATGATTTCAGTTATGTAAAGTTTGTTGAGGGCCGGCCCGTGGCTCACTTGGGAGAGTGTGGTGCTAATAACACCAAGGCCATGGGTTTGGATCCCATATAGATGATGGCTGGTTAGCTCACTGGGTGAGCGTGGTGCTGACAACACCAAGTCAAAGGTTAAGATCCCTTCACCGGTCATCTTTAAAAAAAAAAAAAATTTTGTTGAGGTTTATTTAATGGCCCAAGATGTGGTCTGTCTTGGTTTATGTTCCATGGGTACTTGAAAAAAATGTTTATTGTGCTGTCATTAGGTGGATTATTCTATAAATGTCAGTTAGATCTTTTTGATTGATGGAGTCATTGAGTTCTTCTATATCCTTGCTAATTTTCTGTCTAGTTCTTCTATTGTTGATAGACAGATGTTGAAGTCTCCAAATGTAATTTCTACTTTCAGTTCTATCAGTTTTTGCTTTACATATTTTGAAACTCTGTTGTTTGGTGTGTACACATTTAGAATTGCAATGTCTTCTAGGTGGCCTGACCCTTCTATTATTACGTAATAGTCCTCTAGTCTCTGGTAATTTTCTTTGCTCTGAAGTCTACTTATCTGATATAACCTATCTCTGAAAACAGAACCATTCCTGTTTTCCTTTTACTGATGTTCACATGATACATTTTCTCATCTTTTTACTTTTAAACTACCTATCTAATTATATTTGAACTTATTTCTTATAGGCAACACATAGGGATCATGTTTTTAATCCATTCTGCCAATTTATGTCTAATTAGTGTATTTAAGCATTTTACATTTAATGTAATTACTTATATGTCAGAGCTTACGTCTGCCATTTTATTTTTGGTTTCCATTTGTTTTGTTTTTTGTTTCTGCTTTTGTTCTTGCCTTCCTGTTGGTTTCTTGAACATTTTTTAGAATTCTACTTACCTATAATTTTTTTGAGTATATCTCTCTCTACACCTTTTCTTAGTGGTCGTTCTAGGTATTAAATTGTACATACAACAGACTTGGTGTCATCATCTTACAATCTAAATGAAATCTGGTGTCATCATTATACCTGAGTGAGGTATAGAAACCTTACCTCCCTTTATGTCCCTTTGCCATCCTCTATATATAGTATAATTGTCTTAAATATTTTCTTTATGTCAGACAGTGCTATAATTTTTGCTTCAACCATAATTTAGAAAACTCAAAAGGAGAAGGAAAGCCTATTATATTTACTTATATATTTGTTTACTGTGTCCTTCCTTCCTTGCTTATGTTTCAAGCCTCCTTTTATCATTTCCTTTCTATTTATAAGAACTTCCTTTAGCCATTCTTTTAGGGTAGGGTCTGCTGGTGACAAATTCTCTTTATTTTCCTTCACCTGAGAAGTCTCAACTTCCCCTTTACACTGAAGGATATTTTCATTGGATATAGAATTCTGGGTTGACAGTTCTTTTCTTTCCACAGCTGAAAGATACTGTGCCATTTTCTTCTGGCCTCTGTGTTTCTGATAAAAAATTCATTATCATTCAAATTGTTTTTCCCCAATAGGTAAGATGTCATTTTCTCTGGGTGTTTTCATGATTTTTTCTGTCTTTATTTTCAGAAGTTTGTGATGTGTCTTGAAATGGATTACTTTGGGTTTATCATGTTTGGGGTTCACTAAACTCTTATTGAATCTGCAAGTTTATGTCTCTTGCCAAATTTGAGAAGTTTTTGGCCGTTACTTCTTCAGTACTTTTTCAGCTCTGCCCTCTTTTTCCTCTCCTTCCGGGAATCCAATGACACAAATGTTAGGTCTGTTGATATAGTCCCACAGATCCAGCCTCTGGTCATTTTTTCAGTCTGTTTTCTCTGTGTTACTGGATCCATCTGTTGTTCTGTCTTCCAATTCACTGAGTCTTTTCCTCTGTCCTCTCTATTCTGCTGTTGAGCCCACCCGCTGAACTTTTTAGCTGGTTATTGTATTTTTTCAGTTCTAAAATTTTCATTTGGTTTTTCTTTACTTTTGTTTCTTTATTGAGACTTTCTGTTTCTTTGAGGCTTTCCACTTTTCCATTTGTTTCAAGCATGTTTGTAACTGCTTGCTCTGAGGCATTTTTATTATGGCTGCTTTAAAATCTTTGTCAGATAATTCTAACATCTTTGTCATCTCAGCATTGGCTTCTGTTGATTGTCTTTTTCATTTCATTTGTAGTCTTCTTGGTTCTCAGTATGATAAGTGGTTTGCTATTTTTATTATGTTTTGATACTCTGGATCTTATTTAATCTTTGTGTTTTATCTGGATTTCTCTGACACTGCTCCAGCAGGGGAAGGGGGCACTGCCTGATTATTTCCAGGTAGGGGTTTAAGTCCAGGTTTCCACTCGACCTCTGTTGACACTTGAAACATGAGGGTACTCCTCATAACTCCTGGAAGGGGAGGGGAGTTCCAGCTTCCCAGGTGGTCTCCACTGTTTCTGCGGGGAAAGGAGGTGACCTCATTACAAGTCATCAAGGATGATGTCTCAGCTTTATACTTGGCTTTCTTTGACACGCTGTAGCAGGTGTCACCTGGCCTCCTGACAGCCTCTCAAGGGTGGAAGTCTAGGTTCCCACTCAGTCTTTGCTGCTGTGGGTTGGGGGTTTGACCACAGTTTCTTTTGTGGTGTTTGGCTAGAGTAGAGCAGTTATTGTGTACAGGTTTTATGTCTTGCTAGGCTGCTCCTTTCCTGGTCCTTTGGTTAGAGAGAGGAGACTTTTGGTAGGAATTTTTTGTCTGTACCTGTTGGCTTTTCTGCCTTGTTGGCTTCTTCAGCTTCAAATCTGAGGGCCGAGCCCGTGGCGCACTTGGGAGAGTGCCGTGCTGGGAGCGCAGCAACACTCCCACCGCGGGTTCGGATCCTATATAGGAGTGGCTGGTGCGCTCACTGGCTGAGCGCGGTGTGGGCAACACCACACGAAGGGTTGCAATCCCCTTATCGGTCATGAAAAGACAAAAAAAAAAAAATCTGAGATATATGAAGCAAAAAGAAAACCGATGGAATTTATCATTGTCGTTCCTCGAATTCCCTGGAGGTCGGTAGCCAGTCTGCCTTCTCTTCGCCTTTCAGATTCTTCTTCTGTTTGTTTTATATATAATGTTTAAAGTTTTCAGTTGTACTTAGTGGTAGGAATAAATAAAAGTATGTATACTCCATTTACCCACTGTGTATGGTGTTGACTATTGTGTATACAAACATGCTTGGTACCAATGAATACTCAGTATAGTAGTTGCAATTATTACACATTTTATTCCCATTTTACCAGAGAAGAAACTGAGCACAGAGGTTAAGTGAGAGACGTAAGTGCCAAATGTATAGTAAGTAGAAGATTCAGGTCTACAAATCAAGAGTTCTCATTAAAATCCATGTTCTTTCCACCACATGACAGTGATTTTTGTGGATTAGGATTTTGCCTTACTTTAGTGTAGCAGGATCTAGTCTTCTGTTTACTGTAGTCCATTTGCAAAAAGGCAGCCATTTATAAATGTTTAAATGAGAAGAGATGATTTGGCGCTTACATGGGTTGTCGTAATTATCCTACAATTTAACTCCTTAAAACTCAAGCATTTATTAGCTTTACTTTTTTTTTTTTTTTTTTCCCCAAAAGATGACCGGTAAGGGGATCTTAACCCTTGGCTTGGTGTTGTCAGCACCACGCTCAGCCAGTGAGTGAACCGGCCATCCCTATGTAGGATCCGAACCCGTGGCCTTGGTGTTATCAGCACCGCACTCTCCCGAGTGAGCCACGGGCCGGCCCTGCTTTACTTTTTTTTTTAAGCCAGGTAACCCTAGCAGTTTTTAAAAATTTAAACTCAGTAGATAACTTTAAGTGACTTGATATCCATTCAGGCTGCTATAATAAAATACCATGAACTGGTTGCCTTATAAATAACAAACATTTGGGCCGGCCCGGTGGCACACTGCTACAGTGCGCCGCTTGGGAGCGCGGCGGCGCTCCCGCCCAGGGTTCGGATACCACATACAGACCGGTTCCCGCTCACTGGCTGAGCGAGGTGCGGGCACAACACCGAGGGTTGCGATCCCGTTGCCGGTCCGGTCCGGTACGGGCGCGACACTGAGGGTTGCGATCCGTTGCCGGACACGAAAAAAGACAAAAAGGAAAAAAATAAATAAATAAAATAAATAACAAACATTTATTTCTGACAGCTTGGAGGCTGGGAAGTCCAAGATCAAGGCACTGGTAGATATGGTGTCTGGCGAGGGCCTGCTTCCTCAGAAAAGATACCTTCTAGCTGTGTCCTCATATGGTAGAAAGGAGAAATGATCTCTCTGTGGCCTCTTTCATGAGGGCACTAATCCTATTCATGAGGACTCAAACCTCATGACATGATCACCTCCCAAACCTCCTAATACCATCACTTTGGGGGTTAGGATTCCAACATGTGAATTTTGGGGCTGCAAAAACATTCAGCTCATTGCAATGAGATTATTTAAATCTTCTAAAAAGTTAAATTTAAAAAGTCTGCTCATCATTAGA
Organism: Galeopterus variegatus; assembly: GCF_000696425.1. Lineage (NCBI taxonomy): Eukaryota > Metazoa > Chordata > Mammalia > Dermoptera > Cynocephalidae > Galeopterus > Galeopterus variegatus. The sequence continues at coordinate 958,257 of NW_007726126.1, read as the reverse complement.
AAATTTGGACAATATTAAAGTGTAAATAAAAATTACCAGCTGACCAGTTAGCTCAGTTGGTTAGAGTAAGACCTTGTAACACTAAAGTCAAGGGTTCAGATCCGTATACCAGCCAGCTGCCAAAAAAAAATAAACCTATAATCCCATTTAACCTTGAATTTTTCTTTAAATTTGTCTTCTCAACAGAGAATATGAATGTAACGTATATTAATTTAGTTCAATAATTTATCAAACAACTATTATATGCCAAGCACCCAAGTTCTGGGATTACAATGAAGGAAAAGAAAAGGTTTCCTGGAGAGGTAAACTAGAAACTAAGAAAAGCAGGCTTTTCAGACAGAGGGACCACTAACATTGGAGGCAAGGTGGCAAGGACCTGAACAGTGTGTGCAGAAACACTAAAGACAGATCAGTGATGCATACCATCAGCAGAATGATGGGGGTAGTGGGCTCTGAAGCTGGAGAGGTAGGTAAGAAAGAACACCTGGGCTGGTAAGAACAGGAGAGAGGGAGGCCTTCAAAAACTAGAGTGAATTCAAGATTTCTTTCTAGACCATCCTAGGTAGCCAGGGCATTATTCTAATGGATTATTTGAGTCTTTAAATAAATGTTCTGTCTGGTACCAATTCCTGGTACAGATAACCAAACGGAAATTTCCTGTTAGCAGCTTTCTGCTCTGTGGTCATAATCATCAGACTGATTCTTTGATTGTGTTTACAACGTTACAGAGACTGCTATAACTCATGGCCTGTCTTCTGAGCTGCTTGTCACCAAATGTTGGATCAAAATTCCTCGTTTGGAAGCAACCCAAGTGTCCATCAATAGATGGATGGATAAACAAAGTGGAGTATATACATACAATGGAATACAGGTTGAGCATCCCAAATCCAAAAATCCAAAATCTGAAATGTTACACGATCTTAAACTGTTTGAGCAATGACATGATGCTCAATGGACATGCTCATTAGAGCATTTTGGATTTCAGATTTTCAGATTAGGTATAGTCAGTATAATACAAATACTGTTTTCCAAAATGTGAAAAATTATGAAATCTGAAACACTTCTGGTCCCAAGCATATCAGATAAGGGATACTCAACTTATATTATTCAGCCTTAAAAAGGAGGAAAACTTTGATACGTGGACATGCTACAGAATAGATGAACTTAGATGATGTTATGCTAAGTGAAATAAGCCACAAAAGCACACATACTGTATGATTCCACTTAGATGAGGTACCTAGAGTAGTCAAACATGGAAACAGAAAGTAGAATGATAGTTGCCAGGGGTTAGGAGGAGGCAATAGGCAGGTATTGTTTAGTGGGTACGGAGTTTCAATTTTGCAAGATGAAAGAATTTTGGACATGGATGGTGGTGATGGTGGCACAGCAATGTGAATATTCTTAATGCCACTGAAATGTTCATTTAAAATTTGTTAACATGGTAAATTTTATATTCTGTGTATTTTAACACAATTTTTTAAAAACACTCTTCTTTTGCTAAAGATTAGTAATTCTTATTGCTAATGTTTCTAACCCAAGATGTAGACAGGATGGAATTTCCACAGCCTTGAATGGTTATTGAGTAATTTCTCAGCGATGTCTAAGGACCAAAGGCAGTGATGTTGCACAAAGCAAGAAAGCATGCCTAGTGTTTCACTTAATAAGACAACTGTGATGTTGCTTTCTATCTCCAGCTGGACTCTATCTAGAAAACTATAATAGGATATAGCAACCTCAAGCTTATGAGAAATGCCGAGAAATATAGGTTCATGAGCAGGCTGTTGCCTTCATCCAAATTAATTTTGATAGGTGTTTATAGAGAATATATTGTATTCTTTCCCTTCCCGAGGGAATAAGTCTGTCTTCTACCCTACCTTCCAGTAATTGGCAGACTAAAGAAAACAGAAGTATACATATGAAACAGAATGATGCCCTTATAAGAAGTTACATGATCCAGGCACCGAGTTGCATGAAGGCAAGAACTCTGGATGTGGAAGAAGTAGAGCTTCCTGGCATAGGAGTTGGGGACATGAGTTGGAGTCAAAAGATTAGGGCCTAGGAATGAATATGGCATTTGAGGTGGGAAAGAGGTAATACACATGGGATGTGGTAAAAAATCCATCCAGAGTGGAGGATTTTATAGTAGAAATAGAAAGTTTTGAAAGGTAAGTGAAGAGTTGAGGAGGATATTCCATAAAAGGCCTTAGGTGGTAGGATGACATTTATTGATGAAGAGCATCACACTAACTCAGGAAGCCTCTGCCTCTCAGATAGCCACTCCTTCAGTGTGAAATGTCAGTGGTGTGTTGACAATGTTTATCTTCAGGAGGTCTCTCTCTCTCAGTGTTTCAAGGGCCTTTGGATCCTTGAACAAATGAATTAATTCTCAGAGCCTACTTCCTTATCTGTAAAATTGGAAGAATGCTTCTTATTTCACTGACATTGAGAATTCACCAGGCTGATGTGAAAAAAAATCTTAGCAGTGTCTAGCCCAGAATAAGTACTTAGTATCGGGGGAGGTGGCAGTAGGGGATGATGTTGATTTATATTTATAACCCCTTTCATAGGAACTCTGAACATGAGCATGGGTGTCTTTTCCTTTCTTTTTTTTTTTTTCCTTTTTGTCTTTTTTTTTTTTTTTTTTTTTTTTTTTTTTTTTT
>NW_007726126.1:953351-955344 GCF_000696425.1 Galeopterus variegatus | reverse complement strand
GGGAGCCGGTCTGTATGTGGGATCCGAACCCTCGGGCGGCAGCGCTGCCGCGCCTCCTAAGCTGCGCACTATCCAGTGCGCCACTGGGCCGGCCCCCTTTTTGTCTTTTTTTTTACTGAGCCAGTGAGGCGGGAACCGGTCTCCACATGGGATCCAAACCCTCAGCGGGAGCACCGCCGCACTCTCAAGCGGTGCACTCTCCAGTGCGCCACCGGGCCGGCCCAGTCTTTTCCTTTCAAATTTGGGCTATAACTGGAGTTTACAGTGTCTGAATGTAAGTGAAATTCCCAAGCTGGATATCACATCAAATTCTAGGGAGTTAACTTTTCCTGAAAGGAACATCTCAAGGATCCCCCATTCTCAGAGAAGGGAAATTAAACTACACGGGGATCTGGCTGAAGCTATGACTTTGGCCAATCCCCGGGAAATGTGTGTGTGCTGGGGGATATAAAGATCAGTGTGTGATATTCTGGAGCCCACATTTCAAAATGGTTTAAAATGCAAGAATGTCCTAGTAAGTGGTAACCCTTCAAAGCTCAGCTCAGATCTCCTTCCCTCCAGGCTCCTCCACAGTAAGTGCTGTGGATTGATTGAATTGTTTCCCCCAAAGTTCATATATTAGAAGCTTAATCCCCACTGTAACTATTGAGGGTAGGAAATCTTATGATGGTAATTGAAATGTGGGGCCTTGGAGGGGGTGATTGGATTGTGAGGACTGCACCCTTGTGAATGGATTGATCCATTTTTGGAATGGTGAGCATGGTTGAGGACTTTAAAAGGAGAGTGCGTGAGGAACTCTCTCTCTCTGCTCTGCCATTCTGCCATGTGACACCCTGCATTGCTGTAGGGTCACCTCACCAGATGTCTTCCCAGCCTCAGAAAATGTAAGCAATAAATTTTGTTTTCTTATAAATCACCCAGTTCCAGGTATTTTGTTGTAAGCAACAGAAAAAGACTAACACAGTAAGCCTTCTTTTGGGCTTGCTCCCATGGCACTTTTTTCACCTCTAGTTTGGCATTCTCATGTTGGGTTTCTGTCAGTCTCCCTTCTTTGGTTTATGAGCACTTTACATGAGAGTGTAATAATCTCACTTAGAGCTCGGTGCAGGGTTGGTGCCACTTGTCAGGCACTAGCTAAAGCAAGGCACTTTCAAAGTCATTGTCATTTATTTTCTGCAACTACCCCTCCCCCCATTTTATGCTTGCTGCTTTTTTTTTATTTACCAGTTGTCAAATAGTGAGTGGTTCCTTAGTAGCCTCCGAAGTGATCAGTTAGGGTATTTTTTAGTATTGTTATGAGCTCACATATTTAAACATATTTAGTGTGTTTGAATCTATAATAGTCGTTATCCTTATTGAAGGTCAGATTATACTATCTTTAGCTAGTGGGGGACTATTCAAGTTGGCTTCTGGGTCCTTTTGACATGACTCTACTAGTCTTTCATAGTTCTTTCCTACCTGGAAATGACAAGATGTTTCAGGTTCCTCTTGTACATTTCCTGATCCAGACCTGGTTAGCTGTTTCCTCAGAGTCCTGGTTTCTCTTAGTGAAAATGGTGTGCAAAAACCCATTATGGGCACTAAGGGGTACTTATTCCTGTTGGGTTGGTCACACACTTATTTTTTACATTTATAGTCAACATGAACTATCACTTTGTATTCCTTTTTCTACATACCATTATTGTGAATATTTTCATTTACTTCTACGTAGTATTTCCAATTTTAATTATGAATAATTTCAGTCATACACAAAAGAAAATGGTATAATGAATACCAATTCACACAGTTTCAAATATTTTCAAGATTTTATTACATTTGTTTCATCTACCCATTTTACTGTTTTTTTTTTTTTTTTTTGTCTTTTTCCGTGTCCAGCAACGGATGGCAACCCTCAGTGTCGCCCCCGTACTGGACCGGGACCGGCAACGGGATCGCAACCCTCGGTGTTGCCCCCGCGCCTCGCTCAGCCAGTGAGCGGGAACCGGTCTGTATG
>NW_007726126.1:898309-953003 GCF_000696425.1 Galeopterus variegatus | reverse complement strand
GTGGCGCACTAGCACAGTGCGCCACCGGGCCGGCCCCATTTTACTGTTTTTTGATGGAATTTTTTTTTTTTTTTTTTTTTTTTTTTTTTGTCCTTTTTGAGACCGGCCGCACCATGCTCAGCCAGTGAGCGCTGTGAGCGCATGGGATCCGAACCCGCGGCGGGAGCGCTGCTGCGCTCCCAGCGCCGCACTCTCCCGAGTGCGCCATGGACTCAGCCCATTGATGGAATATTTTTAAAGAAAATCCTAGACATGTGAATAGCCTTATAAATATCATGTGACTGAATGCACTATACCTTATGAATATATTCTCCCTGGTTAGACATTTATGCTACTTCCAATTATTCACTGATGTTTATAGTACAAGCCTGTTTTGTCACACAGTTGGCATATCTTTTGAGATCTTTACCCAAGCTGATGAGCCATAGCATTTAAGTATTATTAGCTATCACCACAGTTCAGTTGGAAGATATTCTTGGGCAGTTGTAACCTGCCTTGGAAGAAAATGCTAATTGGAGCTCCACTGGCTTGAAGAGCAAGGGAAAGTGCTAAGTCTTATATATAATGGAACGGCTAATTTTCTTCTTAGGATTGTAGAGATGAGTCTGTTATTTTGATCTTTTGATATAATTTTCTAGAAGAAAAATTGGGTATAAGCTAGATGTATATAAACATTTTTGCATACCAACGGAGGCTACATGTGTTTAGGTTAAAGCCTATTAGAAGTCTATCTGAAGATACTGCTATTAACAAATAGTATGAGTCTACAGGGTACGTAATATTCCTCTTAGAGTTTATAGTGTTGTTGGGGAAGCAGCTTGAATTATAATGCTGCGCAGTGCATACCACACGAATGGCAGTGACCAGTGCTGTAGGAGCCCAGAAGGGATTGATCTAATGTGGCCAGTGAGTTCAGTGTCATAAGACCTATGTTTACATTTTACTTGCTGGGTAATCTGCCGTTTTGCCTTTCTGTACTTGTTTACTCATGTGTTCTTAGGACTGGACTCAGTTCACATGTCACTTTAAGGCAGTCTCTTCTGCCCCACCCTCCCCATCAGAATGAGTTATGGCCTCCTCTGCTCTTGTGTGTCATTGTTTTGCCTTAGTACCACTCATAACTGTTGATTTGCACTATACTTCCCTCCAGACTGGTAGCTTCTAGAGTGCACCATGTCCTTTGTTTATCCTTGTACCTAAAGCACAGTGAGTTATTGGTTGACTAGTACTTTATATGGTTCTAAGTTTTAAACAATTATTACTGTAGGATTAGTTACATTTTCTGGAAGAAGAAAGAGCTTGAGCTGGAATTGAATTGAAAGCCTGATATTTTTTAGCAACAGATTTTGGCAACTTTCATAGGATAGGATATTAAAAATTAAAAAGAATTTTTTTGATAGTACTTAAATGTCACTCCTAATAAAGTTATTGTAAACAAAGATAACAAAAAACAAATAGCAGTATCAATAAAGAGCACCTGTAATACTCCCACCAAGGCATAAACATTAACATTTTAGTTTATTTCCTAGTTTCTCTTTTCTTATGTTTATGTGTGCTTTGTATACTTCACAAAATGGGAATGAGACCATACCACGCTTTGCATGCGTTAAGTTAGTACGTTGAAAATATTTCCCTGTGTCACAAAATAGTCTTCTAAGACATGGCTTTTAATGGCTGCTTAAGCAGAACAACATAACAGAGCTTCTCAAGCATGTGTAACATAAGGACATTTTAAACAAGCATTTTTAATAGGTTCTTGATGTTGAATTAAATTATTTTTATTGCTATTTTACCAAAATGTGTATAAACAAAAGCCATGAAGTGTAAATGTGTACTTATAGCTCTTCTACAATTATAAGACCAAAACAAATTTACAGATTAAATACAAAACTTCAGAACCAATATAATTCACATTAACAACAGTAGGCAATTTGCTGAGACTAAATTGGGCTTAAAATGTGCATATGGACCTTATTCTTTTGAAGCATGTCTGTTCTGTGTCCTATTCTCTTCTCCCACCACGTTTCTATGTCTGAACTACAATGAAACTTTGGTTTGTGTAGCAAGCCATTTGGCTTTTGATATAACCATTACATTTATATGCTGTCAGCTCTGTCCTTTTTCAGTCGTGTGTATGAAAATTAAAGAACTTAGTATTTGTTATCAGTAAGACCACAAATGCAAGGGTTGGCAATCAAGGAACAGCATTCATTTGTAAAACGATCATTCAAATAATCAAGACTATGCTTATGTATTTTAAAACCACTCTTGAGGTGAAAACTCAAGATTGAAAAAATATTTTGTAGTGGATTTGCAGATTGCTGAGGATATGTGTTTGGATGCTATTTTGAAAAATCCCCATGTAACCATGAAAAGCATGGGCTCTGAGGTTAGCCCTGGATTGGAATCCAAACTAAACCTCCCACATGCTTTGTAGGCTTTAGGCAAGTTTCTTAATCTTCCTGAGCTTTAATTCCTGATCTGTAAAATGGAGATAATGGTAACTTTAACCAGTTCACTGAATAGTTTTAGCTCAGAGGGGTGCAAACATGAATAATTTTGTTTTTCTCCAGTCAGAACTCCCAGCTGAGCTTTGTTAAAATCTCCCATCCCCTAGTCTCTTGATGATTCTTTGGTTAAAGTCCACAACCTTCTGGTCACTCTGGGTTATTGAAAGTTCACCATTTTAAAATTTAAATGTATCTAATTGAAATTTTTACCTGCTCCTATTACTCGTGGCTCTGGGGATGTGAAGTGGGAAAAGGTAGATATGGTTTATTTTTTCTACTCCTCTTTCCCATTCATCACCTTGGAGAATGCGGGGGTGAGAGGAGATACAGTCTCTTTGATATTTCTTCCCTGCACTCTTCTAGGCTCCAGTTGTTCTGGTGAATAGGGATAGGCAAGGGACAAGGATAAGTGTCTCTTCACTGGCTGCTGTTGGGTCTTCCTTGATGGCATTTACTGGTTGCCTGGCCATTACTGCCTTTTTGTATTCTCCACATTTGTGAGCTCTTTGGAGGGTGGGCTTCCTCACTGCTTGGTCTCCAGGCAGGAGAAGAAACTGGTTTTAAGTTCTTTCGGTCTCTTTCAGGCCATCTCCCCCTCTTCTGCCACTCCTTAGCTGGTGTCCACTTGCTCAATGGGCAGACTTCTTGGGTGGGGAACTGGCAAGAGGGCTTAAGGCCAGCAATTTCTGTGGGACTCCTTGACTCTAGGACTCACATTCATGCCAAATGGGTAGCAGCCTTGCTGCCCCTTCTTGCTCTGTTTCCCCTTCCTTTGTCCAGACTGGTAAGTCGAATGCCTGATCAGATATTCACCAGGCATTACAGTTTTTCAAAGTTCTTGCCTCAAACCTTTTCTTTTCTTTTTTTTGGCATCTCTATAAATGATTATTTTGGAGCCCACTGTGGTGGTAGGGAGAGCACCACCCCCAAATACAAGGGTACTTCAAAAAGTTCATAGAAAGATTCATATTTTCATTCTATTTTTCCATGAAAGTTTTGAAGTAACCTCATACAGCACTTCCCACTAGGTCATGGGATCCAAGGTTTCCCCTCCACCATCTCTCCTTTGTTTTTGTGGACTGTGGCAGGGGAGGGACAGTGAAGGGGCACATGTGATGGTTGGATTAGAAGATCTCTTACTTTAGTTTCTTTTTTTTTTTTTTTTCCCTTTCTGTCTTTTTTCGTGTCCGGCAACGGATCGCAACCCTCAGTGTCGTGCCCGTACCGGACCGGGACCGGCAACGGGATCGCAACCCTTGGTGTTGCTCCCGTACCTTGCTCAGCCAGTGAGCGGGACCGGTCTGTACGTGGGATCCGAACCCTCGGTGGGAGCGCCACCGCACTCCCAAGCGGCGCACTGTAGCAGTGCGCCACCGGGCCGGCCCTAGTTTCTTAATAAATTCTTGAATTAGCCCAGCCCCAGTTTCTGTTTTTGTTTTTGTTTCTTTTGGGGTGGCTGACCAATGATCCGAACCCTTGACCTTGATGTTATCAGCACCATGTTCTAATCAAGTGAGCTAACTGGTCAGCCCCAGCCCCAGTTATTGACTTGTCTCTTTACCTCGTAGGGAACTCACCTCCTGTCTTTAGCTGTAGGTTCTATTTACTAATTGTGGGGCAACTGGGAAAGTCCATCTCAACATTCTTTTATATAACTACCCTATAAGTTGCTATGGTATTAAATGTGATAATGCCAAGCACATTGTGAGCACTCTCTAAGTGGTAACTGTTACAATCATTGCAGTGCCAAATTTATTTGACTCTTTTGTTCTTGGATATTTGGTGCTTTACTGTTTTACTATTGTAAATAATGCTGTCATTTATCTTCAGGATGAATTTCTATAAATGGAATTTGTAATTCAAGGTGTTCAGTTATTTGTAAGGCTTTTGATACATCATACCACATGGACTCTCAGAAAGGATAGTTTTGGTTTCCCTGATTCTTCTTTGATAGTAGACATTACTTTGTTCCCCATACTTGACAATTTGATAAGTGAGAAAATAGTTCCTTGTTTTGACTCTGATTTCTACTGAGATAGAATACGTTTTCATGTATTATTGACTCATATTTTTTAATGAATTGCATGTTCAAATGTTAGTTGCTTTTTGATGTAAGTAATTAGTGTAATTAAGAAGACTGAATAGCTTCAGGTATTGTAAGAAGGGAACTTGTAATAATACGAGCAGGGAATCTCCAGCACTCAGGAGGGAAAAGATTGACCTGACCAGATGTTTCTGTTAATTCAGTGGTTCCCTTTTGAGACCTTTTCAGTTGTGATATTTAATAGGTTTCCCCCTGCAGCCTTTTGATTTTAATTCTGTTTCAAGGCCTACCTCAAATGTCACCTGCATTGTTGACACTTCCTGATTTCTTCCTGAGGGAGATTTAATTTTCCACAATATCCTGCCATACCTCTGTAGAGCTCTTATGATACTGCAGTGTGACTGTTTTTAGATGTCTCTCCTCTATGTTACATGAACTCAAGGGCACAAGGGCACCCTTTTTTTTTCTTTCCACCTAGTATTTGGTACATATACACTCAAGCAGGAGATAAGGCTGTGGAAAGTGTTACAAAAATGAGGAATAGGGTGATTAATTCCACTTGGAGTGGCGCAGTGTCAGAGAAAACTACAGAGAAAATGACAGTTAAACTGGGGTTTGAAGAATGAGTAGGAGTTCATCAACAGAGGAGAAAAGAACATTTCAAATAATGAGAACAGCTTAACTAAAGGCCTGAAGATGTGGGCACATGAATGTTGAGGAAAGGTGTATGGATGGGGAGGGATGAAGACTAAGGTTCAGGTGAGCTCCTCTGTTCTCCCCAGTGCTCCCATCTTCATTACCTTTTTTCACCATGGTCCCTCTGCTTTGTCTGGATATCTTCTCTCCCCTCTGACTGCTTTGACCCTATCAGTCATTACACAAAGTTACTGACTTTGTAACTTATTATGTATCCCACACCAAAGGAAAGAGGCAAAAATAGGTTCATGGACAACTCTGGATGGCATCATGAGAGCGTTAGTCCCAGGCTGAAAGCTAGGCAAGAGAGTAGTGTCTTACCCAAATTCCTTTTGGACAGCCCCAATTTTTCCTAAGAACTGAAACATTTTCTATGATAGCATCTGTGAATAAAATAGATATTCTTACCAATCAAGACAGTGTTATCATGTATTTAGTCCCCGGTGACAGAATAACAGTTTCTTTCAAACTAGGCTTAGACAAAGAAAATAGTTTCATATTTTTCTCTAACTGATCTGCTTCTTTTCTATCAGTTCCATCTACTCCAGTTAAATTTGCTTCATGATAAATCTTTGGGCATGATAAGCATGCCCAAAACTTAGTGCATAAAACAACCATTTTATTTTGCCCACTGATTCTGTGGGTCAGGAATTTAGACAGGGCATGGTAAGAACTTGTTTCTGTTCCCCAATGTCTGGGGCCTCAGCTGGGAAGACTTGAATAGCTTGGGGTGAATTGACTGCTAGGAATTGGAATCATCTGAAAGTGTCTTCAGTCACATACCTGTCACCAGAGCTGGGTTGGCTCAAAGGCTCTGCTCAGCTGGGGCTGTTGACTAGAGCATCTACCAATGGCTTCTATGTGCAGCCTGGGCTTCCTCACAACACGGCAGTCATGGAAACAATAAGACTTCTTACACGGTTGCTCAGGGGCTCCAGGAGTGAATCTTAGTGGCCAAGATGGAAACTTCATGGCCTTTTAAAATGGCCCACCCTTAGAAGTCACATGGTATTACTTTTGCCGTACTTTATTGGTTGAAGGAGTCACAGATCCCCTCAGATTCAAGGAAAGGCAACATAGACTCCCAACCTCTTGGTAGATGGAGTACCAAAGAATTTGTTGCCATTTTTAAAAACTGCCACAGTATTTATTTTTCAAGATAAACAGTCTCCTTTGAATCATTTTGTAGTTCAACTTGATCAGGGCTCTTTGAGTAAATACTTCATCTTTCAGGTTCTGCCTACTTCCCTTTCTTCAGCCCAAAGTCTTATTTGGTCAGGGCAGGGATTTTTGTCCGCATTATTTATCTCCAAATCCTCATCAACCTGGAACAGTGTCTGGCAAACCATTGATGCTTAATATATGAATGCTTACTATGTCTTTGTGTGAGTTAGAGAGAAGGGGATATCTGTGTGGCATCCTCTACTTCAGTGTCTAATTTGGAATGTATCCTGGAGTCTTCTATTGCGTTGTAACTAGTTCTGTCTTTGGGAGTGATGTGCAGGAACCCACTGGTACTGGACATATGTCTCAGTCTCTATACAATGAGACCCCTTTGCTCCACCCATAGACCTCTGCTGGTGCACCAGTCTCTTAGCAACTCCTAGATGCCCTGCATGCCATGCTCAGGCTGCCCCAAGCTCATCATTTTGGCCTCCTCCTGCTGCTGCATCCAAGCACTTGCTCCCATACCATATATTGGCACAGAACTGAGGAATGAACTTTAGTAGCCTGCAGCCCACTCTCATGTTGTCTGAGAAAATGGAGTCTCAATATTTCTGAAACTCCATTGCTCCATGAATTGAACCTGCTTTGGTGAGAAGGAGGAGTGTATGTGTGGAGAGGGTGTGTGTGAATGAGGACCATGTCTTCATTCACTTGTTCTACCCCTATTCTTCCCCATAGGACCAGAAGGGGCAGGCTTCTCTCTTATGGTCAAGGTTTCTATGTCCTATCCTGCTTTCCAACTCAAGCTCAGATGCAAATAAGGAGGCATTTTTATAGAGAGTGCATGAAGACAAACTACCCTGTCATTAAGAAGGCACATATTAGGAAGCATTTAAAAAGTATTTTTAACAATTATTCTGCATTATATTGAGGCCCAGAGTAAAATAAGCTATGGCAAGTGTAATTATATAGCCTAAGCTCCTTCCACCAAAGCACATTTCCACAACTCCAACACCATTAAGGAGTTTGGAAAATTTGTACCAGGAAGACATAGGGGCATTATCCTTGTTGCTGAGTTTAAGGAGTATATCCTGGAGCCTCAGGTTATTCTTCAGTAAAATTAGGATATGCTACCAGTCTTTTGAGTGGCAGCTATTATATCTTTAATATGATTGTTAAAATGAATGCTTGGAAGATTTGCATGGAAACCCATGCAAAACCCAGTTTCCTGTCCCATTATTTGTAAAGGTTCCTAATACTAAGTGTTTCCAAATGACTTGGTGAGCTTTAAAAATATATATAAATGCCAGCCTTCTCTTGTCTAAGTACATAAATCAGAACCTCTGAGGGATGGGGCCCAGGGCTGTATGTTATTAAAAAGTTCTTCATATAATTAAAAACCTCTGCAAAAAAGACTGGAAATACAATGTTGTGGTGTTCTGGAAAGTAGTCTCTTCATGAGACTGTCTAAGGCCTCTTTTAAGTTGGACTTGACCAAGTTATAAATCACTTGTTTACAGCTTGCTGTTGTGGGCTCTAAAGTAATATCCTTGCCAAGCCCAGTTTCATTTATTCCAAGCCTTTTTTAAAACAAGGGGACAGATGCAAAGTCCCCTTGCATCTTTATTTGCATGAACTTCCATATCCAGGTTTTCCGTGAACTGGATTTGTGGCTGGTGAGCTTCAAGCTAGTAAGTACTATGCTATGCTCTTTTGTAACTGCATATGGTGTGTGTGATGTTGATGTAAACTGTACCTCTAAAGCTGCCTGCTCCTGAACTACGAATTTATGTGTGGTGGATACAAAAGAACCTATATTATCCTGAAGAGAACAAAGCAGTATTAACTTATGCTAATACAACATTATTATACCACAAATGTCTAAAATGCCTGCAATGTGCAAGAACCTTGGCCAGGCATTATGAGGGATAAAGGTCTTATAACAAGGAGTCATACTAAGCTGATAATATTGGTAACCTGTGGGGATTTGGGTGGGAGACATGATCAAAGGGACTTCAACTTTATAGTGTTTCAATTCTTTTTTTTTTAAATAATTAGCTTTGTTGAGAAATAATTCATATCCCATAAAACTCATCATTTTAAAGTGTACATTAAAGGTTTTCAATATATTCACAAAGTTGTACAACCATCACCACTATCTAATTCCAGAACCCTCTCACTCCAAAAGGAAACCCCATGCTCACTGAGCAGTTACTCTCCATTCTTGCCTTCCTGCAGCCTCTGGCAACCACTCTACTATGATCTGTCCCTATAGATTTGCCTATTCTGGACATTTCATATAAATGGAATTGTTCAACTTGTGGCTTTTTATATCTGGCTTCTTTCACTTAGCATAATGTTTTCAAGGTTCATTCACGTTGTAGCATGTTTCAGTACTTCATTCCTTTTCATGACTGAGTAATATCCCATTCTGTGAATGTATCACATTTTGTTCAACCACTCATGAGTTGATGGACATTGGGTTTTTTCATTCTTTGACTATTATGAGTGCTACTGCTGTGAACATTTATGTACAAGTTTTTGCATGGGCATATGTTTTCAGTTCTCTTGCGTATATGCCTAGGAGTGGAATTGCTGGGTCATATGGTAACTCTGTGTTTAATGTTTTGAGGAACTGACTGCCTGTCTCATTTTGTTTTGTTTTGTTTATATAAGAAGACTATATTCATGTACTATTTTTGCACTTATGAATCAGTTCTTAAAATATTTTAAAATAGCACAGAAAGTATTAGAGGGAATGCTAGGAAGAGTGTATACCCAGTTTTGATTGTGTTCTCTGGAACTTGCCAAGTTCTATTTGCCTCTTAATTTTTGACTCAAAGAATCAAAACAATGAATGAGTTACTTCTCTTCTGTCCATCTCTAAAAGGAAAAATGGAGAAGAACATGGACTTGTTCTTCGTGTCAATCTTACATGTTTCCCCAAAGTAAAAGGTCTTCTTCCCTGTTCTGATTTCAGAGCATGTTGATTAGAACTTCATCCTGGCACTTAACACATTCTGCCAAGGAGCTAGTTGTGTGCATATGTTTCTCCTGCTGGATTAGGAGGACCTTGAGAGTAAACAGTAGGTCTTGAGCTCATATTTGTACCACCTGTAGAGTATATGCTTAATATATGCTCATTAAATATCAGTTTGAATTATATCGACATTCTTACACTTTTCAAATTGATTTTAAGAAAAGACATCTTTTCTGACTACCCCCTAGTAAGATTGGGATAGTAATACCTGCCTTATGGAGTTGTTGAGAAGAATAACAGCAAAGTACTTAGAACAGTGCCTGATACCTATTAACTTATATACAGTGTGTGTATGTGTGTGTGTGTGTATATATATATTTATATATACACACAATATTCTGCAGTTAACATGATTTTTACAGAATCAACATCTGTAGAGCAATTTCAGTATATCTTTAGTGCTTTATCTTTGGGCCTATTTAATAGATGGAGAAACTTGAGACTCAGAAACATCAACTCCTTCCCAGCCTCACAGCTAGTCAGTGGCAGACCTGGAACTTCGGATTTCTGGTTTTGTCCAGTGCTCTTTCCGTTGTTCTGTGTGGTCTCCCCTCATACTGGTTATATCAGAAACATGGATACCGGGTCATGGATAATGCTTTGTAGCGCTAGCCCATGGTCAGAGTGAATAATGGTCACAGAGAAGATATTCACTGTTGACTTTTCCCTTGCAGCCCTGAAAGAGTTATCTCCTTTGGCTGCCAGATATGTGTGTTTACAGTTTAGATATGTCTAGATGTCACAGGGTGTCAGAATAATTCTGGTCCTAGTACCATCTTGTCAAAGATAGGACCTGCTTTGTGTTTTTGAGGATCACTGGTTTCCTGAAATGAGGTTAATGCACAGGCCTTGTTTACCGGTGTGAGTGCCTACTTTTTTGTTTGTTTGTTTTTGTTTTGGGTTTTTTTTGTCCTTTTTGAGACCGGCCACACTGCGCTCAGCCAGTGAGCGCTGTGAACGAACCAGTCATCCCTATATAGGATCCGAACCCACGGTGGGAGCGATGCTGCGCTCCCAGTGCTGCACTCTCCCGAGTGTGCCACGGGCTCGGCCCCTAATGTTAAAAATATAGCACGAAAGCTGGTTCTGACATTGCAGACCCAGATTTAGAGGGACCCTGTGACGTGAAGAATGGGGCATATCAAAGGCTGTCCCCTCCCTGAGGAGGCCATTGTAGCTTGCTCCTTGTCAAGCATGTCTGAGGGCTCCTACATCACCTGTCTTGAGGCATCACTAGTTGACTATTTATCAGTATTTCTGCTGCTTTTCTTCTCTAAGCAGAGGGAGAGGGAAAGAGAGAAGTCAAGACAAAAGTCCCTGGGAAAGTAAGATAAATAGAAGAGGCTCCGTTCTCCTGTTCCTTAGCCACAGGCTCAGCTCTTCCGAGGAGCTTTTCCAGAATAAGCTGATTCTGTAGCCATCTTTCCTTTCTTCTGCGTCCCTGGTGTATGGGGTATATAATTCCTTATCAGGGAATATACTTTCTCCATTTGTTACATTTGTTTCTTCTTTGGATCACAGTCTAGAGCTAGAAATGATATTATCTTCTTGTTGCATTCTAACAGAAATTTTCATGAAAAACTCATTTGCTCACTGTTTTCAGTCCAACTAGTAGGAAATCTGTTTTGTCCGTCAACTGGGTGATAAAATCCTTTCCTAAAGAAAAGTCTTAACTTTATTATGTTCTCATGGCATTTACTAAGGAGGAAGCCAAGCCAAGGAGACAGCCAAGGACATTTTAATTGTCAGGAGGGACTTATTTTTTTAAATGGTTCTTTAGAGATTCAGCTTCTAGAAAGTGCCTTGAGATCTCTTAGTTATCTTGCCAAATCAGCATTTCAATTTGATACTCAGGATGAGTGTGAAGGAGTCATTGATAAACTAGCTAGCTTCTCCAAAGAGAGTAGCTGAAGCCTCTGGAGAACAGCAGCCTTAAATTAAACTTAAGAAGTGTGAGATGACAGTAGGAATTAATGTGAACAGGAGTTATTGATCAGATGGTTTAGAAATCTAGACAATCTTAAAAACTTGTTTATTCCAACTTCTCTTGTGAGTATGTAGTAAACACTTGTTGATTGCTTCCCCTCCATCTGTGTCGCCCTTTCTCCTTCCCAGCAGCACCTTCATTTCTGTCAAGACATCGGTGTGGTTCTGGGGAAGCTGGCTCCATCTTCCCCGTGCTTCAGGTTGGGCCTGTCAGCACATTCCATTCCCCTGGCCACCATGATTATTTTGGGTTGGGCATGTCTGACTGTATTCTAGTTGTGTTGTGTGTGGATGTGAGGCCTTTATTCCACCATGATTTGGTTAATAAAGAAGTGACTATCAATCCTGACCTTGGCTTACGGAGAAGTTCACACTGTTGTAGATATATAGTCAGGGTGAAGGGGGAAAAGAGAGAATGCCTTCCTGTCAAGGCTGCTGTGATGATTGAATGGGATCTTGACCGTAAAGCACCTTGCAGAAAGTCTGGCATAAAATATAAATTCATGTTTTAAGGGCATTTTGAATTACTAATGACAAAAACCAACTCAGACAAACTTAAGCAAGAAATAGAAATGTATTAGAATGATATTAAGGAGTCTCAGAAAACTGAAGGAAGTGTTCTAGATACCAAGATGACTCTGGTGACCTTGGGAACACAATCATATTTCAGTACCCCCAGGGCTGTCTTTGTGCCTCTTACTTCTTGTCTGTGGTTGGCTTTCTTTTCTTCCTGTAGACAAGCTTTAGGTGATAGTGAAGAAGGGAGCTAGCAACCCCCAATCCTCCCATTTCAGTGACCCAAAAGGCAAGGTCCCTGCTCTTGGAACTCGAAATTGAAAATCTTGGGGAAGGACACTGACCACTTGGGTCATACTTCCACCCCTACATTAATCTCTATGACCTGGCGATTGGAGAGCTATGGTGGTCAGACTAGGGCTGCCTGTGCTCCATCTGACACTCCCATGGTAGGTGTGGGAGAGGTATGAGTGGCAGCCCAACCCAGAATCATATTTGTATTGCATGAAGAGCAATTTCCCTCAGGGGAAAGGGAAATGGTGCTGACTAGTAAAACAAGTGTCCACAGTTGTTCAGTATTGCTTTCTTCCTAAGCAGATTTATTGTCCTTATCTTTCTAATGGGGATGAGGGGAGGGGAAAATAGGAAAATAGGGGGAGAGTGAAGTGAGTTTTTATTTTGCATTTACTATGTAGTAAGTAAATTTTGCATATATTAGCTTATTACATCTCATTTAATCTTTACTACAACACTGTATGGTAGATAATATTCCCATATCAGCTAGAAACAAACTCAAGGTAAGAAACTAGCCCAGAACCACAAAACATACAAATGATAGAACCAGGGCTCACTTGTGTCCATAGCTTATTAGGCTTTTCTGCTGTACCATGTTCTTCAAGATAAAGTGAGCTAAACTTACCTGGCCCATATGCCAGACCCCCTTAATCCCTGCTATACACTGAATATTTGTGTCCCCAAAAATTCATACGTTGAAAGACTGATCCCCAATGTGATAGTATTTGGAGATGGGGCCTTTCTCAGGTAATTAGGGTTAGATCAGGTTATTAGGTCAGGACCCCCATGATGGGATTAGTGTCCTTACAAGAAGAGACACAGAGCTTACTTCATTTCGCACTCCCTCTGCCATGTGAGGATACAACAAGAAGGCAGCCATCTGTAAATCATGAAGAGAGTCCTCACCAGACACCAGATCTGTTGACACCTTGATCTTGGACTCCCCATCCTTTAGAACTGTGAGAAATAAATGTTGTTTAAGCCACCAGTCTATGATGATTTGTTATAGCAGCCAAAGCTGACTTAAGACACTTCCCTAATCACTCCCTGTCTTCTCCCCCCTCATGAGCCTGGATTAGAACTTGAAACCTAGCTTTTCCAGACTTATATGGTCATTCTTGTCTCATCCCACATTAGACAAATGATGTGTTCCACATCTTTTAAACACACATACTCTGGGGTGAGGAGGGTAGGGGATTGGGAAGTGATAGTCAGGCAAAGGCCATAAAGAAATATCATGATTTGTAAAAATGAATATGCTAAAAAATAAAATATTTAAAATAAAAATAAGTAAAGATAGACATACTCATTGTTGGCCTAAAACTTGAGAACACATTTCTGAACACAGCCTTTTACTTAAAATGATGAAAAAGTTATAGCAAGAGCTAGATGGGCTGTATTTGAATCCCAATACTTACTAACTAAGCAATGTATTCTGTGTCTCAATTTATTCATCCTTAAAGTGAGGCTAATGATAGAACCTAGCTCATAGGGTTTGTTGTGTGGGTTGAGTGAGTTAATATACAAAGCACGTAGAACAGTATCGAATACACAGCAAGTGCTATATCAGTGTTAGTTTTCTTAATTAGAAGTACTATTAGTCATCATTAATGGACTCTTCTGGTTAATGCCAAAACAGACTTTTTGCTTAAGGAATATTCATTTTGCTGCTTGGGTTCACATCTGGGACGTGTATATTTAGCTCTCAAAGAAGCAAACCCATCTTACTAAAATCTAAGGCAGAAATAAATTACTTCTGGTCCAGTGAGCACAGCCCTGAGAGAGAAAGTCTCCCTGCCTATCTGGTCCTGTTTACACACATACGATTAACATTTCCCCAAAATTTCACCTCAGTATACCTACATACTGACCTTTTAAACATATGAGTTTATGAACTTTCCTCTGTCAGACTATGAGAAACAGATGAGTCTGGAATGCACAGTTACTATCTCCAAGGTACTGAGGGTGGTTTGGCAGAGGTAATATAAGGAATAGGAGGGTCTGAGCATATGTGGCAGGGACCACATAATAGTCTGTTTCTGTTGCTTATAACAGAATACCTGAAACAAAGTAATTTATAAAGAAATTAAATTTATTTCTTACAGTTTTGGAAGCTAGGAAATCCAAAGTCCAGGGAACATATCTGGTGAGGTCTTTTTACAGCCATACAAGGTGTCACATGGCAAGAATATTGAGCCAGCCTCCTCACTTGTTGTTCCTTTAAAGCTGTCAGAATCACACCCATGACCACCCATTAGACCATCAATGGATTAATCCATTCACAAGAGCACAGTCTTCATGATCCAATCACCTCTTAAAGACCCCACCTTTCAATTACTATAATAGTATTTCCCACCCTCTTAAAACTGTTACAATGGAGATTAAGTTTCTCATACATGTACTTTTGGGAGACACATCTGACCCACAGCAGATCGTAAGCCCATGGAGTCTGTGTATGTAGCTTCTGGAGGAAATGGAATATAGTTTCCTCAGTGAGGAGCTAGAACAACATAGCAGAATTTCAGGGTTGCAAGACCCCCAAAGAAAATCTGAAGAGCACTCTGTGTGATGTGTCAATCAGTGAGTCCAGGAGCGAAATGGAAGTCCATATCACTGACTGTATATACTTGACAAGTTTCTGGGTGGCTCGGTTCTGGGGCCCTTCTTCTGCCTCTATTTAGCTCAATCCAGATCAGTGCTTGATTCTAGAATTGGATCTACATCTCATTTGTAATTGATAAATCTCAAGATTTTGTCTCTATGTCAAGTCCTGGGATCTCTACCTCTAGATGTTCTTAAGCTCTTAAGTATCTGTTGATCTGTGTATGTATCTGTCTTCCTAATCTTACCATATATTTGTTATTCTGTTAAATACTTTTTCCATGTTAAACGTTTTACAACAAATACTTCCATCGTGTCTTTGCAACTGAAGAGACATTTTATACCAGAAGCAGAGCCTTGGATTTTTCAAACTGTATCCGGATCAAAAATTACTTCAGGATGAAAGTGAACATTTGTAGTCTTTGAGTTCAAAAAGTTCATAGGATGGACTGAGAGTATTTTTAGAGTAGCAGCTTAATTCAAATACCCAAATATTGCTGAGTGTGCAGTTCTTGGTCTTGCCTGTGTTACAGGTGTCCCTCTTTGGGAAATGGACTTTTCACTATATGCTGTCATTAAAGTAATATTTGAATAGACTTGCTATTCTTGATTTGAAGATTGAACTTTGCAACTGCATTCGGGCATTTGTTACCCTCCCCACCTTTCTCCCTTGTTTTCTATATAGAATTAATAACCCCCTAACATGTTCTTTCTTAGTTCCTAATTCCCTGGTGTGTCTACCCACCCAGTAGAAAGAATAATGGGTCTCATTTTAATACTTCTGTAGAACTATGCGTAGCTTCCATTGTAGGTAGTACTTGCCACATTGTGTATATGACCTCTCTCCAATTCCAGTAGAATATCAGAACCTTGAAGATGGGGATATTCTTATGAATCTTT
Source organism: Galeopterus variegatus (assembly GCF_000696425.1). NCBI lineage: Eukaryota > Metazoa > Chordata > Mammalia > Dermoptera > Cynocephalidae > Galeopterus > Galeopterus variegatus. The sequence continues at coordinate 937,249 of NW_007726126.1, read as the reverse complement.
GTATTTTTAACATTTGGCATAATCCCCTGTACATAATAGGCATTTAGCAAATATTCATGTGAATCATCATTTTACACATTAAAAAATGGATGGTTAGTGAAGTATAACAACTTGATTAACATAGCTAGTCAGTAGCAGAACTGGAACTAGAACCCAGGATTTCAGGTCTTTGCCACCGGCCCCACCCCCACCACATCCCCAGGTCTTTCCATTACAGTAGGTGTTTGCTGACATGGACAATAAGGTTCTACACAGACATAATTTCATAACGAGTTCAGAAATGGCACAATAAAAGCCAAACCTGTGAAAAATACGAGATTGTATTGTAGACTCTGGCATTTAATTTTTTATTTTCCTCTGGGGATTGATGACAGATCATCATAAGGTTTGAGAGACAGATACTGTAGTTAACTCTATGGAAAATATTTATTGAGGAAGTGGTATTTTTGGATTACAAAACTAAATTGGGATCAGCTTGACTTTTTAAGTCACTTGTTGGAATTTGTGACAGAAGTTGGTGTGTTTATCATGTTTTATAATAGGATATTGTTTCTTTTTTTTGTGTGTCTTTTCGTGAGACCGGCTGTACAGCGCTCAGCCAGTGAGCGCCCTGGCCATCCCTATATAGGATCCAAACCCGCGGTGAGAGCACTGCTGCGCTCCCAGCGGCGCACTCTCCCGAGTGAGCCACGGGGCCGGCCCCTAGGATATTGTTTCTATCAAACCCTCTGATTTATCAAATCTTTGCCAAAAATGGGTTTCATGGAAGATAAATATGTAGAAATCTTTTATATGTAGAAGTCGTAGGTTTCCAGGATAGAGCATCTTCACTTAACAAAGCTGATTCCTTCAACAAGTATGTGTTGATACCAGCTGCGTGTCAGACAGTGTGCTAGACTGGAGCAACAAAGAAGAATAAAAAGAACCTTGTCTCAGAGGAGCTGTTAAATTGACTTCTTTCCCCAGATTGAACTACACAATGAGGTAAATTCTGTTACAGGGAATCATGTAGATGATCTAATAACAAAGAAGCTGGAGATGAAGAGGGTCTGGGCAATAGCAATAATAACTACTATTGAGTAACATGCCACATACTATTCTAAGACATTTACATGTATTACTTAGTATTTGCTTAGTATTTGGGAAGTGTTCCTTGTCTTTGGCCTCTTCAATATATTAAAGGATTTTTATCTCTACATTTAGAAGCTTTGACCTGTTTTTGTTTTGTGGTTCGTCCCTTATTCGGTTAGAGAGAGTCATTATAATCATCTGGGAGCTTTAGATCTACCTCTTTATATCGTGTATATAACAGAGAAAAGTTATTTGCCCCATAAATACATGAAATTATTCATCAATAATAATTAGTTATTATTTATTAATATTCAAATTATTATTTATTTAATATCAATAAAATTGGTATTAACAGTCTCCCCCTACTTTCTTCCTAGCTTCTAAGGTGAAAGGATTCTTGCTTACAGGATCTCCTCTCAGGACTGTACTTTTTTCTAATAGGCTGAATGGAGTAAAAATGTAAAAATCAGGAAAACACACTGAATCTTTATAATAAAGAATTAAAATATAAAAGGGAAAGGGGAGAATGCAAATTCAAAGTGTTTTGAAGGTTGAGGGTGGGGTAGGTTGGTGAGTGAGAGACCCTGGAGCAACTGTAGCATATGAGAGAATTAGTGAGGAGAAGATAAAAAGTGTGAGTTGTGATTTTGATTTCTTCTCATATCCATTGAGAAATGCAAATAAAGACTGGACTAACTCTTCACTTTTAATTGTTGGACTGTCTTTCTGCCCAGGACTGAGCCTCTTAGATTGCTAGGATTTATTCAGATTACACATATCTTGTTTCTCCAGTTGAACTGGCTTTTGTCCCTTTCCTTGCTTAACAGTTTTTCTCTTTAGACAAGTAGCTGATAAATAAGAAATTCTTAAATTCTTTTTCAGAGTTTTTCCCTGAAAGAAAAATTTTTTTAAGTAGACGGGTAGAGTGGGCCTAGGGAATAATACCAAAACCTTAGATATCCACTGTTGAACCTTAAGGGACCAGTCTAATTTATTTTGAAACACTTGTTTGTTTGTTTGTTTGTTTGTTTGTTTGTTTACCATACCATTTACTAAACCTTGGATATCTTTCTTATTTACTTACTGCCTTTGTTGTTGCAGCTGCAACCTACATCTGTTCCAGGGGTCATGAAAGCTCTTGATAGAGTTTGGATGTGTTGTTCCCCCCAAACTCATGTGGAAATCTGATCGCCAGGGTGACAGTTTGAGTCATGGGGGCAGATCCCTCATGAATGGATTAATGCTCTCCCTAGGTAGGGGGAGTAATGAGTGAGTTCTCATGCGAGAGCTGGTTGTTTAAAAGACCCTGGCACCTCCTCTCTCTCTCTCTTGCTTCCTCTCGCCATGTGATCTGCTTGTACCTGCTGGCTGCCTGCTGCTTTCCACCATGAGCAGAAGCATCCTGAGGCCTACGCCAGACACAACTGTCCCAGAATCGTAAGCCAAATAAACCTCTGTTCTTTATAAATTACCCAGCCTCAGGTATTTCTGTTATAGCAACACAAATGGACTAAGACAGCTCTTAATCTCTCAGTGCCTCTAGTTGGTATCCCTGGCAGGTCTCAAGTAGAGGCAGGAAGATGAGAGCTGAGAGAGAATCTGAGAGGTTGATGTGAAAGCACTTCATCGACTTGCAAAGGATGGTATTTTGTGCACAGCCTGGCACAGAGCTGACATTCAGTGAAAGTGTGTTGAATAAAAAGAAGAGAAAAAAGTAGATACCTTTTACTCACATCAGAAATTTCTTTTCTGCTTCTGCCACCTTGGTCAGGCTTGGTCACAGTAAGGGTATGGAGCTGGATAATAACACAAAGACAGTCACAATTTATATTGTTTAATTTCAGCCTGTAAAACAGTCCTATAAAACATAGTGTGATCCCCATTTTATGTTTAAGGGAGCTAAAGTTTTAGAGGGTTTATGTCACTTACCCAAATGTCATCCTTGTAATAGATGAAACTTGGTTTGGAATGCAATTATGATCTAGCGTCAAAACCTTTGATTTTTCTTTTCTACCTTTCTGGCCAGAACAGCTGTCAGCCTATAGGAAGTCTCATGGGTCCTTCAAGTGACTTTACTAATGGTCATATGTAAAGTTGTCTCCCCTAAAAATTGGTGTTTGAAGTTGTTGGTTTACTCAGCAAACATGTGCTCAGTCTGAGCTATGAGCATGAGCTCTGCTAAGTACCAAAAGGTGGACACCAAAGAATCAAATAATAATAGCCTCTTCATGGAGCTCCCAGTGTAGTGAGTAATCATAAATATAAATAATGCTGGGCAGAATGATGTTAGTAGTGTAATCTGAGGTCAACACAAAAGAGAGATCGAATGAGGGAAGGGAAAGCATTAGCGTCTCATGTAAGAGGCAGAGCCCTGCCTGTCAAAGCCTAACATCTCTTTTATCCACCTTAGTTCATTTAATCTTCACAGTAACCATATAGTATCCTCATTATACAGATGAGCAACCTACCCAATATTTCACAAGGAACAGGTGGATAGGATTCTTAAACTCAGAATTGTCTTGCTCTAAATCCTTGTCCTTTTCATTAAGCTACTGAGTATAGACTAAGTACAGGTTTCTTCTCATATTTTAAAAAATAATGCATACATGGTGATAAAAGTTCCATTCTGTATACAAGTGTTTGTGTTATATGGGACTCAGTGAATATATCTATTGACATTCCCTTGGTTCTGTCTGCCCTCCAGGATCTAGTTGGCTTGCTCATTGGTGAGTTTTCAGCTGTTACTGCTTTCGTGGTACTTCCTAGCACTGCTGGCTGTCTCATCCTCCCTGTGGGTGGGGGCTGGGCTTTGGTATGGTCCCTGTTGTGTCCACTGTGAAGAGAGGTACAGCAGCTTTTATGCCTAAGCCCCAGCTGACCAGACCTTGGCTTTTCCAGCCTCTTCCACGTTCACATATAGAGTGTGTTCTTCCCTAGTGACTGTCCAGAGGGGATGGGTAACACAACCTGGAAGGGGGCTGATGAGGGCAGTTAACGCCTCTGACCAATGCAGTTGGAGGCTGGAGAAGGGAAGGAGCAAGCAGATAAGGTGTTTGCTGTCTGTCTTTCTCACCCATTGACACCCTATACACACACATACACACAAACACACACACACTGTTCTGAGGTACAGTAGTTCTTCTGTACATTCTATTCTGAAATATTCTGAATGATGGAGCAATTGTGTTTTCATGTTAAGCTGTGTCCAGTTTGTAACTGTGTAGCCTTGTGTTTTCTTTCCCTCCTACCCTAACTACTCTTTTCTGCCTCTCTGTTCTGAGATTGCAACACCTGATAAACAGGTAAGCTTTGCCCCAGACTCTCTTCTTTAGCAAACCTGGGCACAGTAGTCAATGAAAAATAAATATCTTTTCCACCACAGACCCTTGCCTTGTTTACCCTGTTTTGCACCTTGTTATTTTTCACTTAACAGCTTAATAATAGGTAATATTTGAATGCTTATGTGTCAGACACTATTCAAAGTCCTTATGATTAATGTATAGCAAAATCCAGTGAGATAAAATAACCATGGAGATAGTTCCATGTTAGCATATATAGAATAAAGGATTGATTTTCACTTTTGTTAAAGTGGTACATGTTCATTATAAATCAAGAAATGCTGAAAATATCAAAGAAAGTAATCCCAGGATCTGGGAATAATCATTAGGTGAACAGCATTGCAGGCAGCTCTCAAAAACCTCAACTTTTCTCAACAGAAAAAAAGTAGTGTGTGAGTATACTGCTATAATTTAACCAGTCTTCAGTTGATAAGCATTTACAATATTTTCTTTATTACTAAAAAATTTCTGAAATGGCCATCCTTATAAATGTCGCTGTGTTTCTATAATTTGCTGGCATATAAGATATATTTCTCCCCTGAAAAATTTTATTCAGATATTACCTTGTGTCTAATGTACATGTTTTGCAGATGAAAGGCTCTGGGCCAAAGCAAAACAAACAGCAAGATAATCTGCCCTGATGTGACTCCTCCAGTGGAGGAAAATGGGAAAACAAAAAATAACAGAGATGCAAGTTTCACATATAGAGTTTTAGTAACCTAAAGAAGCCATAGGCCACAAAGCTGATCAGAGGTACCTTTTGGGCTATTCCATTATACTTTAGATGTAAATTTTGCTACTGACATAGCTCAGATGTAGCGGAAACACTGATTTATCATTAAGTTCAGATACACTGCAGACTAACTCAGTTAAAAGGCAACAGAAGACAGGGTGACTAAATTCCTAATGCAGCGAGTGCCAGTGGTTAAGACTCAGCTGGAGACCAGCATGCATGGTGTATTTTCCTGGCATAGGGAATGATTTACCTGACTTAAAAGATGATTTACCAGGGTCAGAGGTTGAAGATTTAAACCTATACAATTTATTTTTGTCATCTTTATTTCAGTCTGTTATGCTGTATAGTTCTGTTATATAGGTGTATTCATTGAAAGACCAGCTTCTATTAGAGTTCATTGTTTCTTCTCTTACTTGCTGTGTACTAATATTTAGTGAAATTCTTGCTTTATATAGTATGCTTTGTTCCAATTTTTGTTAAAATATTTGTATTGTGACTGTGAAACAATTTGTATACATTTATTTTAGATTGTAGCTTGCTTTTTAATCATGAGTATAATATTTCAGTGACTTTTGGGCAAACATGACTTAGCTATAGGAAATATTTTTGCCCAGAATAATTTGTGTAAAGTCCCTGTCTTAAGAATTTGAGGTGCAGGGGCCGGCCCGGTGGCGCACTGCTACAGTGCACCGCTTGGGAGTGCGGCGGCGCTCCCGCCGAGGGTTCGGATCCCACATACAGACCGGTTCCCACTCACTGGCTGAGCGAGGTGCGGGCGCAGCACAGAGGGTTGCGATCCCGTTGCCGGTCCCGGTCCGGTACGGGCGCGACACTGAGGGTTGCGATCCGTTGCCGGACACGAAAAAAGACAAAAAGGAAAAAAAAAAAAAAGAAGAAGAATTTGAGATGCAGAAATTTTGGACTACCTTTCCAGATAACAAGCCTATTATAGAGCAGGTAGGAATTAATCATATTAATGACCATTATTAATCTGTTGAATAATGAGACAAAACAGCAAGGAAGCTGCTTTGATAGTGTTTCTGTTTATGGACTTTCTGGTTGGACAAAGTGGTCTTGCCATTCTTAGCAAGGAAGTACCTAAGCAAGTAGCAACACATTGATGTAGCCAGTAAGTGCTGCGAGAAATGAAAAAAAGAACAGAGAATTAAGAACTGAGGGGCTGGCCAGTTAGCTCAGGTAGAGTGTGGTGCTGATAATGCCAATGTCCAGGGTTCCATCCCTGTACTGGCCAGATGCCAAAAAAAAAAAAAAAATACTGAAATATTCTGGGATATTTTCTGAAGGAGGCTCAGGCTAAATGGCCTCACCTGCTTACCCAGACCACCTTAGCTGTAACTGGTGTGTCTTCTAGTCCACTAGCGCTTAGTTTATGACATTATGTGTTGTGACTGTATCTCTAAACCAAAAATCACAATACTCATTCTAAGACAGGTCATAAACTGGTATCTTTGGCCTGTATTCTATCCACAAAGTGTTTTGCTTAGCCTGCAGAGTTTTAAACAGTTTTAATTAGTTGTAGATATTAAAAGCTGAGACATTTTACATAAAATCTATAAAATTTTCACCTTCCAGATTTGGGAACGCTGGGCCCAAATTTCTGCTTAGTAGCAATTAGCTGGAACTGGGTGGTGGCTGTCCAAAAGCATATGCTTTTTAGTTTGCTGTGTTACACATACACCCCACCCACACCCATACCCACACTCACACCCACACCCCAACCACTCGTATAGTACCTACTTGACCCTCTACACCTCTAGAACATATGGCATTCAAAGGCAGGATTTTTGTTTTGTTCATTGCTTTTTCCTCATGACCAGAATGTTGTCCGGCACATAGTAAGTTAAAGAACATTGTTTGATGGAGAGAATGGATTTATAACTCTTGGTCTAAGTTTATGGGGGAAAATAAGACAGAATTTTGTAACTTCGAACTCTTCCAGAAATAGGAAATGTTTTCTTCTTCACCTTTGGCTTAATATCATAATTTTCATATATGATTTATCTCCCTTGCTGGATGGTAAATCACTGAGTTCAGGGACCTGCCTTGTAAGGTTTTGTATCCTTAAGAATACCTTGTGCATAATAGATACTTAAATATTCCTTGAATGATTGGCAAAACTTTAGAATTTCTCATGAAAAAGAACTTGTGAATAAAGGCAGGGAGATATAATGAATATTTTCTGGTGGCAGGTCATGAGGTGGCCCATTTGAGTTGCTTCTTTATATTTTCTTTATACCCCTACCCCCAATTATATTCTGTTCACCATCAAAACTATAGATTTTTGACAATCCTTACTCCTGCTTTCAGTAACAGGGTAAATTAAACCCCCCTTGCTCACTTGGGGCATACCCTATTTTAGTTCTCATCATATTGTGTTAGAGATCTTATCTCCTACACTAGAGCAATTTTCATATCAGTAAGAATTCTGTATGGTTTGTTTTTGTGTATCTAACAGCTAGTATTTGTTGTAATATTTGTGTGCCAACTCTATATAAGCACTGTTCTAGGAACCCAGTAAATGTTTGAATTTAATTGTTAGGAGTTGTATTAAAGCTTTATACAATCTCGTAGTTTATAAAAACATTTGTACATTTATTGTCTCATTTTATCCTGAAATCAACTCTGAAATCTACAGATGGGAAAATCGAAGCCCAGAGAAACTGTAACTGGTCCAGAGTCACATGGCAGTTAATGGCTAAACATCCAGGCTGAACTTTAGTTAGTGGCTGAATAGTCACTAAATTATGATGCCTATAGAGAGAGGGATAGAATTATGGAGGAATTGTCATTTTGGGCTGGAGAATTTGGACCTGCTTATTGAAACAAGGAGAAAAAGGGAAATGTTTCTTGAGTTGTTTTTGGATGAGGGCCTTTTGAGATCCAAAGCTTCAGCCCCTCAATCTTAACAATAACATTCCTGAGAGCAGTGAGGAGGATGATGAGTAGTCATTAGTTTGCTTGCCTCACCCAAATTCCATTCGTACCTCCCAGAATTTTCCCTGTTTCCACCCAGTTCCGCAGTAACAATCAATCAGTGGCTGTAGTTCACTTTTTGGATCAAGGAATACCCCTCCCTTCTCTGTCTTCCTCCTTAGGGCTTTGGATCAGAGCCCTTGAATTGCTGTTGACTAAAGAACTGGAGGCCAACCCCTGCATACCGGGAATGCCAGTGGCTTTGTTAGTTGAGGGCACTGCATTAGTACTGCCCTCTAAATCCCAGAGCAGGTGGAGGAAATCTAATTAGCATTTAGTAAGCCAAGGTCCCTTGGGGGAATTTCTGATAAAGAAAAGGTCAAGTAGAAGAGAACCAAGAAAAAGAAGACAAAAAGAAAAAGTCAAGTGCGAAAGAAGAAAGGCACTGATAGACTTCATTTTTCTAGTAGGAACTTCTGAGATGGACTGGGAATCAGGTGAGCTGGATTCTAATCCCTCCTCTCCCAGTGGCTTTTTAACTACCAGCATGTTCCTCTACCTATCTGAGGTTTCACTTTTCTTGCCTGTGTCTACTCCTTTGCTAGGTTCCCTTTCCTAAACAAATATTTGTCTCATAAGAGTGGAAGGGACATCAAGTCACTATCACCTGGGAAGCTTTTCCCAACAGTCACATGTTCAAATCTCACTCTGTATCTACTGAATTAGAAGATTCAGTAGATGTGTAGTAAATATGTAGAGTCTGGAGGAACTTCCCCAGAAAATATTTGATAAAATCCTTGGTTTATGCTTTTCGAAGAACTTAACCACGTATAGCAGACTCGAGGCCTAGCACAGTGTTTGCCTTGCGTGTAGCAGTTGTTCAGTAAGATGTTTGGAGGGGGCCTTTCCTGGGCTAAGTGAGGAGCTAGAGGTGGAATTCCAGTTGGGCAAGCACATTATAATCATCACAAGCAATAAACATTTTACAAAATGAGGGTTGAGCCCTATTAATGAGTGAAGTCAATGGTAATGAGTAGCATCCTTTATATCCAATAAGAGTATTTCTTGAAACTTTTAAGTTCAGTGTATTTGTACATACTGTACTGCAGTTTAAAAAGCATTTCTTGTTGGATTGTAGTCAGAAGTCATTGATCTAGGCAGGGATCTCTATTGGAATAAAGAGGGCTCTAGGGGGAAGGAGTGTAAAGAAGTAACATGGAAGAGACATGAAGGAATGTAGGTTATAGTCTTTACCCAAGCTGTTTAACTTTCAGATCACATTTTCTCTAGAACGTCATATTCTTCTTTCTCGTTGCCCTGAGTACCCTCTGCCTGACTTCACCCCCACATTTGATTGGCAGGACTTAACTCAGATGTCCCTTCTCTAGCACCTACCTGATTCTGGCATACAGTGAGTGCTTATAAATAAATGTTAAGTGGTTGAGACCCTTTCTCTCAGATCTGCAGGTACTTTCTCTAGTCTCTCATACCTACTGCTCCATTCAAACCTCTACTTACAGCTTTTTAAAAAATATATTTCTATTTCTTTTCTTCTAGGTTGTAGGCCCCTGGAGAGTAGACACTTATTCATCTGTGTATTCTCACTACTTAACACAGTGCCTGCTGCATAAGAGGTGCTTCATAAAAAAGTTGGAGTGGATAAATATTTTAAAAATGATGTGTTATAGATGATTCAGTAAAACACTTATTGAGCACTTGCTATATAACAGGCATTGGGGTAAGTGCAAGGATAGATAACAAAAATGTGTAACAGAGCAGTATCTTCCCATGAGGAGCTTAGAGATTAAGAAACTGAAGCATAAGCACAGAGAGTTGCTGACAAAGCCATTAATATTAGTGTCTAGCTATCTGGTTGCTTATGTGGCTAATGTATAACTTCCCATTTCTGTATTTGAATATTGGTTGCCAGAACCAGACAGAAAGCATCTTTTAAAATTTTTTTTTTAATTGTGGCAAGGTATACATATAACATAAGGATTGCCATTGTAAGTATTTTTAAACATACAACTGTGTGGAATTACTTTCACAGTGCTGTGTGACCACCACTTCTGTTTCCAAAACTTTTTCATTATGCCTCTTTATCCTGATTAATTTTGCCAGTAATTAAGTAAGAAATCTTGTTTCTGATATGGTGATCTAGCAGCTTCAAGGTTAATTTGAAGAGGCAGAAAGAATTTCACTCTTTTTATATTAATTACCGAGAGGTTTTTTAAAAGCTTTCATTATGATAATGGACTTGTCAATTTTGCTTGCAGTGCTTTTTACTTCTTGCTTTATATATTTTGAGGCTGCATTATTTCATGCATATACTTTTAGAATTATATATCTTCCTGGGTCTTTGAATCTCTTGTCTTTGTCTTTTTTGCCTTTTATTTATTTATTTATTTATTTTGCTTGATAGTCATATAGCTACAGCAGAATTCTTTTGAGTCGTATATATACCTCATGTAATTTTTTCTGTTCTTTGACTTCCAACCTACCCATGCTCTTGTATTTTAGGGGCACCTTTTAAAAATAGTATGTATTAGTTTTTGTTGTTGTTGTTTAGTCTGATAGTCTGTCTTTTAACTTGAGAATTTAGTTAATTCACTTTATTGTGGTTAATAAAGTGAGACAATCTTTGTCTTTTAACTAGTGTCAAAAGACAAAATTACAACAAATTTAGTTTAAAGATCTTGGTTGGCTTTATTTGTGATTCTAGAATCAGGCAACACTTCATTCCATAAAATAGAATAAGTGTTCTAATGAGCTGAGCAGAGGAGTTTGGCTTTTTTTTTTTTTTTTTTTTTTTTGAGACCGGCCGCACCGCTCAGCCAGTGAGCGCACCAGCCATCCCTATATAGGATCCGAACCTGCGGCGGGAGCACTACTGAGCTCCTAGCGCCGCACTCTCCCAAGTGTGCCATGGGCTCGGCCCAGGAGTTTGGTTTTATAGAAAGAAAAGGGCTGAAGAAAGCAGAAACAAAGAATAAAAAGTGAAAAGGTCATTTCAAAGTTAGTTTCTTTGTAAGGCGGAGAGAAACAGCAATAGAAAAATAACTGGTTAACATTAGGTTACTTCAGTTTATTTTTTGTTATAAGGATTAAAGGCAGAACTAACTTCATAATTATGCCAATTGAAACTGGCCTGTTGGGAAATTTAGCTATTATTTCTCTCTCCTGACTTCCAGGAAGGTCTGATGACAACTTCGTTTTGGTTTGATAGTGTGATACTTTAGTATGAGTGACTCCATTTTGGTTTTTAGTCTGATCTGTTGGGGCCTAGTGCAGAAACTTAGACCAAAACAATGGTCTCCTATAATTATTATTTAACACTGGTGAGTTTAATTGGTTTATGTTTACTGTAACTATGGAAATATTTAGGTTTATTTCAACCATCTAGTGTTGTACCTTCTATTGTACTGAATTTTCTGTTCTTCCTCCCACCCCCTGCTTTGGATTAAGTATCCTATTTTCCTTTTTCTCATTTTATTTTTACCCCTCTACTAATTTGGAAGTTATACTCTGTCTACTTTGTTAGAAGTTATCCTAGATATTTTATTATACATACTTGTTAAATGTTTAAAGTTTAATAGATAATACATGTACATGGATTAATCATCAAATATTTGAAAAGTATACTGTGAGGAGTCTCCCTTGTATCCTTCTGCCTCTTTCTGTTCAGTTCCAGTCCCCAATGTATCTATCTCTATAATATATATTAGTCTATATATTCCAATAAAGATTATAAATATAGATACAAATATAGAGATATTCTGTTTAACTCATCATTTTTTATACAAACAGCAGCCAAAGTTCACAACTTTCTCTATATTTGCTTTTTTCACTTCATAATATATCTTGATACTCTTTCCCTATTGACACATGAAGAGTTTTCTTCCCCACGCCTTTTTAAAAAATAGCTGAATGGTATTACATCAATTGATAGAACCATAACTAAATGTCCTTATTAATTCACATTTACATTGTTTTCAATATTACTCTTTTAAATAGATTGCAAAATGTACATATGTCATTGTGGACATGTTAGTTTATCTCTAGGATAAATTTCTAGAAAGAAATTGCTTGGTTAAAGATATATACCATTAGAATTTTGATAAACTATATATAATTTTGCCACATTGCCCTCCATAGGGTTTACACTCCTACCTGCAATGTATGAAACATCTGTTTTTCCACAGTCTTGTCAACATAGTTATCAAACCTGGATTTTTGTCAGTGTAATGACTGAAAAATAGTATTTCAGTATATTCTTAATTTGCATTCCTTTTGTAACTTAGCATTGATCATCTCTTCACATGTTTAAAAAACTTTTGTATTTCTTTTTCTGTGAACAATTTGTTCATATCATTTGCTCATTTTTCTACAGGGTTGATAGTCTCATTAATTTGTAGGAGCTCTTTATGTAAGAGAGTAACCCTTTGTAACAGGACTTGCAAATTTTAACATAATATTTATGACTTATAACCCAGTTTATCATTTTAAAACTTTTACTTTGCCTATAGACGTGCACGTGTGTGTATGTGTTGCCATGCAGGATTTGTAGATTTTCGTGTAACAATTGTTTTTATGGCTTCTAGATATCAGGTAATAGAAACATTTTCCCACTCAGAGGTTGTAATATAAATGTGCTACATTTTATTCCATTATTTATATAGTTTCATTTTACATTACATTTAAATCTCTGATCTGTTTTGGAGTTTATTTTGTACCTTAGACGTACAGGTTCAACTTTATTTGTTACAGTCTCAAATAAATCTCAAATGCCATCTCAAATCTTTTTCCCATAGATTCAAGATGTCATGATGTCACCTCTTTCATATCTAAGCATTTTATGCATTAGTAACCATTTGTGGATTTATTATATGAGGGAACTTCAAAAAGTTCATGGAAAATAGAATTACAAGATAATACAGAAAGTTCTATGAACTTTCTGAAGTACTCTCATATTAAATTCCATTGGTTGGTCTGTCTGTATACATGAGGATAAACTTTGTGTTAATTAATGAGGCTTTATAGTATGTTTTCTCATATGGCTGCAGTCATCTCCGTTTATTGCTGTTCTTATTTATTTTTCTATATGAACCTTACAATTGCCTTCTTTTATTTGAAGAAAAAAATTGTGGTATTTTTACTGAGTTTATGTTAAATTAATAAATTCACTTAGGGAGAATTGAGCTTTTTATTTGCACAACCACACACACACACACACACACACACACACACACACATTTTTGAGGCTACTTAGGGTGAGCTGAACATATATTTTAATTTTGCCTAAAGTAAAATATTTACTCTCTGTATTAGTTTTCTGTAGTTGCTGTAATGAATTACCACAAATTTTTTGGCTAAAGACAGATGAAATTTATCCTTTCACAGTTCTGGAGGCCAGAAGTCCAAAATCAAGGTGTTGCAGAGCTGTGCTCCCTCAGAAGTCTGTAGGGGAGAATCTTTTGCTTCTTCCAGCTGCTGGTGGCTCTGGATGTTCCTTGGCTTGTGGCCGTCTCATTCCGTTCTCTGCCTTCATGGTCACATTGTCTCCTCCTAGTCTGCCTTCTCTGTGTATATGTGTCTGTTCTCCCTTTATCACTCTAAGTATACATACGATTGCATTTAGCGTCTACCTGGATCATCCAAGATAAGTGCCTCCTCTCAAGATCCTTAACTTAATCACATCTTCTGCCATATAAAGTAATACTCACAGGTTCCAGGGATTAGGATGTGGAGGCATCTTTTGAGGGGCCACCCACCATTCAACTCACTACACCTTCCTTCTGAATGAGAATCTTAGAATTCTTAAACTCTGATCACTCCTCCTTACTTATGTTATTGTTAATATTTTTTCTTCTGTCTTGTTTATTTATAACCACACAAATTAAGTAACATTCTTGTTTTACACTGGCAGTATTCCGATTTCCCACATATTTATCAATATCTTTGCTCATCTTTGTATTCATTTATATCAGACCTTCCATCTGGGATCATTTTTCTTATTCTTAAAGTCTATCCTTTGCAGTTGCCTGTAGTGAGGCTCAATCTGTGGCAATCTGTCTGTCTGAAAATGCCTTTATTTTGCTTTCATTGTTGAAAGAGTTTCATTGGCTATAGAATGAAAGGGGTTTTTTTTCTTAGCACATTGAAAATAGTATTCTACGGTCTCCTAGATTTTACTGTTACTGTAGAGGAGTCAGCTGATAGTCTAATTTTCATTCTTTTGTTTCTCTTCTAATATCATCTTTTTTTGTCTTTGATGTTCTCCAGTTTCATTACAATATGTGGTTTCATTTCTATTTATTCTGCTTGACATTTGTTGAGCTTCCTGGATCTAAGGTTTGGTATCTAAGTGATTCTGAAAAATTCTCAGCCAAAGACACTGAATAACACCTTTCTCCATCCTCTCTTATTTAATTTTTGAACTTCAGTTGCAAGATTAGATATATGTTAGACCCTATCTGTTAGACTCTAATCACCTATATCTCAAACTCTCATATGTTTCTATCTTTATTTCTTGGTCACAGTGAATTTCTTTGGATCACTCTTCCAGCTGACTGTTTCTTTAGCTGTGTCTAATCTGTTTCACCTGATCCTTGACTTTGTTATTTCAGTTATAATTTTTCTTTCTGGAAGTTCTAGTTGGTTTGTTTTCAAATGTACTTGGTTCTTTTTTATATTCTCTTGTTCTTTCCTAATTTTTTCAAACCTGTCTTTTAAATCTTAAAACATAATAATCATAGGCATTTTAGGTTTTGTCTCTAATTCCAGTATCTGAAGTCTTAGAGGATCTGATTCTGCTGTTTTTCCTGGCTGTCACTCATGTGGCTTATTTCCATGTGTGTGTTTTTTGTTTTGCTTTGTTTTGTTTTGTTGTTTTTTGTTCCTTAGGACTTTATCTGTGAAAATTATTTGAGGCCTAGGTTAAACTTTTATTCCACCAGAAAGGATTGGGGGTTGCTTCTTGCAGCAGCCCGAGGACATTACTGACTCTGGACTACTTTTAGATCTTCGATTCATATAGCATGGATTTGTTCACAAACCTGCAACCGAGCCAGCTTTTGGTTACAGATTCTTAGGAGAGACCTTTCTCCTGTAGTGGTTAAGACAGGCCATTTCCTTGTGGTCCCTTTCAGTGCTGCAGATTTATTTATGGCTTATCCTTACACTGAGGGTATATTCCTTTGGTATCCCAAGTATGAAAAGGGGTCTTATATAAGACTGGCCTCCTAGTATGGGCCATAGGCTTTATCTTCTCTTGCCCACACTTCAAACAGTCATCACAATTGTCATTAGTGTTTGTTACATAGCCTCAGGACAAAAGATGGCTTTAGAGCTCTCTAAGGATTTCTGTTTTCATTTTTTTTTTTTTTTTACTTTTACCTATAGTTTTATTTATTTATTTATTTATTTATTTATTTTGTCAATATACACTGTATATGATTATTATGGCCCATCACCGACACCTCCCTCCCTCCTCCCTCTCTCCCCTCCCCCCCAAGAATGTCCTTTCCGTTTGCTTGTTGTAACAACTTCATTTTGTATATTACTTTGGGTAGTATAGTCATTTTCACTATATTGATTCTTCCAATCCAGGAGCATGGGATGTCTTTCCATCTTCTTGTATCCTCTCTAATTTCTCTCAGGAGTGGTTTGTAGTTCTCGTTATAGAGATTTTTCACGTCCTTAGTTAGTTCAATTCCTAGGTATTTTATTTTTTTGGTGGCTATTGTGAATGGGCAGGCTTTCTTGATTTCTCTTTCTGCTTGTTCACTATTGGTGAAAAGAAATGCTACTGATTTTTGTGTGTTGATTTTGTATCCTGCTACTGTGCTGAACTCTTTTATGACCTCTAAGATGTTTTCATTTTTTTTATTGTGGTAAAATATACATAACATTTACTATCTTAAGCATTTTTAAGTTTACAGTGGCATTAAGTACATTTACATTGTTACACAACCATCACTACCATTGTCTCCACAACTTTTCATCTTGCAAAACTGAAACTCTGTTAAACAGCTCCCTATTGCCTGCTTCCCCCCAGCCCCTGGCTACCACTGTTCTATTTTCTGTCTCTATGAATTTCACTGTTCTGGGTACTTCATATAAGTGGATTCATGCAATGTTTGTCCTTTTTTTTTTGTCTTTTTTTGTGACTGGCAATGGATCACAACCCTCAGTGTTGCGCCCGTACCGGACCGGGACCGGCAACGGGATCGCAACCCTCGGTGTTGCACCCGCACCTCGCTCAGCCAGTGAGCGGCCGCCGGTCTGTATGTGGGATCCGAACCCTTGGCGGGAACGCCACTGCACTCCCAAGTGGTGCACTGTAGCAGTGCGCCACTGGGCTGGCCCAATGTTTGTCCTTTTGTGACTGGCTTATTTCACTTAGCATGTCTTCAACGTCATCCGTGTTGTAACATGTCAGAATTCCATTCCTTTTTTTTCATTGGTTGTGCATATTCATGGTGTACAGATCCGACCATCACCACTTGTACCCAAGACGTGATGGCCAGACCAATGCTGTGTGCCCATTACCACAAATTGTGATTATTCCCCATGTTCACGACCCAATTAATTCCTGACCTCCCTTCCCCCCTTTCCCCCCACCCCACTCCGCAACCCTAGGTATTCTCTCTCCTTCTGCAAGTCCAACACACCACTGTGGTCTTTCTTCCCTTTCTTTCTTTCTCTCTTAGCTCCCACTTATGAGTGAGGACATGTGGTATTTTTCCCTCTGTACTTGGCTTATTTCACTCAACATAAATTTCTCCAAGCTCATCCATGTGATGGATGAGCTGCCATGCAAATTGCAGAATTTCATTCTTTTTTAGCAGAGTAGTATTCCATGGTGTATATATACTACATTTTCCTTATCCAGTTGTTTGTCGATGGACATTTAGGTTGGTTCCATATCTTGGCTGTTGTAAATAGAACTGCGATGAACATGGGAGTGCAGGTATCCCTTCGATACGATGATCTCCATTCCTTTGGGTACATACCCAGAAGTGGGATTGCTGGATCGTGTAATAATATTCCATTCTATGTATATACCACATTTTCTTCGTCCATTCATTGTTAGTAGATATTTGGGTTGTTTCCACATGCTTTCATTTCATTTTTGATCTCTACAGATTCCTTATTTTCTTGACAGCTCACCATGATGCATTGTAAAAATGAATTTTTAGGAAATTCTTTTTTAGCTTTTTAAGTTGTTTCCTTTGGGAGGGTCATTCAGGGTATTTAGACTACCTTATTGCTAGAAACCAAAGTCTTATGCCTTCTATATGCGGACCAGAAGACAATTAGAAAACACATTTTGTCATTTTTCCTTTTGGAGCACTAGAAAGGAAATATTCTGAGATATGGAACAAGTCATACATAATTTTGAATGTTTTGATTCTTTCCTTGAGGTCTGTTAGGTAATATTTTTTACTTATGTTTGAGAAAATCTTTGAATACTGTAAGAAAATGTATCTATGTTTTATAGGATTTGGCATTGTTAGCATGTTATTTGTGCTAACCTCTCACCTGCCCTCATGTACCCCAATATACAGTCTAATTTTAACCCTTACCCCTCTACCACTGTGTCTTACAGATGGGTTGGCTAAGGTTAAGTGACTGACTCGGGTCATATAAGGAGTCTGTGACAGCCAGAACCTGAGTCACCTCACTTCTATCCCAGTAGGCCTTGTACTTTTTGTGCACTTTCTCTCTTTCAGGAGACTTTCTGTGATGAGTCTTTTGAAGAGTTGCTATGGGTATTGATGAAGATGATCTGACACTGATACATGGTCAGAGTAGAGGCAAGAATCCTCATCTAATTAACTGGTGAAGACCAAATAGAGTTGGCCTTCCATATTTTACTTCACTCATGTATCTCTTATCGGTGTAGTCTTTTTAGATAATCTGATGTTAGAGCTGGGTTGGGGAGCATTTGCGATTGCTCTGTCCAATCCAAAATTGCCCACAGGGACATTTTGAGATACTATACCCAGAAGGTTCACTGTTCTTTACAAATGAGGAAACTGAAACCTAAAAGATGCAGATGATTTCCCCAAGGTCACATAAAGTGTTCATAGCAAAGCCAGAGCTGGACCTAGGTCTCCTAATTTCTGTTCCAGTGGAAAATTTCCATTATACTAATGCATTATCTTCACCCCTGGTCTTCAACTAAGCTTTACCTCCATGGTCTCTGTTTCTAGATTATGAAATGTCCTGAAGGTGGTTTGCCTTTGAAAATAAGCCAGACCCTGGAGGGTTAATAGAAATTGAACAGTGAAGGGGGAGCCTTTTTCTCCTCTCCTCAACACAGGAGCTGCTGGGCTGTTTCACTTGCACAGCATGTGTTCCATTATGTGTAATGATGTAATTACCAGTAATGCTGCTGCTGCTTGAGTAGTGGTGGAGAGGCAGCATTAAGGAAAAGACTAGCCCCAGTTCTCTCCTAAGAGCCATTTCAGCCCACTTCAGTCTATTAGATTGAAGATGCTGGAAGGCGAATGGCTTCGGCAGAGGAAAAGGTCAGATTTAAAAGCTTTTCTGGGCTTAGTATTTATTGTTGCTTTTTTGACCTTCAGAAAAGTCCCCTGTGTGTTTGTCCTTGATTCTTGCCTTTCCCATTAATGCTTGAAAGCTGTAGTGCTGGCCAGACCAGGTCTTTGGCATAGATGATTTCCTATGTAGTGTTATTTGAGAAGGCGGAGCCCCCTGTTCAGATTACCAGTCCTATTGCATTTCATACCACCATTGTAGTGTCAAGTCTTTTTGACTCTTGAATATTTTAGTTTTCAGCAATATGTGTATTGTGAAAGAGTACATATATGTACTCTCTCTATGTATGTACTCTTTCACAAACATGCTTATACCTAAACAATTTATGAGTTGATACTTTAGAATACAGAAAAGTAATTAATAGGACTGAGTGCCTTGGGCAAATCACTTAATCTTTTTGTGAACCTCTTATAAAACATACAACCTGCCACATGATGATTATGAGGAGGTAGTTTTGGTCTCTGGAACACAGGGAAACTTCCAAAAGTTTTCTTCTATTAGGGGATAGCCATCACTCTTTCAGTTATATCAAGCACCTTCTGGTCCCAAGGCTCAGGTTATAGGAAGGCACAAACAAGTTTTGCTTATTTCAGTGGTTCTCAAAGTGCCGTCCCTGGACCAGCAGCATTAGCATCACATAGGAATCTATTAGAAATGCACATTCTCAGGCTCCAAACCAGAGCTGCTGAATAATAAATTCCAGGGATGGGAACCTTCAATCTGTGTTTTTCCAAGTCCTGTAGTGATTTTGATGCACACTGAATTTGAGAACCACTGGCTTAGTTTAGCACCAGGAGCTATTTGATAATAGGAAATCCCTTATACTTATCTGACAAATACAGTAGCCACTAGCCACAGGCTGTTACTTAAATTCTAATAAATCAGAACTAAGTAAAAATTCAGTTCCTTGGTTGCACTAACCACGTTACAGTTACTCAAAAGACATATGTGCCTAGTGGCAACCTACTGAACAGGACAGATATAAACATTTTTATCATCACAGAAAGTTCTATTGAATAATGCTGGGCTCAGAGCAGTGGTCCTCAAACATTAGTATTAATCAGGTCACCTAAAGGACTTGGTAAAATACAGATTGCTGGGTCCCATCCCTAGTTTCCGATTCAGTAGATCTTGACTAGAGAATTTACACTTCTAACAAGCTCTCAGGTGATGCTCATGCTGCTGGTCTAGGGACCACATTTTGAGAACCACTGGTCTAAAGTATTCTTGATCTGAAATCTGTGGACTTCCTAAAATTGTGGGCAAAATATTATATGTATCAACATAATATAGGTTACAGGATATAGGGCCCATAGTTTTAATCTGATTCTCAAGTGGGTCAGGAGGTCAGGAAAACTTTTAGCTGCAGTTAACAGAAAATCTGACTAATAGTGACTTAAATCACAAGGACATTGATGTTCATTTAGCAAAGTAAGAGGCAGGAAGTTTCAGGGTCCCTTCAGTGGCTCAAGCATGTCACCAGGAAAATTAGGCATTTCCCCTCCCCAGAAAACCCATTATGTTTTTATGGCCAGAACTAGGTCACATGCCCACCTCTAGACCAGTCCCCACAAAGGGGAATACGATTTGCATAACTGCTTTAGACCAATTGTGATACAAACCTTGGGGCTGAGGAAGGAGTCTGCCTTCCCTGAGTGAGACCTTGGAATCTCTACCAGTTCTCTGATCAAAATACTTCTGCCCTCTGTATCTGTGAGTTCTGCATCCACTAATTCAACCAGCCGTGTAGTGAAAATATTTAAATAAACAAAAATAAGATAAAAACACAATAAAAATAATATAATTTTTAAAAATACAGTGTAACAATTATTTGTATAGCATTTATATTATATTAGGTATTATAAGTAATGTATAGGTGATTTAGAGCATACGGGAGGGTGTGCATAGGTTATTTGCACATATTGCACCATTTTATATCAGGTGCTTGAGTACCTACCCATGGACTTTGGTATGAGGACAGAGTCCTGGAACCGATTCCCCATGGATACCAAGGGATGACTGTATTAGCTCTATAACAGGGATGAAGGAAGAAATGGCTATTGGGTTTCTCAATGAGTGACCCAAAAAAGGTTAAGAGCTTCTGGTCTGCGTCTTTTCAGCTTGCAGCATGCTTCCAACTTGCTAGGCAAGCAGGGCCCAGACATGCTGAGCTGTGAAGCCCTGCTGGGCTTTTGTCCTCTCATGCCTCTTTTTTTTTTTTTTTTTTTTTTTTTTTTTTTTTGTCGTTTTTCGTGTCCAGCAATTGGATCGCACCCCTCGGTGTTGCCCCCGCACCTCGCTCAGCCAGTGAGCAGGAGCTGGTCTGTATGTGGGATCCGAATCCTCGGCGGGAGCGCCGCCCCACTCCCAAGCGGCGCACTGTAGCAGTGCGCCACCGGGCCGGCCCCTCTCATGCCTCTTCTTTTTTTTTTTTTTTGTCGTTTTTCGTGTCCAGCAATTGGATCGCACCCCTCGGTGTTGCCCCCGCACCTCGCTCAGCCAGTGAGCAGGAGCTGGTCTGTATGTGGGATCCGAATCCTCGGCGGGAGCGCCGCCACACTCCCAAGCGGCGCACTGTAGCAGTGCGCCACCGGGCCGGCCCCTCTCATGCCTCTTGAGAGGTTCTGTGAAGCTGTTCTTCCCATAATGGGATGGAGGTGGGTAGAATTTAAGAACCTTGTTCAGGCCTCTGGAAGTCAGCATCATGTCTGATTTTAGCTCCCAGTTGTAAATAGGACTCTTGCCTAGTTCCTTCTGGCCAAGTCCTTGCCAAAGTACAGGTCCTTGTACTTTGATTCCTTAGGGACTCCCATTATTCTTTTCTCTCACCAGTCCTCCGGTAATTAGTGTTCTAGTCTTGAATTTGGGGACCAAACACTTGGATTCTGCTGCCAGACTTCCAGATCCCTACCTGCTTGCCTGGATCCCTGCTTGTCTCCTCTCATCAGTATGCTTTAGATACTCTGCTTTGCTAAGTAGGAAGATCATGTCTAAAAATGTACAATGTGAGAATCTTACATGTAAAATGGTAAACAAAGCACTGGAGGTTAATGAGATCATTGAAGGAGAAGATGTGAGAGAAAAAACTGAGAGCACCCACCCCAGCCTACCAAATCAAATTAAAGGCATGGTCATCTATGTTTTTTTCTGTCAGCTCCACGGGTACTACGAATCCCAGGCTGAGAATCAACAAAATCAATAGAACTAATAGTGTTCCTTGTGGCCCTGGGAATCCAGAGAGATGCAGATGAAAGGGGGTGATGGCAGCTGAGCTGGCAGAGCTCTCTACCTGAGTCCTCTACCCCCAGAGCAGTTCTAATTTTACTTGTTTATTATGGTTCTCTCCAAAACTTTGTATATAGAAATAAAGGGGTCACTTGATTTAAAAAAAAAAAAGGAGGGCCACTGGCAAAATGATGTTGAAAGCTCCTTCTAACACTGGTATTGAGCCCAAGGGCTAGAATGCAGGTACTAGACTGTAACGTGTGAAACAGAAGCATAGTACTTTCCTGTTTCAGGAGGAGGAACTCTGACCCCCTTGTTCTCTATGTGATTTTGAGCTGTCAGTTGCCTCACTCAACAGCTGGATACAGTACCCAATTGTTTGCAGCAAAAGTCCTGCAAGTCTATTTCCTCTGAAAGCTTCTTCCGCAACTTCCCTCTCCCCATCCTCCCAGGACAGAAGTGGACACAAGGGGGAATATTTCATTTTCCCTGCCAGGTAGTGTCTTCCTCTCACACCCTTGTTCAGAATGTCTAGGGAATTTTTATTTTCCAAAGTTTCTTACCAGAAACAATTTGGCAGAGTTTAGTTTGGGAAGGAGGCTTTAGTTAAATGAGCACAAAAGCACATGTCCCTGTGGTGAATTCTTACCATGTGTGAAGGAGGAGCAAAGGAGCTTTAGTAAAATTATAGTTGAGAATAAATCAGGAACAGAAATGAGGAACAACCAAAACCACCAACATTTGCTTAGCATTTAATCCCCAACTCTCAGTAACATACATTCAGGATTATGACAGAATTTCTTTTCTTTCTTTCTTTTTTTTTTTTGGCAGGGGCAGGGGAGGGGTGGCATCTGGCCAGTGCAGGAATCTGAACCCTTGACTTTGGTGTTACAACACTGCAGTCCAACCTATGACAGAATCTCATTGTGTGCTTGTATATACTTTTTAAAAGTTTTTATTTGGTATTAGAATTTATAGTGAGAAAATGAAAAGCTGCCTGTTTTTATAATACAGATTTCAGAAAGTGAAGTTTGGCTGCTGAGGAATAAATAGGCAGCAGAGCAATTCTCAAAGAGGAAGTGCATGAGAATCTTAAGAGTTTAGGAAGAAGATTATTTTTGGTTAGAGTTGAAAACCATGATCAATCCAGTCTTCAGAGGTTCTGAGAGGGAAGGTGACTGCCAGAGTCTCACAGATGTTTACACAGAGTTAATCCTGGAACCCAGGTGTCTTTACCTGTCATCCACAGTGTTGGTCCCCCTCCTGAACTATGTCTCCAGAGCCTAGTTTCCCATGGTTTCTCTCTGTGGTCCAGTTTCTGCAGCTCAAGTCATGTTCTTCTTGATCTGTTGGCCTGGCTTCAGATGTGATGGACTGCAGCTGGTCTGAAATAGGAAGATGGTAAATTTACTTAAACTTTCAGCATGACCCATTTGCCTAACTTTTTCCACTGTGATGAATGAAAATAAAGACAACAGAATGTTTCACAAGACAGACAACTCAAGAATAAGAACAAGGAAGTGTGCAATTTGTTTTTGCCTTTAAAAAGAAGCATATTACAGAACTTCTTGATTTTTTTTTTTTTTTTTAACCTCTGTCATCTGTGATCCATTCGCCTGTTCAGCCAAGATATTTTGGCTTTTTTACTCTGGGAAACCAGTGGGTGGGTGAATATGGAGGAGCCAAGAGTTAACAAAATAGCAGCAGATGCTGGAGCCAAGTGAGAGGATTCTTCTTGGCTCCACAAGCAGAGGTGTACCCCACCTCTCACCCTCCTTTCAAAAAGACTGTTAAAACTCCCCTACTTGAGAGGGTTTCCCAGTCATGATGGAAGAAGTCTCAAGGAATTCTTCCTGTCCCTGGGCTATCAGAGCTTTGCTTCTCTGAAGATGCCCTAAGCACTGCAAGAAATAATAGCATTGTCTTTGAAGTCAAGCTTATCTAGTCTGATTCCAGATTCATCATTGAATTCAGATCTACTGTTTACCATCTGAGTGACTTTTGATGAGTTTCTTAAACCTTTTGAGACTGTTTCCTCATCTGTATTAGATATAGTAGTGCCTACCTCATCAAATTTATTAGAATTAAAAAAGATGTGGATTATCTTATTATATTATACTTTGTTTAGGCAAAGTGCCTAACACCGTTGCCAAACTCCTGATTTATTCTAAATAAATTAAAAGTTTTTTTTGCAATACCACTCATTTCCTCAGCAACTTATATACAGCTTTCTATTTTCCCAGTGACCATGAGATGTGAGACAGTAGTTTGCTAACTTGATTCTGGTGGCAGTAGGAGTGGCAAGGAGAATTACATTTTCCTTATCAACTTTAAGGAATAATTTATACACAATAAACTGCATCTGCTTAAAATTAGAGAGTTTGACAGACGTCTATACTCATGAAATGGCCACCACAATGAAAATGTAGAACGTTGGTATCAGCGCCCAAAGATTCCTCTTACCCCTTTGTAGTATATTTCTTCCTTTGCCCCCAGCCCCAGGCAAGCACTCATCTGTTCTTTGTCATTATAAATTAGTTCTTATTTTATATGACTAGAATCATACAGTATGTACACTTTCTGTCTGGCTTCCTTCACTCAGCATAATGATTTTTAGATGTGTCCATGTTATTTCATGCGTCCTTTTAAATGATGAGTAGTATTCCGTTGTGTGAATATACCACCTGTTGATGGACATTTGGGTTGTTTCCTATTTCTGGCTATTTTAAATAAAGCAAATTTTTGTGTAGGAATACATTTTCATTTCTCCTGGGTATACCCAGAAGTTGAATGGCTGGGTGATATAATAGGTGTTTGTTAAACTTTTTTAAAAACTGCCAAACTGTTTTCCAAACTGACTGTACCATTTTACTTTCCCATCAACAGTATGTGCTTTTCAGCTGCTCCACATCCTCACAAACACTTTATGGTCAGCGTTTTTTTTTTGCTTTTATGTTTTTGTTTGTTTTGTTTTCTTGGTGGCTGGCCAGCACAGAGATCTGAACCCTTGACCTTGGTGTTATAATGCCACACTCTAACCAACTGAGCTAACCAGCCAGCCTGTCAGCCTTTTTAAATTTTAGGCATTCTAATGGGTTTACAGGTATTAGTATTCCTTGTGGTTTTAATTTGCATTTTCCTGATGTCTAATGATGCTGAACATCTTTCTGTGTGCTAACTGGCCTTTTGTATATCTTCTTTTGTGTAGTGTCTGTTTAAATTTTTTGCCCATTTTGAAAATTGTGTTGTTTATCTTCTTGTTATTGAATTGTTAGAATTCTTTGTATGGATGGTCTGGATACCAGTTCCTTACAAGATAGAATATAGAAAATTTGCTTCCAGTCTGTGAAAACATGTGAATATTTTCTCCCAATCTGTGGCATGCCTTTTCATTTTCTTGATACCGTTTGAGGAATAAAAGCATTGAATTTTGATGGTCTATTTTAAAAAAAATTTTTTTTATGGTTTATGCTTTTTGTTTACTTAAGGTCACAAAGCTTTTTTCCCTATATTTTCTTCTGGAAGGTTTTAGTTTTAGCTTTACATTTAGGTCTATAATTCTGTTCAAGATAATTTTTGTGTATGGTGTGAGACAAAGGTTAATATGGAAATTATCTTTGACTGTCCATTATGTATCAGGAACTTTAATTCTCAAGAAATAAATGTCTTTTTTTTTTTGGCAGCTGGCCATTATGGGGATCCAGACCCTTGACCTTGGTGTTATCAGCACCACACTCTACCAAGTGAGCTAACCAGCCAGCCCAAAAAATAAAGGTACTAAGATAGGTAATTATCCCCATTTTAATGATGACAGAAACAAGTCTCAAAGATTAACTTGCTCAGATCTTACAACCAAGATCCAAGCCCATGATTATCCAACTCCAAAACCCATATTCTTTCTACCCTATTATGCTAGCACTGTGTTTTCAACATTCAGTTTGGATCTATATAAAAAATGCCCAGCAGTACCCCATGAGGAGTATATAAAAACATGAGTTGGCACTGCCATTCTGAAAGCAATCATATCTCCAAACCCAACATTATGGCATTAGTCACAGCAGAGATGTTGGGAACTAGGACAAGGGATTCTATGTCAGAAGCTGTAAATACCATTCTCTTGGTGCTCTCTTGATAAGGAACCTTATTCTGAGTTCTTTTTACATTTTATAGCTGGTGTAAGTTAAGTGTCTGGCCACAGAGACAGTTAATCCTTTGAGCACTCAGCTGGATGGCTGAGTCTCACTGTATTTGGTTTGAGTTTTTATTTTTGGAAAACAAATAGCAAGTCAGTCTCCCTTCTCTTCCTCTGTCTTCCTCACCACCCCTTCTGGATTCTTCTCGATACTGTCATTACAGTAGGCAAATAGTGTTTTCCGTAAAACCTCCCTTGGCTTCCATTACAGAATCATGTGAGAGAGGTCCCCTGCCCTCTGATACTTAATGCCGCTCTTAAAAAGAAAGGTGTGTTTAAGGCTTTTTTCACTTTTGTCATCTTGAAAGAGTCTCTGATGTTACTTAAGAAGAATATTTTGTTACTTAAAAAAATATGGAGAACAGCTGGTACCTTTCTGTTCTCACTTTTCAAAAATGTACTTTTGGTAAATTCACTCCCTATTCTTTCTCTGTGAAGCAACATGGTGTAGAGGGAAGAGTGTGGGGACTTTGGAGTGAGAACTACCTTGGTTTGAATCCCAGCTCT
This sequence comes from Galeopterus variegatus, assembly GCF_000696425.1. Taxonomy (NCBI): domain Eukaryota; kingdom Metazoa; phylum Chordata; class Mammalia; order Dermoptera; family Cynocephalidae; genus Galeopterus; species Galeopterus variegatus. Next base: position 910,680 of record NW_007726126.1, on the reverse strand, counting down.
AGTACAGGTTGAGCATTTCTAATCTGAAAATCCAAAATCTAAAATGCTGCAATGAGCATTTCCTTTCACTGTCATGTTGGTGCTCAAAAAGTTTCAGATTTTGGAGCATCTCGGATTTCAGATGTTTGGATTAGGGAGGCCAAATCAGTAAGTATAACGCAAATACTGTATTCCAAAATTCAACAAATCCAAAGTCTGAAACACTTCTAGTCTCAAGCATTTCAGGTAAGGGATACTCAACCTGTATTTACATAGCTAGCAAATCACTCAACCTCTACGAAATTCAACTTCCATGTTTGTAAAATGGGAATAGCAAGTACTTTATAGGTTTGTTATAGCATGTCTATACAGTGTCTGGCATATGTGGATGCTTACATTATTTCTCTCTGTTCTCTTTTATTAGATCTCTTTCTGAGGAGTAAGGATGTGGGATACTCATAAAAAGGCTGAATAAGTGGGTGTTTGAGACATACAGAGGATGTTTTTGAGTATAGAACGCTGTTTAAGATGCCTTAACAGATATACTGCTTTCACTGCAGCTGATCTGGACAGTCATATTTTCAAAGCCCAGCCATGGAGGGTGAAACATTGTCGTCATTCTACCTGTTATTTTCCTTGCAGCTGCCAAGTAGATTATCTTGGCTCACTGGAAGCAAACTCTACTATTTGTGATGCAGTTTGCTGGTGAGTAGATTTTTATGGGCAAAAGTGTGAGTGGAAGAGAAAAGGCAGTCTGTCTAGTACAGAGAGTATCAAATATAGATTGGTAGTAGAGAGTGGAGAACTCACTTAACACACATGGGAGAGTTACACCTCCACCTTCTGAAATATAGCCCTAAGAAGCATCAATCTGTGTGTCAGCTGGTAGGATGGGGCCAAGTCAACATCTCTCAATATTCCTGGTCACCATTCCTTCCAAATGGCCTCATTTTACTCTCTTCTATGAGAGGTTCCTTTGCATTTCAGTTGGGGGCTGTCCTCTGCTTCCCCTTTGCCTACTGAGGATTCTGTGGACTCCCCAGTTACATTTTCCAACCTGTGCATCCTTTGAGATACAGTTCAGGGTTTAGTTCTTCCAAGCAGACTCCCTTGACTACTCTGCCCAGTTGGCAAGAGTTCCTAGGCCACTCTAAATCATTCAAGTAGCCTCGAGAATATGAATCTGTGAATATTTAATAAGTTACAAACTGTGTGTGTTGAGGAATGAGGATTGGTTACAGAGATACAGATCAGAGTTAGTACCGGTAACTCAGTTTATCCTTGACTCTTTCTTGTATCACTTTTGTCTTCTCAACTAGATTCCTAAACCTCTTTAGGATTGCCTTTCAGAAGCCAGGTAACTACTTAACTCTAACCTAAATCTCTCCTAATATCTAAATATAGCTCAAATTTCATTCCATTTGTGCAGCCTTCATACTGTCTCTACAACTTTGGATATGGTTTATTTCACTTAGTATTATAAGCTTAAAATGCTTATTATAAACTTTGAGAATAATGTAACAGCTGCAATGTGAATCTCTCATTAAACCACTTTGTGCCACCAGGACAATGGGCCTTAGTGTTCTTAGGTAAGGAAATGTGTATCATTGGATGTTAAAGGCTTTCATCAGACTTGTCTTCTGCAGCTTACCACTTACACCTAAAGTGCTGTTTTTCCCTCCATAACTGTATACAGAGTATTTTAACTATCCAACAAGTAAGAAGAGGAAATTAATAATACCTTCCTATCTTAAGGTATATATTGTATGGATGCATAGCATTTACATTCAGATCTATAAAAATAAGTCTTAAGTTTTACCTGTGATTGACTCTAGGAATTAAAAACCAATAAATATCCTTTGTAATACTACGATTATGTGAATATCCACAGCAAAGCTGAGTTACATCATTTGACCCATAGGAAGAAAATAGAGTTTGATGATACTAAACCTGTGACATTTAAAAGAGAATGTTCCAAACATTACGAGCAAATAGGCTGGCTGGTTAGCTCACTTGGTTTGAGAGTGGTGCTGGTAACACCAACCACTAGTTGGATCACCTACTGGCCAGCTGCCAAAACCAAAACACAACAAAAAGAACAAATAGATTCTCTTTCTATAGCCCACTACTTACCACATTTCCTTTGCTTTGTATTTATACATTGTCTTCACTTTTTGTAATCGCCCCCCCTCCCCTGCTGATGAAGAAAGAAGCATCTGCCTTTACCATATGAGTAAGATCATTTAGCTTCTAATCATACTGTTTGTTATAGGGAAATGACCTGCATCTTGTCACATTCTTCTCTTAGTCCACAGAGCTCCTGTTCTAATTTCAAGGCCTGCTGCCCTTTCATTGAAGTCCTGGCTTAAATATTTTCTCTTGAATCCCATGTTATCCTCTTTCTTAAAATTTTTTAAAATTTTGATGTAAAGCATCCTTGGTAATTTTTTTCAGAAAGAGTGCATAGAAGTTAAACTTTCTAAGTCCTTGCATATCTAAAATGTTTTGCCTAGCTATCCTTTAGACAGTCTTTCAGCTAATTACCTTGATTTCTGCTCCTTTTTCTGCCCCTGCTTTCCTTATTCACTAATTCTACAATATCCAGTATGGTGGCCACTAGCCACATGTGTCTGAGCACTTGAAATCCAGCTCATCTGAATTGAAATGTGCCGTAAGTATAAAATACACACCAAATTTCAAAGACTTAGTACAAAAAAAAAAAAAAACACCTCATTTTTATGTTTATTATATGTTGATATGGTAATATTTTAGATATATTGGGTTGAATAAAATATATTATTAAAATTAATTTCACCTGGGCCGGCCTGTGGCTCACTCGGGAGAGTGTGGTGCTGATAACACCAAGGCCACGGGTTCGGATCCCATATAGGGATGGCCGGTTGGCTCACTGGGTGAGCGTGGTGCTGACAACACCAGGTCAAGGGTTAAGATCCCCTTACCGGTCATCTTTTAAAAAAAAAAAATAATAATTTCACCTGTTTACTTTTTTAATGTGGCTACTAGAAACTTAAATTGTGCATGTGCCTTGTGTTACATTTCTGTTGGGCAGTGCCACTGTAATCTGGCATTTTTCCAGGCCTCAGCAAGGAGCAGCACTGGCTACTGCATGCAGCCTTTCCTCATGTTCCTGAACCTGGCTCCCTTCACTTGGGTTATCTGTAGATACATCTACAACTTCTTTAACTCCTTCATTCCTCTCTCTCCACCCTAAGCACAATTACTTTATTCCTTCTTGTACTACTTTCCCACTTCTTTGGGATTTGGGAGGAAAGGGAAGTAAATATATTTTCAGTCTGTCAACTGGGAAACAGAAGAATTTACTCATTTTATGACTGTTTTGAACAACAAACAGTATGATGGTCATCTTCATGGATAATTCAATCTATATCTCCAGATATTTTCTTAAGATGGATTTCTAGAAATAGACATTCTGGTTTAGATTATATTAATTTCTTAAGACTCTTGAAACACACACACACACACACACACACACATATATATATTATATATATCAACAAATTGATTCCCCAGAAAAGTACTAATTTATGTTCTCAGTGGGTTATGCCCACATTCAAATCTGAACCCATTTATATGGGCCTTTTATCTCAGCTTCTGTGGAAAGTGTGGCCTATTTTATAAGTCACTTAACTTTTCTGGACCTTAATTTTCTTATTTGTAAAATTGGGATAATTGTGCCCTGAAGTAATACATAGGAAAGTTCATTGAAAATAGTTTTTTCTTTTTTTTTTCTTTCTTTGTCCGTTTTGAGACCGGCCGCACCGTGCTCAGCCAGTGAGCGCTGTGAGCACACCGGTCATCCCTATATAGGATCCGAACCCGCGGCGGGAGTGCTGCTGCGCTCCCAGCGCCGTGCTCTCCTGAGTGCGCCACGGGCTCGGCCCGAAAATAGTTTTTTCATTAATTCTTTTCAGCAAGTGTTTGAGAGCCTTCTACTTGTACTAAGTAAATGTGCTATACTAGAAACTATGGGGAATGTCTAAAGGATGTGGACTCGGGCCTCAAAACTAATTTCTTTTGAAGGGAGTAGAATGGGAGATAAGACACATTCCTAAGAAACTACCATACAAGTCTTTTTGTGATGTGTAATTAGAGGTGCAGCTGGCCAGTTAGTTCACTTTCCCAAGTGAGCATGGTGCTGATACAACCAAGGTCAAAGGTTTCCCTGTACCAACCAGCTGCCCCCTCCCCCACCAAAAAAATAACAGGTGCAGGCAAAGTGTTGAAGGGGTTTAGATGAGGGAGGATTTGCATTCCATTTAAAAGATCAAAGATAGCAAACAGCCTGGAGGAGGTGGCATTTAAGGTAGGCCTTGAAGGAGGAGTAATTTCAACACAGGGAATAAGGTTTGGGGGGTACATGGGGTGTGAGGATGAGCCTGAGCAAAGGCACAAGGAGAGTTTCAGGGCAAAAGGCAAGGGAAACTGAAATTGTAGATTGAAAGTTTTGTTTCTGTGAGTATACTTATTTGCATGTGCCACAGAAGAAGATATTCTCTATATTTATCTCTGCTGTGCTTCAGTAGGGAAGGTGGAGAGAAATCATCTCACTCACTTTTGGCTCTGGCTAGACTTAGTTAGGTGAAGTTTGTCTTGTCCATAGGGACAAGAACACAGTATACACTGGCCTTCTTCTTTCCTCAGAGGCTGGAGATTCTGAGGCGTTTTTAAACATTTTAAGATGTTTCACTTTGCACTTACCCAATCAGATGATAACTTGGGTTAGAAATTTTGAGGAATGGTCGGAGGAAGAAGATCCCTGAAGAGAAGAATAACTGAGACAAAGGACAGGCTGGCAATAGAGAATAGTGAGGGAATTAGACCTTTGGTATCATCATGAGATGATGATACATGAAACAAAGACAAGCCCTCTGCTTTCCATCTGTCTTTCTGTTCTTCTCCCTTCTGGGCATTCACTCTCTTCTCAGGGGTTGTTCGGTACCTTCAGGTTGTTCTCTGACAATCTAGAGCCATTTTGGGTAGCACCCTTCTCCATCCCTACTACCATGCCCAATGTTTTTTTCATCCTCAGCAACATTCAAGGATTCTCTTTTTTGTTGTCTGTGAAATGAAGTCAAACTCCTATGCCTGGTTTTCAAGGTGGCCCCCGCTCAGCTAGAAACTCCAGGTTATATTTTACGGTTTCTCTTTACATTGTACCCCATTGCTTTAACCTTGAGTCTGTGGTTTAACATCTCTCATCCACTTCTTCTAACAGAAGCATCTGCTTCATTTATTCATTCAACAAACATTTATTGAATGCCTATTATGTGTCATTTCTTCAATAAATATTTATTGAGCAATTGCTATATTCTAGGCCTTATTTTAGAGCTTGTGAATAGAGAAATAGGAAAGGGAATAGTGTTGGTAAATGGAGAATGACCATGAGATATATTTGGGGAATGATTATACTAAATCTAGGTGTGACAGGAGGTACCCATTAGTCTCCTTGAGTAATTATTGCCTTTGGATATGCTGAGTAGGACACTGGGATCAAGGTTTAGGTAGCATTTACACTCCAGTAAAATATGTTGCCAAATGGAGATGGTGGAAGAGGCAACCATAACGGTCCTGAACTAGAAGCATCAGCTCCAGGACTATAATGGTTTCTTAAAAGATATGACTTAATGCCTATTGTGATTCATCTGGTCAAAATGGTCAACAATTGCACTCTGGTTATACCTGTTACTTGTGTCATGGGGTACTTTTCTTTAAATGGTGATTTTCAAAGAACAGATACTTGGAAGCTGCTATGTACTTGCCTGCCGTATTGGCTTAGTTCCCATTCCTTAAATGAGGCTTCTCCTTTCTGCTTCCATGCTGTTGCTCACCAGTGTGATGGGGAAAGAGGTCATTTGGAGCCAGATATGGGTTTGAGACCTAGATTCACCTCTTATTCACTCTGTAACCTTGGGTAATTTTCTTCAACTGGTTAAAGGCTTTGAGAGAAAAATAATAATAATACCTGCCTTTTCCAGGGTCATCTGTTATAAAGTATAGATGATAATTTATGTGGAAGTAGCTAGCATGGTATTTGTCACATGGCAAGTACTTCTTTTCTCCCTTTCCAGGGAACTTCTTTTTACTCATCCCCTCATCTCTACTTTTATAATCCTGTCCATCCTTTCTTTAGCTCTTATGCCACATCCCTAGTAAATCTTTTCCAGTGTTCCCAGATGTGAGAGGTATGGGCTTTCCCTTTTGTCTATGCTTCATTGTGGAATTTTATACTTTTGAAGAAAGAGTTCAAAGTAGTAGGGAGAATGGCACAGGAAAGGGTAGAAATATGAACAAAATAGCAGTGTATTTGGAAGCAGGAAAATAAGAGTCAGTGAGAGGCAGTGTGCAAATGGTATAAGTAGATGTGTCTTGTCACTCAGTGCAAGATGATTGATTCTCAGCCCATCTTAGTTCATCCCCATAAGCCAGAGGTGAAGGTTGTCTCCAGTTCTTAGTAATGACCACAAAAAAAGGGGCCACTCACTTCTCTTTATTCAGTGAGAGCTAGCCACCAATCTCCCAGATAGCCCTGAGTTTTTAGGAGTTGATGCTATGTTTTGATTAGAACTGAGCAGTCTACAGATTCTAGGAAGACCTAGCTTGGTCAGCAGAATAGAAAACATCAAGAATGACATTGGTCTGGTGAGCTTTGAAAGGAACAACCAAAGATGGTCAACACAACTGCTTGTTTTTTTATTTACCATTTCACACCTGGTGCAGTCAGGAAGCTGCATTTTAAAAACAATTTTTTCTCTTTATAAAAATCAAACCCATAGTCAAAAAACCAAAACAAAAACATTTGTTTGCTATAAAGCTGGAAGGATTCATTCATTGGAACTGATTGTTCACATTTGTAGAATTTAGAATTTTGTAGATGGAAGGGGACTTAGAGTTGAATAGGGTCTTCAAAAGGAAACAAAGGACTCTTGCTTTCAGTATGAACAGAGTTCATTCACAAGACAGTTTTTCTTGACCTATGAGGAGTGATTTCAGACAATTAGCTAATTGGTTGAGGGAGGTGACCTATCAGCTTTGCAGAGGGGATGCCTGCTCTTAGGGATCTACATAAAGGATATATCTTAAGCCTTCCATGACAGCCCAAAGCGGCCCCATTAATCCTCTTATGTAATGGTCAGTCATAACCACAGATGAGGAGTGCATTTCACTTGAGAGTAAAGCCATGAGAACCCTAACCGCTGCCAACCGCTGATTACTGCCACCATCAGCTCAGTCTTGTTTTGGGCTCTGAAGTATTTCTTTTTCTTTTCTTTTCTTTTTTTTTTTTTTTAAAGATGACTGGTCAGGGGATCTTAACCCTTTTTTTTTTTTTTGTCCTTTTGAAACCGGCCACACCACGCTCAGCCAGTGAGCTCTGTGAGCGCACCGGTCATCCCTATATAGGATCCAAACTCGTGGTGGGAGCGCTGCCGCGCTCCCAGCGCCGCACTCTCCCGAGTGTGCCACGGGCTCGGCCCCTGGGGGATCTTAACCCTTGACGTGGGTGTTGTCAGCACCACACTCTCCCAGGTGAGCAGTGGGCCAGCTCTGAAATATTTCTGAATGATCTTCCAATTTCCTCTATTATAAGAGACAAGTGACCCTCCAGAAATAGTGTGCTGCTTATTTTTAAGTTATCAGATGCTTAGTCTGTTGGAATGACATTTGTCTATTGTGTAGAAAGCAAGGGCAGGACTCATTTGTGACCATCTTGAAACCCCAAATGGGTGCCAAAAAAAAAGGGAAAAAGGAAAGTTTCTGTAGACAAATGTCAAATTTTTCTGGATTTCAAATGTGAAAGAAATTCAGAATGAAAGAAAAGGGTCATAGACTTGTCAAGAAGAGGATCAGGAGAAGATAACTGATATAAGTCAATAACGTGAATCCCTTTTCCCCTAGTCTGAGAGCCAGTGAAACTGGAATCATTGTTTTTTGGAAAATATTATTAAGATGTACCCAGAATGTAAAGTTTTATGATGAGAATGGCTGTGACCATCATAACATGACTGGTCTCTCAAACCAAAACAACCACAGGACTGGTCATCAAGAGACCCAGTTTTTGTAGCACTGGGTGTACCCTTGTTAGTGTAATAGTTAAAAGTCAGGCTTTGGATCTGTCGGACATGGGCTTGAATTCTGTTTCTGTCGCCTACATATTTTATAACCTTGGCTAAGCACATGGCAAGCATTTATCTCAGAAGTATTTTCAGTTTATGTAAGAGAAAAGCTAGTTGATAGTGGCTTAAACAAAAGGTTCATTTTTCTGACATTACAAGCAGTCTAGAATAAGCATTTGCTGCCTTTGGTTTAGAGACTCCATGTTGCAATCAAAGATGCTTATTCTGTCTTCCCAACCAGCCATCCAATGTGTTGGCTTTCAACCTCATGGTAGCAGGAAAATCAAAAGCTTTCCCAGGAGCCCCCAGAAAATTCCTACTTATGTCTTAATGCCCAGAACCTCCAGTTAGAATGGAGGCTAGGAAAGTAAACATTCTGTTTTTATCAACTCTGTAATGAAGGCAAACAAGGAAGAAGAGGATTGTGAATAGGTACTATGTTATCCAGCCAACAGTGCAGTGACTGGCACAACATCCAATTACGTTAAATGCTATTATGATGCTGCTGCTGATGGTGACAGATGACCTACCTCATTGTGCTCTTCTGCAGATTCAAATGACATGATATTTAACATTGTATACTTTGCAAAGTGCTTTTATTTACCTGTGTAAGGAGTTTGTTGGTGGTTATTGTTGTTATTATATATTTAGAATTTCTTTGATGATTGATCCAAAGAAGAAAAGCCAACCAGGAAGGATAGCATAGTTGAAGCCTTCATATTACCTGGCTGAGCTCCAGACCTATTGCTTCCAAAGCCTTCTCAGACCGTGCAGAACCACAGCAGTTGCTCACCCCTCTAAACTCCTGATATTACTGGTGACTTATACTGTTTATTTGCTGCTTTGTATTTTAAAAATACACATGGCTTCTTAGCAAGGTTTGGAACTCCTTAACAGATCTAGATAGAATGTGCCTTATGGAGTGTAGGGAGGAACTTAATTACTATTCATTTAATGACAGAACATTTTTTATTTCTCATCATTAGCTGGACTTGGGGTAGGGTAGAGATGGGGAATGATTAGAATGATGTTCTCTTCTTCAGTGGGGGATGAATTTTACTTTATTTTGTTCAGTACTCCACCATTCTCTCTCCAGCTTCCACCTTTTTGTTCTTTTCCCTCTAAGAGAGTGGTGTGGATTGTCAGGGAATAAAGTGTATCATTCCATTTTTTATTACTTGTTCGCCTCCTGGGCCTAAATCTTGACTCCAACTTAGCTGTGGGGAATTTTGCCCTACTACAAAGTAGGGCAAAAACTCCTGACCCCTCACTGCCATCTCTGAGACTGCAGCAAAAAGGAAACCCTTGCAAAGTAGCTTCTCTGGTGACACTGTCCTTGTTTCTTTTTGGAAACTTGACTTACAGAGGGAAATAGTATGTGGTGAGGAAATCAAGCCCATTGACTGAAATCTACACTGAGGTGTAAATGATGATCTGATCTTCTGCTGAGACTAATTGCTAAGAATTTGTAGGGATCATGGAACCCGAAGGTATCATTAGATGAATGTTTAGCAAGGAGCATTAGTAGCAAAGCTAGTTGCCCAGTCCAAAGTTCTTTCAACATCATTTCTTGCTAGTGCTGTAATCTCTGGAAGTCCACAGTACAACGTAGTAATCAGAGCCAGATTTTTGAGCAGTTGAACCCAATGGCTTTCTTCTTTTTGCCATGACCCTGAGATTTTAGAAGTAGAAATGAGTAGTTTCTAACATATTTTAGTTCAATTTATATCACTTCTTAAGTCATTAATCCAATTATTTTGCTTGTATGTTTTGTTTCTAATTGCACAAATACCAAGAATTTCCTAATATTACATTTTTCATTCCCTTCAGCCACTTAATTTTCCCATAGTTTTTATTCCTGTCTATTTTTCGATGTTGATTATTGTTTAAATATAGCAAATGAAATGCCAACTGTGGTACCCATATTTCCAAGGTCTACAATAAACTTAATGTGCAGACATCCATAGACAAAACACAAAATCCTGGCTATTATCTGTTTACATTACAAAGTAGTTTACCAAGGTTTTGGAGATTTAGGGTGCCAGTTAATTATCCTTCCTCCCTTCTGTTGTAGAGAATAGGAAGAAGGAGCCAAATGGAGCTGAAGGTGTCACCTTTACTCATGACTACCCAATATGTCCTGAAATATAGTCCAGAAATGTAAGTCTAGGAGTACTCTGTGCAACGAGAGAAATCCAAATCACTATCGACTATATAAAGTAAGACAAGAGGAAGCTGAGGACGAAATCCTGGGGATTGTAGTAGACCTTAAAAGCATCCCTGTGAAGACTGAAAAGAGCACAGAGATGCAGGAAATTGTGGCCTTAGATAATCCAAAGGATTTGGGAGAAGAATTTAGGAAAGAAGGAGTGCTCCACTGCCTCAAATGCTGCCAAGAAATCAGAGAAGATAAGAGCAGCAACAACAATAGTATTCATGGGATTTTACAACAAAAGAAAAGCCTTAGCTCACCCATGGTGAAAAACTACTGTTCTCCCTACTCCATCTCCCTAGACTGTAATGACAGAAATACTTATATTTTGTTTTCCAGTATGCCTTCACATCTGGCTCCCATTGGGTATAAAAATATGTCCCTGAAAGATCTGTGGCCTCAAATTATTCATTATAATCCTAGAAGGATTTAGCAGTATGTGTCTGTGTGTTTGGAGGATGATTAGTGATAAGATTTTCCTTTGTAATGGGGGCCCAAAATTTCTGGGTGTGAGGACTGTAAATTACAGGGTGATAAGTGCATCACAGGGTCCTCCAGGGTCCCAGGCAGGCTCTGAAACAAAGCCTAGCATTACCTGCCTCCCTTCTGTCATTCATAGGACATGATTTTCCTGTTAAATTGTGAGATTCTTTATCCATGTTGTTCAGCGCTGTAGGGGATGTACTGATGTTGATGCCCAGTAAATGTTTGGCAAAAGTAGCCTTCTGCTGGTATAAGAAATGGGGAAGGGGAGGCTAGGAAAACAAACTCCATTTTCAAATTTGTGGTCAGACCCTAGGGCATGAGGGAACTCCATGTGCCTGCTTGTGCCCCTAAGTACCTACAGAAAGGTTCTTTCTCAAAATCAGCAAACAGTCTCTGATAGCTACTTTTTAGTTTCCTAATGTTGCATTTTAGTTTTCCTGCTATTCAAGCCAGAGCTATGATTTGTCATTACTCACATGTGCCTTCAAGTGTGTATAAATTTCCTGCATTGCATTGCCACCTCTGTGCAGGTTTTCCAATCCTTTAAATCTTCCTAGACTCTTAATTGTGAGGTAGATTCCTGGATAACCAAAATTCACTTAAATGTAAGGTACCACTTGTGCTACTGATCCATTTCTCATCATTTGAGTCAAGCTATGTGTGTAGGGCACAAGGGCTCTTAGTTTCTTTCTGTGCTATAATGACTTATGAATAGGGAGCCTAGAACAACGTGAGGACTTGATAAATGTTGAATTGAAATTTAAATAGCATCAGGTACCCAATAAGCTTTTCCCAGGTGAATAAAGCCAGTGTTAGGTTGATCTCACTGGGATGGCGGGCAGGGAGAGTCCCGAGCCTGGTAGCTTCCTCAGCCACTTCTTGAAAAACCAGAGGCCTTCACTATACACTTCCAACAGCCTGTGTATTTTTAGTCCTGCTTTTCATGTAAGTTTCCCGTTAACTGCTTGCAGGAAATCTTTTCTTGGACATGATCTGCCCATTTCCTGAAGTTTCCTCTCCACATTGTGTCAGTTTGGGGATGAATCAAGTCAGCAGTTTTGGAGAGGGTTTGTTCTCTTCCCCGCCACAGTGTCCCCCCTGTGTAGAATACCAGAAAGCTGCCTTTCTTGTCTTTTCCTAGGGGTGAAGGGAGGAGGGACAAGCCCTTGGTGTGTGTCAGCCTCTAAGGCTGCCTGACACAAACATCCTTTTGTGTGTGGAGGGGTATATGTGTGTTTTTCCCCTTCCCAATGGATGTTTTCATTTATTAGATCCGGATGGGGTCCTTAGAGCTATAAACAATGGTGTAAGAGATAAAGAGCTGTCTTAGTGGCAAGGCTGTGGTGGCAGCCACTGGTGTTCCTTTTCTACCTCTGCCCACCCCCCAAACCCCCCTTTTGTCTGTGGTGAGTTTGGTCTGATTTGTGCCAGCCTAATGCATCTATGATTCCTTTCTAGACTGGAGCCACATGGGCACTGTTCTTTTTTTTTTTTTTTTTTTTTTTTTTTTTTTTTTTTTTTTTTTTTTTTTTTTTTTAAAA